>NC_141759.1:113262965-113866042 GCF_982258835.1 Parasteatoda tepidariorum
TATACTTGCATATACTTGCTTATAATATATACTTGCATATACTTGCTTATAATATATACTTGCATATACTTGCTTATAATATATACTTGCATATCATTGCATATATTATATACTTGCTAATAATATATATATTGCAGAAATCTGCTTATTATATACTTGCATATGCTCGCTTATATTATATACTTGCATATACTCGCTTATATTATATACTTGCATATACTCGCTTATATTATATACTTGCATATACTCGCTTATATTATATACTTGCATATACTCGCTTATATTATATGCTTGCATATACTCGCTTATATTATATGCATGCATATACTCGCTTATATTATATACTTGCATATACTCGCTTATATTATATACTTGCATATACTCGCTTATATTATATACTTGCATATACTCGCTTATAATATATACTTGCATATACTCGCTTATAATATATACTTGCATATACTTGCTTATAATATATACTTGCATATTCTTTCTTATAATATATACTTGCATATAATTGCTTATAATATATATACTTGCTTATAACATATACTTGCATATACTTGCTTATAATGGTGGTGGTACGTATTCCTCTTGGGCCGGAACAAGGCTAGACCACGTCCAGCAGCCCGTTCACCGACAGAAAATTAAACACCATCTGCGGATCCTCCAAAATAATCTATGGGCTTATAATATATACTGGCTTATAATATATTCTTGCAAATACTCGCTGATATTATATACTTGCATATATTCGCTGATATTAGATACTTGCTTATAATATATACTAGAATATACTTGCTTATAATATATACTTGCATATACTTGCTTATAATATATACTTGCATATACTTGCTTTTAATTTATACTTGCATATAATATATACTTGCATATACTTGCTTATATATGATGGTGGAGGTGGTGGTGGAGGTGGTACGTATTCCTCTTGGGCCGGAACAAGGCTAGACCACGTCCAGAAGCCCGTTCTCCGACATAAAAATCAAACACCATCTGCGGATCCTCCAAAATAATCTATGGGCTTATAATGTATACTGGCTTATAATATATACTTGCATATACTCGCTGATATTATATACTTGCATATATTCGCTGATATTAGATACTTGCTAGTAATATATACTTCCTTATAATATATACTAGAATATACTTGCTTATAATGTATACAAGAACATACTTGCTTATAATATATACAAGAATATACTGGCTTATAATATATAAATGCTTATAATATAAACTTGCATATACTTGCTTATAATATATACTTGCTTATAACATATACTTGCATATACTTGCTTATAATATATACTTGCATATACTTGCTTATAATATATACTTGCATATACTTGTTTATATTATATACTTGCTTATAACATATACTTGCATATACTTGCTTATAATATATACTTGCATATACTTGCTTATAATATATACTTGCATATACTTGTTTATATTATATACTTGCATATACTCGCATATATTATATACTTGCAAATACTCGCTTATATTATATACTTGCATATACTTTCTTATAATATATACTTGCATACACTTGCATATACTTGCTTATAATATATACTTGCATATACTCGCATATATTATATACTTGCAAATACTCACTTATATTATATACTTGCATATACTTACATATAATATATACTTGCTTATAATATATACTTGCATATACTTGCTTATAATATATACTTGCATATACTTGCTTATAATATATACTTGCATATACTTGCTTATAATATATACTTGCATATACTTGCATATACTTGCTTATAATATATACTTGCATATACTTGCTTATAATATATACTTGCATATACTTGCTTATATTATATCTTTGCATATACTTGCTTATAATATATACTTGCATAACCTTGCTTATATTATATACTTGCTAATAATATATATAGTGCAGAAATCTGCTTATTATATACTTGCATATGCTCGCTTATATTATATACTTGCATATGCTCGCTTATATTATATACTTGCATATACTCGCTTCTATTATATACTTGCATATACTCGCTTCTATTATATACTTGCATATACTCGCTTCTATTATATACTTGCATATACTCGCTTATATTATATGCTTGCATATACTCGCTTATAATATATACTTGCATATACTTGCTTATAATATATACTTGCATATTCTTTCTTATAATATATACTTGCATATAATTGCTTATGATATATATACTTGCTTATAACATATACTTGCATATACTTGCTTATAATGGTGGTGGTACGTATTCCTCTTGGGCCGGAACAAGGTTAGACCATGTCCAGGAACCCGTTCACCGACATAAAATCAAACACTATCTGCGGATCCTCCAAAATAATCTATGGGCTTATAATATATACTGGCTTATAATACATACTTGCATATACTCGTTGATATTATATACTTGCATATATTCGCTGATACTTGCTTATAATATATACTAGAATATACTTGTTTATAATATATACTAGTAAATACTTGCTTGTAATATAAACAAGAATATACTTGCTTATAATATATACTTGCATATACTTGCACATAATATATACTTGTATATACTTGCTTATAATATATACTTGCATATACTTATAATATATACTTGCATACACTTAATTATATATGGTGGTGGAGGTGGTGGTGGAGGTGGTACGTATTCCTCTTGGGCCGGAACAAGGCTAGACCTCGTCCAGGAGCCCGTTCACCGACAGAAAAATCAAACACCATCTGCGGATCCTCCAAAATAATCTATGGGCTTATAATGTATACTGGCTTATAATATATACTTGCATATACTCGCTGATATTATATACTTGCATATATTCGCTTATATTAGATACTTGAAAATAATATATACTTGCTTATAATATATACTAGAATATACTCGCTTATAATATATACAAGAATATACTTGCTTATAATATATACATGCTTATAACATAAAATTGCATATACTTGCTTATAATATATACTTGCATATACTTGCTTATAATATATACTTGCATATACTTGCTTATAATATATACTTGCATATACTTGCTTATAATATATACTTGCATATACTTGTTTATATTATATACTTGCATATACTCGCTTATATTATATACTTGCATATACTCGCTTATATTATAAACTTGCATATACTCGCTTATATTATAAACTTGCATATACTCGCTTATATTATAAACTTGCATATACTCGCTTATATTATATACTTGCAAATACTCGCTTATATTATATACTTTCAAATACTCGCTTATATTATATACTTGCATATACTTTCTTATAATATATACTTGCATATACTTGCTTATAATATATACTTGCATATACTTGCTTATAATATATACTTGCATATACTCGCATAAATTATATACTTGCAAATACTCACTTATATTATATACTTGCATATACTTACATATAATATATACTTGCATATACTTGCTTATAATATATAGTTGCATATACTTGCTTATAATATATACTTGCATATAATATATACTTGCATATACTCGCTTATAATATATACTTGCATATACTTGCTTATAATATACACTTGCATATACTTGCTTATAATATACACTTGCATATACTTGCTTATAATATACACTTGCATATACTTGCTTATAATATATACTTGCATATACTTGCTTATAATATATACTTGCTTATAATTGCTTATAATATATATACTTGCTTATAACATATACTTGCATATACTTGCTTATAATGGTGGTGGTACGTATTCCTCTTGGGCCGGAACAAGGCTAGACCACGTCCAGCAGCCCGTTCACCGACAAAATTAAACACCATCTGCGGATCCTCCAAAATAATCTATGGGCTTATAATATATACTTGCATATACACGCTGATATTATATACTTGCATATATTCGCTGATATTAGATACTTGCTTATAATATATACTTGCTTATAATATATACTTGCTTATAATATATACTAGAATATACCTGCTTATAATATATACTAGAATATACCTGCTTATAATATATACTAGAATATACTTGCTTATAATATATACAGGAATATACTTGCTTATAATATATACAAGAATATACTTGCTTATAATATATACTTGCATATTCTTGCTTTTAATATATACTTCATATAATATATACTTGCATATTCTTGCTTTTAATATATACTTCATATAATATATACTTGTATATACTTGCTTATAATATATACTTGCATATACTTATAATATATACTTGCATATACTTGCTTATATATGGTGGTGGAGGTGGTGGTGGTGGAGCTGGTACGTATTCCTCTTGGGCCGGAACAAGGCTAGACAACGTCCAGCAGCCCGTTCACCGACAGAAAATTAAACACCATCTGCGGATCCTCCAAAATAATCTATGGGCTTATAATATATACTGGCTTATAATATATACTTGCAAATACTCGCTGATATTATATACTTGCATATATTCGCTGATATTAGATACTTGCTTATAATATATACTTCCCTATAATATATACTTGCTTATAATATATACTAGAATATACTTGCTTATAATATATACTTGTATATATTTGCTTATACTATATACTTGCATATACTTATAATATATACTTGCTTATATATGGTGGTGGAGGTGGTGGTGGTGGTGGTGGTGGAGGTACGTATTCCTCTTGTTATGGAACAAGGCTAGACGACGACCAGGAGCCCGTTCACCGTCAGAAAATCAAACACCATCTGCGGATCCTCCAAAATAATCTATGGGCTTATAATGTATACTGGCTTTTAATATATACTTGCATATACTATATACTTGCTGATACTTTCCATATACTATATACTACTGATATTATATACTTGCATATATTCGCTGATATTAGATACTTGCTAATAATATATACTTCCTTATAATATATACTCGAATATACTTGCTTATAATATATACTAGAAGATACTTGCTTATAATATATACAAGAATATACTTGCTTATAATATAAAAATGCTTATAATATAAACTTGCATATACTTGCTTATAATATATACTTGCTTATAATATATACTTGCATATACTTGCTTATAATATATACTTGCATATACTTGCTTATAATATATCCTTGCATATACTTGTTTATATTATATACTTGCATATACTCGCATATATTATATACTTGCATATACTCGCTTATATTATATGCTTGCATATACTCGCTTATATTATATGCTTGCATATACTCGCTTATATTATATACTTGCTTATACTCGCTTATAATATATACTTGCATATACTTGCTTATAATATATACTTGCATATAATATATACTTGCATATTCTTTCTTATAATATATACTTGCATATTCTTTCTTTTAATATATACTTGCATATAATTGCTTATAATATATATACTTGCTTATAACATATACTTGCATATACTTGCTTATAATGGTGGTGGTACGTATTCCTCTTGGGCCGGAACAAGGCTAGACCACGTCCAGCAGCCCGTTCACCGACAGAAAATTAAACACCATCTGCGGATCCTCCAAAATAATCTGTGGGCTTATAATATATACTGGCTTATAATATATACTTGCATATACTCGCTGATATTATATACTCGCTGATATTATATACTTGCATATATTCGCTGATATTAGATACTTGCTTATAATATATACTTGCTTATAATATATACTAGAATATACTTGCTTATAATATATACAAGAATATACTTGCTTATAATATATACAAGAATATACTTGCTTATAATATATACTTGCATATACTTGCTTTTAATATATACTTGCATATAATATATACTTGCATATACTTATAATATATACTTGCATATACTTGCTTATATATGATGGTGGAGGTGGTGGTGGAGGTGGTACGTATTCCTCTTTGGCCGGAACAAGGCTAGACCACGTCCAGAATCCTGTTCTCCGACAGAAAAATTAAACACCATCTGCGGATCCTCCAAAATAATCTATGGGCTTATAATGTATACTGGCATATAATATATACTTGCATATACTCGCTGATATTATATACTTGCATATATTCGCTGATATTAGATACTTGCTTATAATATATACTTCCCTATAATATATACTTGCTTATAATATATACTAGAATATACTTGCTTATAATATATACTTGTATATATTTGTTTATATTATATACTTGCATATACTCGCATATATTATATACTTGCATATACTCGCTTATATTATATGCTTGCATATACTCGCTTATATTATATGCTTGCATATACTCGCTTATATTATATACTTGCATATACTCGCATATAATATATACTTGCATATACTTGCTTATAATATATACTTGCATATAATATATACTTGCATATTCTTTCTTATAATATATACTTGCATATTCTTTCTTATAATATATACTTGCATATAATTGCTTATAATATATATACTTGCTTATAACATATACTTGCATATACTTGCTTATAATGGTGGTGGTACGTATTCCTCTTGGGCCGGAACAAGGCTAGACCACGTCCAGCAGCCCGTTCACCGACAGAAAATTAAACACCATCTGCGGATCCTCCAAAATAATCTATGGGCTTATAATATATACTGGCTTATAATATATACTTGCATATACTCGCTGATATTATATACTCGCTGATATTATATACTCGCTGATATTATATACTTGCATATATTCGCTGATATTAGATACTTGCTTATAATATATTCTTGCTTATAATATATACTAGAATATACTTGCTTATAATATATACTAGAATATACTTGCTTATAATATATACAAGAATATACTTGCTTATAATATATACAAAAATATACTTGCTTATAATATATACTTGCATATACTTGCTTTTATTATATACTTGCATATAATATATACTTGCATATACTTATAATATATACTTGCATATACTTGCTTTTATTATATACTTGCATATAATATATACTTATAATATATACTTGCATATACTTGCTTATATATGATGGTGGAGGTGGTGGTGGAGGTGGTACGTATTCCTCTTGGGATGGAACAAGGCTAGACGACGACCAGGAGCCCGTTCACCGACAGAAAATCAAACACCATCTGCGGATCCTCCAAAATAATCTATGGGCTTATAATATATACTTGCTTATAATTTATACTTGCTTATAATATATACTTGCTTATAATATATACTAGAATATACTTGCTTATAATATATACTTGCATATACTTAATTATATATGGTGGTGGAGGTGGTACGTATTCCTCTTGGGCTGGAACAAGGCTAGACCTCGTCCAGGAGACCGTTCACCGACAGAAAAATCAAACACCATCTGCGGATCCTCCAAAATAATCTATGGGCTTATAATGTATACTGGCTTATAATATATACTTGCATATACTCGCTGATATTATATACTTGCATATATTCGCTGATATTAGATACTTGCTAATAATATATACTTCCTTATAATATATACTAGAATATACTTGCTTATAATATATACAAGAACATACTTGCTTATAATATATACAAGAATATACTTGCTTATAATATATAAATGCTTATAATATAAACTTGCATATACTTGCTTATAATATATACTTGCTTATAATATATACTTGCATATACTTGCTTATAATATATACTTGCATATACTTGCTTATAATATATACTTGCATATACTTGTTTATATTATATACTTGCATATACTCGCATATATTATATACTTGCAAATACTCGCTTATATTATATACTTGCATATACTTTCTTATAATATATACTTGCATATACTTGCATATACTTGCTTATAATATATACTTGCATATACTCGCATATATTATATACTTGCAAATACTCACTTATATTATATACTTGCATATACTTACATATAATATATACTTGCTTATAATATATACTTGCATATACTTGCTTATAATATATACTTGCATATACTTGCTTATAATATATACTTGCATATACTTGCTTATAATCTATACTTGCATATACTTGCTTATAATATATACTTGCATATACTTGCTTATAATATATACTTGCATATACTTGCTTATAATATATACTTGCACAACCTTGCTTATATTATATACTTGCTAATAATATATATAGTGCAGAAATCTGCGTATTATATACTTGCATATGCTCGCTTATATTATATACTTGCATATGCTCGCTTATATTATATACTTGCATATACTCGCTTATATTATATACTTGCATATACTCGCTTATATTATGTAATTGCATATACTCGCTTCTATTATATACTTGCATATACTCGCTTATATTATATGCTTGCATATACTCGCTTATAATATATACTTGCATATACTTGCTTATAATATATACTTGCATATTCTTTCTTATAATATATACTTGCATATAATTGCTTATAATATATATACTTGCTTATAACATATACTTGCATATACTTGCTTATAATGGTGGTGGTACGTATTCCTCTTGGGCTGGAACCAGGCTAGACCACGTCCAGCAGCCCGTTCACCGACAGAAAATTCAGATCCTCCAAAATAATCTATGGGCTTATAATATATACTGGCTTATAATATATACTTGCATATACTCGCTGATATTATATACTTGCATATATTCGCTGATATTAGATACTTGCTTATAATATATACTTGCTTATATTATATACTTATAATATATACTAGAATATACTTGCTTATAATATATACTAGAATATACTTGCTTATAATATATACAAGATTATACTTGCTTATAATATATACAAGAATATACGTGCTTATAATATACACAAGAATATACTTGCTTATAATATATACTTGCATATACTTGCTTTTAATATATACTTGCATATAATATATACTTGTATATACTTGCTTATAATATATACTTGCATATACTCGCTTATATTATATACTTGCCTATACTCGCTTATATTATAAACTTGCATATACTCGCTTATATTATAAACTTGCATATACTCGCTTATATTATATACTTGCAAATACTTTCTTATAATATATACTTGCTTATACTTGCATATACTTGCTTATAATATATACTTGCATATACTTGCATACAATATATACTTGCATATACTCGCATATATTATATACTTGCAAATACTCACTTATATTATGTACTTGCATATACTTGCATATACTTGCTTATAATATATACTTGCATATACTTGCTTATAATATATACTTGCATATACTTGCTTATAATATATACTTGCATATACTTGCTTATAATATATACTTGCATATACTTGCTTATATTATATACTTGCATAATCTTGCTTATATTATATACTTGCTAATAATATATATATTGCAGAAATCTGCTTATTATATACTTGCATGTGCTCGCTTATATTATATACTTGCATATGCTCGCTTATATTATATACTTGCTTATACTCGCTTATATTATATACTTGCATATACTCGCTTATATTATATACTTGCATATACTCGCTTATATTATATACTTGCATATACTCGCTTATATTATATACTTGCATATACTCGCTTCTATAATATACTTGCATATACTCGCTTATATTATATACCTGCATATACTCGTTTATATTATATACTTGCATATACTCGATTCTATTATATACTTGCATATACTCGCTTATATTATATACTTGCATATACTCGCTTATATTATATACTTGCATATACTCGCTTATATTATATACTTGCATATACTCGCTTATAATATATACTTGCATATACTTGCTTATAATATATACTTGCATATACTTGCTTATAATATATACTTGCATATACTTGTTTATAATATATACTTGCATATAATATATACTTGCATAAACATGCTTATAATATATACTTGCATATACTTGCTTATAATATATACTTGCATATTCTTTCTTATAATATATACTTGCATATAATTGCTTATAATATATATACTTGCTTATAACATATACTTGCATATACTTGCTTATAATGGTGGTGGTACGTATTCCTCTTGGGCCGGAACAAGGCTAGACCACGTCCAGCAGCCCGTTCACCGACAGAAAATTAAACACCATCTGCGGATCCTCCAAAATAATCTATGGGCTTATAATATATACTTGCTTATAATATATACTAGAATATACTTGCATATAATATATACTAGAATATACTTGCTTATAATATATACATGCTTATAATATATACTTGCATATACTTGCTTATATATGGTGGTGGAGGTGGTGGTTGTGGTACGTATTCCTCTTAGGCCGGAACAAGGCTAGACCACGTCCAGGAACCCGTTCACCGACATAAAATCAAACACCATCTGCGGATCCTCCAAAATAATCTATGGGCTTATAATATATACTGGCTTATAATATATACTTGCATATACTCGCTGATATTATATACTTGCATATATTCGCTGATATTAGATACTTGCTTATAATATATACTTGCTTATAATATATACTAGAATATACTTGCTTATAATATATACTAGTAAATACTTGCTTATAATATATACAAGAATATACTTGCTTATAATATATACATGCTTATAATATAAAATTGCATATACTTGCTTATAATATATACTTGCATATACTTGCTTATAATATATACTTGCATATACTTGTTTATATTATATACTTGCATATACTCGCTTATATTATATACTTGCATATACTCGCTTATATTATAAACTTGCATATACTCGCTTATATTATAAACTTGCATATACTCGCTTATACTATATACTTGCAAATACTCGCTTATATTATATACTTGCAAATACTCGCTAAAATTATATACTTGCATATACTTTCTTATAATATATACTTGCATATACTTGCTTATAATATATACTTGCATATACTTGCTTATAATATATACTTGCATATGCTCGCATATATTATATACTTGCAAATACTCACTTATATTATATACTTGCATATACTTACATATAATATATATATGCATATACTTGCTTATAATATATACTTGCATATACTTGCTTATAATATACACTTGCATATAATATATACTTGCATATACTCGCTTATAATATATACTTGCATATACTCGCTTATAATATATACTTGCATATACTCGCTTATAATATATACTTGCATATACTTGCTTGTAATATACACTTGCATATACTTGCTTATAATATATACTTGCATATTCTTTCTTATAATATATACTTGCATATAATTGCTTATAATATATATACTTGCTTATAACATATACTTGCATATACTTGCTTATAATGGTGGTGGTACGTATTCCTCTTGTGCCGGAACAAGGCTAGACCACGTCCAGCAGCCTGTTCACCGACAAAATTAAACACCATCTGCGGATCCTCCAAAATAATCTATGGGCTTATAATATATACTTGCATATACTCGCTGATATTATATACTTGCATATATTCGCTGATATTAGATACTTGCTTATAATATATACTTGCTTATAATATATACTAGAATATACTTGCTTATAATATATACTAGAATATACTTGCTTATAATATATACAAGAATATACTTGCTTATAATATATACAAGAATATACTTGCTTATAATATATACTTGCTTATAATATATACTTGCATATACTTGCTTTTAATATATACTTGCATATAATATATACTTGTATATGCTTGCTTATAATATATACTTGCATATACTTATAATATATACTTGCATATATTTGCTTATATATGGTGGTGGAGGTGGCGGTGGAGGTGGTACGTATTCCTCTTGGGCCGGAACAAGGCTAGACCACGTCCAGAAGCCCGTTCAGCGAAAAAAAATTAACAACCATCTGCGGATCCTGAAAAATAATATATGGGCTTATAATTTATACTGGCTTATAATATATACTTGCATATACTCGCTGATATTATATACTTGAATATATTTGCTGATATTAGATACTTGCTTATAATATATTCTTGCTTATAATATATACTTGCTTATAATATATACTTGCTTATAATATATACTTGTATATATTTGCTTATAATATATACTTGCATATACTTATAATATATACTTGCATACACTTGCTTATATATGGTGGTGGAGGAGTTGGTGGTGGTGGTACGTATTCATCTTGGGCCGGAACAAGGCTAGACCACGTCCAGGAGAACGTTCACCGACAGAAAAATCAAACACCATCTGCGGATCCTCCAAAATAATCTATGGGCTTATAATGTATACTGGCTTATAATATATACTTGCATATACTCGCTGATATTATATACTTGCATATATTCGCTGATATTAGATACTTGCTTATAATATATACTTGCTTATAATATATACTAGAATATACTTGCTTATGATATATACAAGAATATACTTGCTTATATTATATACATGCTTATAATATATACTTGCATATACTTGCTTATAATATATACTTGCATATACTTGCTTATAATATATACTTGCTTATAATATATACTTGCATATAATATATACTTGCTTATAATATATACTTGCATATACTTGTTTATATTATATACTTGCATATACTCGTTTATATTATATACTTGCATATACTCGCTTATATTATAAACTTGCATATACTCGCTTATATTATAAATTAGCATATACTCGCTTATATTATATATTTGCAAATACTCGCTTATATTATATACTTGCATATACTTGCTTATAATATATACTTGCATATACTTACATATAATATATACTTGCATATACTTGCTTATAATAGATGCATATACTTGCTTATAATATATACTTGCATATACTTGCTTATAATATATACTTGCATATACTTGCTTGTAATATATACTTGCATATACTTGCTTGTAATATATACTTGCATATAATTGCTTATCATATATACTTGCATATACTTGCTTATAATATATACTTGCTTATAATATATACTTGCATAACCTTGCTTATATTATATACTTGCTTATAATATATATATTGCAGACATCTGCTTATTATATACTTGCATACGCTCGCTTATATTATATACTTGCATACGCTCGCTTATATTATATACTTGCATATACTCGCTTATATTATATACTTGCATATACTCGCTTATATTATATACTTGCATATACTCGCTTATATTATATACTTGCATATGCTCGCTTATATTATATACTTGTATATAATCGCTTATATTATATACTTGCATATACTCGCTTATATTATATGCTTGCATATACTCGCTTATATTATATGCTTGCATATACTCGCTTATATTATATACTTGCATATACTCGCTTATATTATATACTTGCATATACTCGCTTATAATATATACTTGCATATACTTGCTTATAATATATACTCGCTTATAATATATACTTGCTTATAATATATACTTGCATATTCTTTCTTATAATATATACTTGCATATAATTGCTTATAATATATTTACTTGCTTATAACATATACTTGCATATACTTGCTTATAATGGTGGTGGTACGTATTCCTCTTGGGCCGGAACAAGGCTAGACCACGTTAAGCAGCCCGTTCACCGACAGAAAATTAAACACCATCTGCGGATCCTCCAAAATAATCTTCTGGGCTTATAATATTTACTGGCTTATAATATATACTTGCATATACTCGCTGATATTATATACTTGCATATATTCGCTGATATTAGATACTTGCTTATAATATATACTTGCTTATAATATATACTAGAATATACTTGCATATATTCGCTGATATTAGATACTTGCTTATAATATATACTTGCTTATAATATATACTAGAATATACTTGCTTATATAATATACTAGAATATACTTGCTTATAATATATACAAGAATATACTTGCTTATAATATATACAAGAATATACTTGCTTATAATATATACTTGCATATACTTGCTTTTAATATATACTTGCATATAATATATACTTGTATATACTTGCTTATAATATATACTTGCATATACTTATAATATATACTTGCATATACTTGCTTATATATGATGGTGGAGGTGGTGCTGGAGGTGGTACGTATTCCTCTTGGGCCGGAACAAGGCTAGACCACGTCCAGAAGCCCGTTCTCCGACAGAAAAATCAAACACCATCTGCGGATCCTCCAAAATAATCTATGGGCTTATAATGTATACTGGCTTATATTATATACTTGCATATACTCGCTGATATTATATACTTGCATATATTCGCTGATATTAGATACTTGCTAATAATATATACTTGCTTATAATATATACTAGAATATACTTGCTTATAATATATACAAGAATATACTTGCTTATAATATATACATGCTTATAATATAAAATTGCATATACTTGCTTATAATATATACTTGCATATACTTGCTTATAATATATACTTGCATATACTTGCTTATAATGTATACTTGCATATACTTGTTTATATTATATACTTGCATATACTCGCTTATATTATATACTTGCATATACTCGCTTATATTATAAACTTGCATATACTCGCTTAAATTATAAACTTGCATATACTCGCTTATATTATATACTAGCAAATACTCGCTTATATTATATACTTGCAAATACTCGCTTATATTATATACTTGCATATACTTTCTTATAATATATACTTGCATATACTTGCTTATAATATATACTTGCATATAATTGCTTATAATATATATACTTGCTTATAACATATACTTGCATATACTTGCTTATAATGGTGGTGGTACGTATTCCTCTTGGGCCGGAACAAGGCTAGACCACGTCCAGCAGCCCGTTCACCGACAGAAAATTAAACACTATCTGCGGATCCTCCAAAATAATCTATGGGCTTATAATATATACTGGCTTATAATATATACTTGCATATACTCGCTGATATTATATACTTGCATATATTCGCTGATATTAGATACTTGCTTATAATATATACTTGCTTATAATATATACTAGAATATACTTGCTTGCAATATATACTAGAATATACTTGCTTATAATATATACTAGAATATACTTGCTTATAATATATACAAGAATATACTTGCTTATAATATATACTTGCATATACTTGCTTTTAATATATACTTGCATATAATATATACTTGTATATACTTGCTTATAATATATACATGCTTATAATATATACTTGCATATACTTGCTTATAATATATACTTGCATATACTTGCTTATAATATATACTTGCTTATAATATATACTTGCATATAATATATACTTGCTTATAATATATACTTGCATATACTTGTTTATATTATATACTTGCATATACTCGTTTATATTATATACTTGCATATACTCGCTTATATTATAAACTTGCATATACTCGCTTATATTATAAATTAGCATATACTCGCTTATATTATATATTTGCAAATACTCGCTTATATTATATACTTGCATATACTTGCTTATAATATATACTTGCATATACTTACATATAATATATACTTGCATATACTTGCTTATAATAGATGCATATACTTGCTTATAAAATATACTTGCATATACTTGCTTATAATATATACTTGCATATACTTGCTTGTAATATATACTTGCATATACTTGCTTGTAATATATACTTGCATATAATTGCTTATCATATATACTTGCATATACTTGCTTATAATATATACTTGCTTATAATATATACTTGCATAACCTTGCTTATATTATATACTTGCTTATAATATATATATTGCAGACATCTGCTTATTATATACTTGCATACGCTCGCTTATATTATATACTTGCATACGCTCGCTTATATTATATACTTGCATATACTCGCTTATATTATATACTTGCATATACTCGCTTATATTATATACTTGCATATACTCGCTTATATTATATACTTGCATATGCTCGCTTATATTATATACTTGTATATAATCGCTTATATTATATACTTGCATATACTCGCTTATATTATATGCTTGCATATACTCGCTTATATTATATGCTTGCATATACTCGCTTATATTATATACTTGCATATACTCGCTTATATTATATACTTGCATATACTCGCTTATAATATATACTTGCATATACTTGCTTATAATATATACTCGCTTATAATATATACTTGCTTATAATATATACTTGCATATTCTTTCTTATAATATATACTTGCATATAATTGCTTATAATATATTTACTTGCTTATAACATATACTTGCATATACTTGCTTATAATGGTGGTGGTACGTATTCCTCTTGGGCCGGAACAAGGCTAGACCACGTTAAGCAGCCCGTTCACCGACAGAAAATTAAACACCATCTGCGGATCCTCCAAAATAATCTTCTGGGCTTATAATATTTACTGGCTTATAATATATACTTGCATATACTCGCTGATATTATATACTTGCATATATTCGCTGATATTAGATACTTGCTTATAATATATACTTGCTTATAATATATACTAGAATATACTTGCTTATATAATATACTAGAATATACTTGCTTATAATATATACAAGAATATACTTGCTTATAATATATACAAGAATATACTTGCTTATAATATATACTTGCATATACTTGCTTTTAATATATACTTGCATATAATATATACTTGTATATACTTGCTTATAATATATACTTGCATATACTTATAATATATACTTGCATATACTTGCTTATATATGATGGTGGAGGTGGTGGTGGAGGTGGTACGTATTCCTCTTGGGCCGGAACAAGGCTAGACCACGTCCAGAAGCCCGTTCTCCGACAGAAAAATCAAACACCATCTGCGGATCCTCCAAAATAATCTATGGGCTTATAATGTATACTGGCTTATATTATATACTTGCATATACTCGCTGATATTATATACTTGCATATATTCGCTGATATTAGATACTTGCTAATAATATATACTTGCTTATAATATATACTAGAATATACTTGCTTATAATATATACAAGAATATACTTGCTTATAATATATACATGCTTATAATATAAAATTGCATATACTTGCTTATAATATATACTTGCATATACTTGCTTATAATATATACTTGCATATACTTGCTTATAATGTATACTTGCATATACTTGTTTATATTATATACTTGCATATACTCGCTTATATTATATACTTGCATATACTCGCTTATATTATAAACTTGCATATACTCGCTTAAATTATAAACTTGCATATACTCGCTTATATTATATACTAGCAAATACTCGCTTATATTATATACTTGCAAATACTCGCTTATATTATATACTTGCATATACTTTCTTATAATATATACTTGCATATACTTGCTTATAATATATACTTGCATATAATTGCTTATAATATATATACTTGCTTATAACATATACTTGCATATACTTGCTTATAATGGTGGTGGTACGTATACCTCTTGGGCCGGAACAAGGCTAGACCACGTCCAGCAGCCCGTTCACCGACAGAAAATTAAACACTATCTGCGGATCCTCCAAAATAATCTATGGGCTTATAATATATACTGGCTTATAATATATACTTGCATATACTCGCTGATATTATATACTTGCATATATTCGCTGATATTAGATACTTGCTTATAATATATACTTGCTTATAATATATACTAGAATATACTTGCTTGCAATATATACTAGAATATACTTGCTTATAATATATACTAGAATATACTTGCTTATAATATATACAAGAATATACTTGCTTATAATATATACTTGCATATACTTGCTTTTAATATATACTTGCATATAATATATACTTGTATATACTTGCTTATAATATATACTTGCATATACTTATAATATATACTTGCATATACTTGCTTATATATGGTGGTGGAGGTGGTGGTGGAGGTGGTACGTATTCCTCTTGGGCCGGAACAAGGCAAGACCACGTTCAGAAGCCCGTTCACCGACAGAAAAATCAAACACCATCTGTGGATCCTCCAAAATAATCTATGGGCTTATAATTTATACTGGCTTATAATATATACTTGCATATACTCGCCGATATTATATACTTGCATATATTCGCTGACATTAGATACTTGCTTATAATATATACTTGCTAATAATATATACTAGAATATACTTGCTGATAATATATACTAGTATATACTTGCTTTTAATATATGCTTGCATATAATATATACTTGTATATACTTGCTTATAATATATACTTGCAAATACTTGCTTATAATTTATATAAATGCTTATAATATAAACTTGCATATACTTGCTTATAATATATACTTGCATATACTTGCTTATAATATATACTTGCAAATAATTGCTTATAATATATACTTGCATATACTTGCTTATAATATATACTTGCATATACTTGTTTATATTATATACTTGCATATACTCGCTTATATTATATACTTGCATATACTCGCTTATATTATATACTTGCAAATACTCGCTTATATTATATACTTGCATATATTTTCTTATAATATATACTTGCATATACTTGCTTATAATATATACTTGCTTATAATATATACTTGCATATACTTGCTTATAGTATATACTTGCATATACTTGCTTATAATATATACTTGCATATACTTGCTTATAATATATACTTCCATATACTTGCTTATAATATATACTTCCATATACTTGCTTATAATATATATTTGCATATACTTGCTTATAATATATACTTGCATATACTTGCTTATAATATATACTTGCATAACATTGCTTATATTATATACTTGCTAATAATATATATATTGCAGAAATCTGCTTATTATACACTTGCATATGCTCGCTTGTAATATATACTTGCATATGCTCGCTTATATTATATACTTGCATATATTCGCTGATATTGGATACTTGCTTATAATATATACTTGCTTATAATATATACTTGCTTATAATATATACTAGAATATACTTGCGTATAATATATACTAGAATATACTTGCTTATAATATATACAAGAATATACTTGCTTATAATATATACAAGAATATACTTGCTTATAATATATACTTGCATATACTTGCTTTTAAAATATACTTACATATAATATATACTTGTATATACTTGCTTATAATATATACTTGCATATACTTGCTTATATATGGTGGTGGAGGTGGTGGTGGAGGTGGTACGTATTCCTCTTGGGCCGGAACAAGGCTAGACCACGTCCAGATGCCCGTTCACCGACAGAAAAATCAAACACCATCTGCGGATCCTCCAAAATAATCTATGGACTTATAATGTATACTGGCTTATAATATATACTTGCATATACTAGCTGATATTATATACTTGCATATATTCGCTGATATTAGATACTTGCTTATAATATATACTTCCTTATAATATATAATTGCTTATAATATATACTAGAATATACTTGCTTATAATATATACTTGTATATAATTGCTTATAATATATACTTGCATATACTTATAATATATACTTGCATATACTTATAATATATACTTGCATACACTTGCTTATATATGGTGGTGGAGGTGGTGGTGGTGGTGGTGGTACGTATTTCTCTTGGGATGGAACAAGGCTAGACCACGTCCAGGAGCCCGTTCACCGACAGAAAATCAAACACCATCTGCGGATCCTCCAAAGTAATCTAAGGGCTTATAATATATACTTGCTTATAATATATACTTGCTTATAATATATACTTGCTTATAATATATACTTGCTTATAATATATACTAGAATAAACTTGCATATAATATATACTAGAATATACTTGCTTATAATATATACAAGCTTATAATATATACTTGCTTATATATGGTGGTGGAGGTACGTATTCCTCTTAGGCCGGAACAAGGCTAGACCACGTTCAGGAACCCGTTCACCGACATAAAATCAAACACCATCTGCGGATCCTCTAAAATAATCTATGGGCTTATAATATATACTGGCTTATAATAAATACTTGCATATACTCGCTGATATTATATACTTGCATATATTCGCTAATATTAGATACTTGCTTATAATATATACTTGCTTATAATATATACTAGAATATACTTGCTTATAATATATACTAGTATATACTTGCTTATAATATATACAAGAATATACTTGCTTATAATATATACATGCTTATAATATAAAATTGCATATACTTGCTTATAATATATACTTGCATATACTTGCTTATAATATATACTTGCATATACTTGTTTATATTATATACTTGCATATACTCGCTTATATTATATACTTGCATATACTCGCTTATATTATAAACTTGCATATACTCGCTTATATTTTAAACTTGCATATACTCGCTTATATTATAAACTTGCATATACTCGCTTATATTATATACTTGCAAATACTCGCTTATATTATATACTTGCAAATACTCGCTTATATTATATACTTGCATATACTTTCTTATAATATATACTTGCATATACTTGCTTATAATATATACTTGCATATACTTGCTTATAATATATACTTGCATATACTCGCATATATTATATACTTGCAAATACTCACTTATATTATATACTTGCTTATACTTACATATAATATATACTTGCATATACTTGCTTATAATATATACTTGCATATACTTGCTTATAATATATACTTACATATACTCGCTTATAATATATACTTGCATAACCTTGCTTATATTATATACTTGCTAATAATATATATATTGCAGAAATCTGCTTATTATATACTTGCATATGCTCGCTTATATTATATACTTGCATATACTCGCTTATATTATATACTTGTATATACTCGCTTATATTATATACTTGCATATACTCGCTTATATTATATACTTGCATATACTCGCTTATATTATATACTTGCATATTCTCGCTTATATTATATGCTTGCATATACTCGCTTATATTATATGCTTGCATATACTCGCTTATATTATATACTTGCATATACTCGCTTATATTATATACTTGCATATACTCGCTAATAATATATACTTGCATATACTTGCTTATAATATATACAAGAATATACTTGCTTATAATATATACATGCTTATAATATATACATGCTTATAATATATACTAGCATATACTCGCTTATATTATATACCTGCATATACTCGCTGATATTATATACTTGCATATATTCGCTGATATTAGATTCTTGCTTATAATATATACTTGCTTATAATATATACTAGAATATACTTGCTTATAATATATACAAGAATATACTTGCTTATAATATATACATGCTTATAATATATACTTGCATATACTTGCTTATAATATATACTTGCATATACGTGCTTATAATATATACTTGCTTATAATATATACTTGCATATACTTGTTTATATTATATACTTGCATATACTCGCTTATATTATATACTTGCATATACTCGCTTATATTTTAAACTTGCATATACTGGCTTAAAATATATACTTGCATATACTCGCTGATATTATATACTTGCATATTTTCACTGATATTAGATACTTTCTAATAATATATACTTCCTTATGATATATACTAGAATATACTTGCTTATAATATATACTAGAATATATTTGCTTATAATATATACTAGAATATACTTGCTTATAATATATACAAGAATATACTTGCTAATAATATATACTAGAATATACTTGCTTATAATATATACAAGAATTTACTTGCTTATAATATATACATGCTTATAATATATCCTTGCTTATAATATATACTTGTATATACTTGCTTATAATATATACTTGCATATACTTATAATATATACTTGCATATACTTGCTTATATATGGTGGTGGAGGTGAAGGTGGTGGTACGTATTCCTCTTGGGCTGGAACAAGGCTAGACCACGTCCAGGAGCCCGTTCACCGACAGAAAATCAAACACCATCTGCGGATCCTCCAAAATAATCTATGGGCTTATAATATATACTTGCTTATAATATATACTTGCTTATAATATATACTAGAATATAATTGCTTATGATCTATACATGCTTATAATATATACTTGCATATACTTGCTTGTAATATATATTTGCATATACTTGCTTATATTATATACTTGCATATACTCGCTTATATTATATACTTGCATATACTCGCTTATATTATAAACTTGCATATACTCGCTTATATTATAAACTTGCATATACTCGCTTATATTATATACTTGCAAATACTCGCTTATATTATATACTTGCAAATACTCGCTTATATTATATACTTGCATATACTTTCTTATAATATATACTTGCATATACTTGCTTATAATATATACTTGCATATACTTGCTTATAATATATACTTGCATATACTTGCTTATAATATATACTTGCATATACTTGCTTATAATATATACTTGCATATACTCGCTTATAATATATTCTTGCATATACTTGCTTATAATATATACTTGCATATACTCGCTTATAATATATACTTGCATATACTTGCTTATAATGGTGGTGGTACGTATTCCTCTGTGGCCGGAACAAGGCAAGACCACGTCCAGAAGCCCGTTCACCGACAGAAAAATCAAACACCATCTGCGGATCCTCCAAAATAATCTATGGGCTTATAATTTATACTGGCTTATAATATATACTTGCATATACTCGCTGATATTATATACTTGCATATATTCGCTGATATTAGATACTTGCTTATAATATATACTTGCTTATAATATATACTTGCTTATAATATATTCTTGCTTATAATATATACTTGCTTATAATATATACTTGTATATATTTGCTTATAATATATACTTGCATATACTTATAATATATACTTGCATATACTTGCTTATATATGGTGGTGGAGGTGGTGGTAGTGGTGGTACGTATTCGTCTTGGGATGGAACAAGGCTAGACCACGTCCAGGAGCCCGTTCATCGACAGAAAATCAAACACCATCTGCGGATCCTCCAAAATAATCTATGGGCTTATAATATATACTTGCTTATAATATATACTTGCTTATAATATATACCTGCTTATAATATATACTTGCTTATAATATATACTTGCTTATAATATATACTTGCTTATAATATATACTTGCTTATAATATATACTTGCTTATAATATATACTTGCTTATAATATATACTTGCTTATAATATATACTTGCTTATAATATATATTTGCTTATGATATATACTTGCTTATAATATATACTTGCTTATAATATATACTAGAATATACTTGCATATAATATATACTTGTATATACTTGCTTATAATATATACTTGCATATACTTGCTTATAATATATACTTGCATATACTTGCTTATAATATATACTTGCATATACTTGTTTATATTATATACTTGCATATACTCGCTTATATTATATACTTGCATGTACTCGCTTATATTATAAACTTGTATATACTCGCTTATATTATAAACTTGCATATACTCGCTTATATTATATTCTTGCAAATACTCGCTTATATTATATACTTGCAAATACTCGCTTATATTATATAATTGCATATACTTTCTTTTAATATATACTTGCATATACTTGCATATACTTGCTTATAATATATACTTGCATATACTTGCTTATAATATATACTTGCATATACTTGCTTATAATATATACTTGCATATACTTGCTTATAATATATACTTGCATATACTTGCTTATAATATATACTTGCATATACTTGCTTATAATATATACTTGCATATACTTGCTTATAATATATACTTGCATATACTTGCTTATAATATATACTTGCATATACTTGCTTATAATATATACTTGCATATACTTGCTTATAATATATACTTGCATATACTTGCTTATAATATATACTTGCATAACATTGCTTATATTATATACTTGCTAATAATATATATATTGCAGAAATCTGCTTATTATATACTTGCATATGCTCGCTTATATTATATACTTGCATATACTCGCTTATATTATGTACTTGCATATACTCGCTTATATTATATACTTGCATATACTCGCTTATATTATATACTTGCATATACTCGCTTATATTATATACTTGCATATACTCGCTTATATTATATACTTGCATATACTCGCTTATATTATATACTTGCATATACTCGCTTATATTATATACTTGCATATTCTCGCTTATATTATATGCTTGCATATACTCGCTTATATTATATGCTTGCATATACTCGCTTATATTATATACTTGCATATACTCGCTTATATTATATACTTGCATATACTCGCTTATATTATATACTTGCATATACTCGCTTATATTATATACTTGCATATACTCGCTAATAATATATACTTGCATATACTTGCTTATAATATATACAAGAATATACTTGCTTATAATATATACATGCTTATAATATATACTTGCATATACTCGCTTATATTGTATACTTGCATATACTCGCTGATATTATATACTTGCATATATTCGCTGATATTAGATTCTTGCTTATAATATATACTTGCTTATAATATATACTAGAATATACTTGCTTATAATATATACAAGAATATACTTGCTTATAATATATACATGCTTATAATATATACTTGCATATACTTGCTTATAATATATACTTGCATATACGTGCTTATAATATATACTTGCTTATAATATATACTTGCATATACTTGTTTATATTATATACTTGCATATACTCGCTTATATTATATACTTGCATATACTCGCTTATATTATAAACTTGCATATACTCGCTTATATTATAAATTAGCATATACTCACTTATATTATATACTTGCAAATACTCGCTTATATTGTATACTTGCATATACTTTCTTATAATATATACTTGCATATAATATATACTTGCATATAATATATACTTGCATATACTTACATATAATATATACTTGCATATAATATATACTTGCATATAATATATACTTGCATATACTTACATATAATATATACTTGCATATACTCGCTTATATTATATGCTTGCATATACTCGCTTATAATATATACTTGCATATACTTGCTTATAATATATACTTGCATATTCTTTCTTATAATATATACTTGCATATAATTGCTTATAATATATATACTTGCTTATAACATATACTTGCATATACTTGCTTATAATGGTGGTGGTACGTATTCCTCTTGGGCCGGAACAAGGCTAGACCACGTCCAGGAACCCGTTCACCCACGTAAAATCAAACACCATCTGCGGATTCTCCAAAATAATCTATGGGCTTATAATATATACTGGCTTATAATATATACTTGCATATACTCGTTGATATTATATACTTGCATATATTCGCTGATATTAGATACTTGCTTATAATATATACTTGCTTATAATATATACTAGAATATACTTGCTTATAATATATACAAGTATATACTTGCTTATAATATATACAAGAATATACTTGCTTATAATATATACTTGCATATACTTACTTTTAATATATACTTGCATATACTTGCTTATAATGTATACTTGCATATACTTGTTTATATTATATACTTGCATATACTCGCTTATATTATATACTTGCATATACTCGCTTATATTATAAACTTGCATATACTCGCTTAAATTATAAACTTGCATATACTCGCTTATATTATATACTAGCAAATACTCGCTTATATTATATACTTGCAAATACTCGCTTATATTATATACTTGCATATACTTTCTTATAATATATACTTGCATATACTTGCTTATAATATATACTTGCATATAATTGCTTATAATATATATACTTGCTTATAACATATACTTGCATATACTTGCTTATAATGGTGGTGGTACGTATTCCTCTTGGGCCGGAACAAGGCTAGACCACGTCCAGCAGCCCGTTCACCGACAGAAAATTAAACACTATCTGCGGATCCTCCAAAATAATCTATGGGCTTATAATATATACTGGCTTATAATATATACTTGCATATACTCGCTGATATTATATACTCGCATATATTCGCTGATATTAGATACTTGCTTATAATATATACTAGAATATACTTGCTTGCAATATATACTAGAATATACTTGCTTATAATATATACTAGAATATACTTGCTTATAATATATACAAGAATATACTTGCTTATAATATATACTTGCATATACTTGCTTTTAATATATACTTGCATATAATATATACTTGTATATACTTGCTTATAATATATACTTGCATATACTTATAATATATACTTGCATATACTTGCTTATATATGGTGGTGGAGGTGGTGGTGGAGGTGGTACGTATTCCTCTTGGGCCGGAACAAGGCAAGACCACGTTCAGAAGCCCGTTCACCGACAGAAAAATCAAACATCATCTGTGGATCCTCCAAAATAATCTATGGGCTTATAATTTATACTGGCTTATAATATATACTTGCATATACTCGCCGATATTATATACTTGCATATATTCGCTGACATTAGATACTTGCTTATAATATATACTTGCTAATAATATATACTAGAATATACTTGCTGATAATATATACTAGTATATACTTAATTTTAATATATGCTTGCATATAATATATACTTGTATATACTTGCTTATAATATATACTTGCATATACTTGCTTATAATTTATATAAATGCTTATAATATAAACTTGCATATACTTGCTTATAATATATACTTGCATATACTTGCTTATAATATATACTTGCAAATAATTGCTTATAATATATACTTGCTTATAATATATACTTGCATATACTTGTTTATATTATATACTTGCATATACTCGCTTATATTATATACTTGCATATACTCGCTTATATTATATACTTGCAAATACTCGCTTATATTATATACTTGCATATATTTTCTTAAAATATATACTTGCATATACTTGCTTATAATATATACTTGCTTATAATATATACTTGCTTATAATATATACTTGCATATACTTGCTTATAGTATATACTTGCATATACTTGCTTATAATATATACTTGCATATACTTGCTTATAATATATACTTCCATATACTTGCTTATAATATATATTTGCATATACTTGCTTATAATATATACTTGCATATACTTGCTTATAATATATACTTGCATAACATTGCTTATATTATATACTTGCTAATAATATATATATTGCAGAAATCTGCTTATTATACACTTGCATATGCTCGCTTGTAATATATACTTGCATATGCTCGCTTATATTATATACTTGCATATATTCGCTGATATTGGATACTTGCTTATAATATATACTTGCTTATAATATATACTTGCTTATAATATATACTAGAATATACTTGCGTATAATATATACTAGAATATACTTGCGTATAATATATACTAGAATATACTTGCTTATAATATATACAAGAATATACTTGCTTATAATATATACAAGAATATACTTGCTTATAATATATACTTGCATATACTTGCTTTTAAAATATACTTACATATAATATATACTTGTATATACTTGCTTATAATATATACTTGCATATACTTGCTTATATATGGTGGTGGAGGTGGTGGTGGAGGTGGTACGTATTCCTCTTGGGCCGGAACAAGGCTAGACCACGTCCAGATGCCCGTTCACCGACAGAAAAATCAAACACCATCTGCGGATCCTCCAAAATAATCTATGGACTTATAATGTATACTGGCTTATAATATATACTTGCATATACTAGCTGATATTATATACTTGCATATATTCGCTGATATTAGATACTTGCTTATAATATATACTTCCTTATAATATATAATTGCTTATAATATATACTAGAATATACTTGCTTATAATATATACTTGTATATATTTGCTTATAATATATACTTGCATATACTTATAATATATACTTGCATATACTTATAATATATAACGTCCAGGAGCCCGTTCACCGACAGAAAATCAAACACCATCTGCGGATCCTCCAAAATAATCTAAGGGCTTATAATATATACTTGCTTATAATATATACTTGCTTATAATATATACTTGCTTATAATATATACTTGCTTATAATATATACTAGAATAAACTTGCATATAATATATACTAGAATATACTTGCTTATAATATATACAACCTTATAATATATACTTGCTTATATATGGTGGTGGAGGTGGTGGTGGTACGTATTCCTCTTAGGCCGGAACAAGGCTAGACCACGTTCAGGAACCCGTTCACCGACATAAAATCAAACACCATCTGCGGATCCTCTAAAATAATCTATGGGCTTATAATATATACTGGCTTATAATAAATACTTGCATATACTCGCTGATATTATATACTTGCATATATTCGCTAATATTAGATACTTGCTTATAATATATACTTGCTTATAATATATACTAGAATATACTTGCTTATAATATATACTAGTATATACTTGCTTATAATATATACAAGAATATACTTGCTTATAATATATACATGCTTATAATATAAAATTGCATATACTTGCTTATAATATATACTTGCATATACTTGCTTATAATATATACTTGCATATACTTGTTTATATTATATACTTGCATATACTCGCTTATATTATATACTTGCATATACTCGCTTATATTATAAACTTGCATATACTCGCTTATATTTTAAACTTGCATATACTCGCTTATATTATAAACTTGCATATACTCGCTTATATTATATACTTGCAAATACTCGTTTATATTATATACTTGCAAATACTCGCTTATATTATATACTTGCATATACTTTCTTATAATATATACTTGCATATACTTGCTTATAATATATACTTGCATATACTTGCTTATAATATATACTTGCATATACTCGCATATATTATATACTTGCAAATACTCACTTATATTATATACTTGCTTATACTTACATATAATATATACTTGCATATACTTGCTTATAATATATACTTGCATATACTTGCTTATAATATATACTTACATATACTCGCTTATAATATATACTTGCATAACCTTGCTTATATTATATACTTGCTAATAATATATATATTGCAGAAATCTGCTTATTATATACTTGCATATGCTCGCTTATATTATATACTTGCATATACTCGCTTATATTATATACTTGTATATACTCGCTTATATTATATACTTGCATATACTCGCTTATATTATATACTTGCATATACTCGCTTATATTATATACTTGCATATTCTCGCTTATATTATATGCTTGCATATACTCGCTTATATTATATGCTTGCATATACTCGCTTATATTATATACTTGCATATACTCGCTTATATTATATACTTGCATATACTCGCTAATAATATATACTTGCATATACTTGCTTATAATATATACAAGAATATACTTGCTTATAATATATACATGCTTATAATATATACATGCTTATAATATATACTAGCATATACTCGCTTATATTATATACTTGCATATACTCGCTGATATTATATACTTGCATATATTCGCTGATATTAGATTCTTGCTTATAATATATACTTGCTTATAATATATACTAGAATATACTTTCTTATAATATATACAAGAATATACTTGCTTATAATATATACATGCTTATAATATATACTTGCATATACTTGCTTATAATATATACTTGCATATACGTGCTTATAATATATACTTGCTTATAATATATACTTGCATATACTTGTTTATATTATATACTTGCATATACTCGCTTATATTATATACTTGCATATACTCGCTTATATTATAAACTTGCATATACTCGCTTATATTATAAATTAGCATATACTCACTTATATTATATACTTGCAAATACTCGCTTATATTATATACTTGCATATACTTTCTTATAATATATACTTGCATATAATATATACTTGCATATACTTACATATAATATATACTTGCATATAATATATACTTGCATATACTTACATATAATATATACTTGCATATAATATATACTTGCATATACTTACATATAATATATACTTGCATATACTCGCTTATATTATATACTTGCATATACTTACATATAATATATACTTGCATATACTCGCTTATATTATATGCTTGCATATACTCGCTTATAATATATACTTGCATATACTTGCTTATAATATATACTTGCATATTCTTTCTTATAATATATACTTGCATATAATTGCTTATAATATATATACTTGCTCATAACATATACTTGCATATACTTGCTTATAATGGTGGTGGTACGTATTCCTCTTGGGCCGGAACAAGGCTAGACCACGTCCAGGAGCCCGTTCACCGACAGAAAAATCAAACACCATCTGCGGATCCTCCAAAATAATCTATGGGCTTATAATGTATACTGGCTTATAATATATACTTGCATATACTCGCTGATATTATATACTTGCATATATTCGCTGATATTAGATACTTGCTAATAATATATACTTGCTTATAATATATACTAGATTATACTTGCTCATAATATATACTAGAATATACTTGCTTATAATATATACAAGAATATACTTGCGTATAATATATACAAGAATATACTTGCTTATAATATGTACTTGCATATACTTGCTTTTAATATATACTTGCATATAATATATACTTGTATATACTGGCTTATAATATATACTTGCATATACTCGCTGATATTATATACTTGCATATATTCGCTGATATTAGATACTTGCTTATAATATATACTTCCTTATAATATATACTTGCTTACAATATATACTAGAATATACTTGCTTATAATATATACTTGTATATATTTGCTTATAATATATACTTGCATATACTTATAATATATACTTGCATATAATTATATTATATACTTGCATATACTTGCTTATATATGGTGGTGGAGGTGGTGGTGGTGGTACGTATTTCTCTTGGGATGGAACAAAGCTGGACCACGTCCAGGAGCCCGTTCACCGACAGAAAATCAAACACCATCTGCGGATCCTCCAAAATAATCTATGGGCTAATAATTTATACTTGCTTATAATATATACTTGCTTATAATATATACTTGCTTATAATATATACTTGCTTATAATATATACTAGAATATACTTGCGTATAATATATACTAGAATATACTTGCTTATAATATACACATGCTTATAATATATACTTGAATATACTTGCTTATATATGGTGGTGGAGGTGGTGGTGGTGGTACGTATTCCTCTTAGGCCGGAACAAGGCTAGACCACGTCCAGGAACCCGTTCACCCACATAAAATCAAACACCATCTGCGGATTCTCCAAAATAATCTATGGGCTTATAATATATACTGGCTTATAATATATACTTGCATATACTCGTTGATATTATATACTTGCATATATTCGCTGATATTAGATACTTGCTTATAATACATACTTGCTTATAATATATACTAGAATATACTTGCTTAAAATATATACAAGTATATACTTGCTTATAATATATACAAGAATATACTTGCTTATAATATATACTTGCATATACTTACTTTTAATATATACTTGCATATAATATATACTTGTATATACTTGCTTATAATATACACTTGCATATACTTATAATATATACTTGCATATACTTAATTATATATGGTGGTGGAGGTGGTGGTGGAGGTGGTACGTATTCCTCTTTGGCCGGAACAAGGCTAGACCTCGTTCAGGAGCCCGTTCACCGACTGAAAAATCAAACACCATCTGCGGATCCTCCAAAATAATCTATGGGCTTATAATGTATACTGGCTTATAATATATACTTGCATATACTCGCTGATATTACATACTTGCATATATTCGCTGATATTAGATACTTGCTAATAATATATACTTGCTTATAATATATACTAGAATATACTTGCTTGTAATATATACAAGAATATACTTGCTTATAATATATACATGCTTATAATATAAAATTGCATATACTTGCTTATAATATATACTTGCATATACTTGCTTATAATATATACTTGCATATACTTGCTTATAATGTATACTTGCATATACTTGTTTATATTATATACTTGCATATACTGGCTTATATTATATACTTGCAAATACTCGCTTATATTATATACTTGCAAATACTCGCTTATATTATATACTTGCATATACTTTCTTATAATATATACTTGCATATACTTGCTTATAATATATACTTGCATATAATTGCTTATAATATATATACTTGCTTATAACATATACTTGCATATACTTGCTTATAATGGTGGTGGTACGTATTCCTCTTGGGCCGGAACAAGGCTAGACCACGTCCAGCTGCCCGTTCACCGACAAAAAATTAAACACCATCTGCGGATCCTCCAAAATAATCTATGGGCTTATAATATATACTTGCATATACTTGCTTATAATATATACTTGCATATACTCGCTTATATTATACACTTGCATATACTTTCTTATATTATAAACTTGTATATACTCGCTTATATTATAAACTTGCATATACTCGCATATATTATATACTTGCAAATACTCGCTTATATTATATACTTGCAAATACTCGCTTATATTATACACTTGCATATACTTTCTTATAATATATACTTGCATATACTTGCTTATAATATATACTTGCATATACTTGTTTATATTATATACTTGCATATACTCGCTTATATTATATACTTGCATATACTCGCTTATATTATAAACTTGCATATACTCGCTTATATTATAAACTTGCATATACTCGCTTATACTATATACTTGCAAATACTCGCTTATATTATATACTTGCAAATACTCGCTAAAATTATATACTTGCATATACTTTCTTATAATATATACTTGCATATACTTGCTTATAATATATACTTGCATATACTTGCTTATAATATATACTTGCATATGCTCGCATATATTATATACTTGCAAATACTCACTTATATTATATACTTGCATATACTTACATATAATATATATATGCATATACTTGCTTATAATATATACTTGCATATACTTGCTTATAATATACACTTGCATATAATATATACTTGCATATACTCGCTTATAATATATACTTGCATATACTCGCTTATAATATATACTTGCATATACTCGCTTATAAAAAATACCTGCATATACTTGCTTGTAATATACACTTGCATATACTTGCTTATAATATATACTTGCATATTCTTTCTTATAATATATACTTGCATATAATTGCTTATAATATATATACTTGCTTATAACATATACTTGCATATACTAGCTTATAATGGTGGTGGTACGTATTCCTCTTGTGCCGGAACAAGGCTAGACCACGTCCAGCAGCCTGTTCACCGACAAAATTAAACACCATCTGCGGATCCTCCAAAATAATCTATGGGCTTATAATATATACTTGCAAATACTCGCTGATATTATATACTTGCATATATTCGCTGATATTAGATACTTGCTTATAATATATACTTGCTTATAATATATACTAGAATATACTTGCTTATAATATATACTAGAATATACTTGCTTATAATATATACAAGAATATACTTGCTTATAATATATACAAGAATATACTTGCTTATAATATATACTTGCTTATAATATATACTTGCATATACTTGCTTTTAATATATACTTGCATATAATATATACTTGTATATGCTTGCTTATAATATATACTTGCATATACTTGCTTATATATGGTGGTGGAGGTGGTGGTGGAGGTGGTACGTATTCCTCTTGGGCCGGAACAAGGCTAGACCACGTCCAGAAGCCCGTTCAGCGAAAAAAAATTAACAACCATCTGCGGATCCTGAAAAATAATATATGGGCTTATAATTTATACTGGCTTATAATATATACTTGCATATACTCGCTGATATTATATACTTGAATATATTTGCTGATATTAGATACTTGCTTATAATATATTCTTGCTTATAATATATACTTGCTTATAATATATACTTGCTTATAATATATACTTGTATATATTTGCTTATAATATATACTTGCATATACTTATAATATATACTTGCATATACTTGCTTATATATGGTGGTGGAGGAGTTGGTGGTGGTGGTACGTATTCATCTTGGGCCGGAACAAGGCTAGACCACGTCCAGGAGAACGTTCACCGACAGAAAAATCAAACACCATCTGCGGATCCTCCAAAATAATCTATGGGCTTATAATGTATACTGGCTTATAATATATACTTGCATATGCTCGCTGATATTATATACTTGCATATATTCGCTGATATTAGATACTTGCTTATAATATATACTTGCTTATAATATATACTAGAATATACTTGCTTATGATATATACAAGAATATACTTGCTTATAATATATACATGCTTATAATATATACTTGCATATACTTGCTTATAATATATACTTGCTTATAATATATACTTGCATATAATATATACTTGCTTATAATATATACTTGCATATACTTGTTTATATTATATACTTGCATATACTCGTTTATATTATATACTTGCATATACTCGCTTATATTATAAACTTGCATATACTCGCTTATATTATAAATTAGCATATACTCGCTTATATTATATATTTGCAAATACTCGCTTATATTATATACTTGCATATACTTTCTTATAATATATACTTGCATATACTTGCTTATAATATATACTTGCATATACTTGCTTATAATATATACTTGCATATACTTACATATAATATATACTTGCATATACTTGCTTATAATAGATGCATATACTTGCTTATAATATATACTTGCATATACTTGCTTATAATATATACTTGCATATACTTGCTTTTAATATATACTTGCATATACTTGCTTGTAATATATACTTGCATATAATTGCTTATAATATATACTTGCATATACTTGCTTATAATATATACTTGCATATTTGCTTATAATATATACTTGCATAACCTTGCTTATATTATATACTTGCTTATAATATATATATTGCAGACATCTGCTTATTATATACTTGCATACGCTCGCTTATATTATATACTTGCATACGCTCGCTTATATTATATACTTGCATATACTCGCTTATATTATATACTTGCATATACTCGCTTATATTATATACTTGCATATGCTCGCTTATATTATATACTTGTATATAATCGCTTATATTATATACTTGCATATACTCGCTTATATTATATGCTTGCATATACTCGCTTATATTATATGCTTGCATATACTCGCTTATATTATATACTTGCATATACTCGCTTATATTATATACTTGCATATACTCGCTTATAATATATACTTGCATATACTTGCTTATAATATATACTCGCTTATAATATATACTTGCTTATAATATATACTTGCATATTCTTTCTTATAATATATACTTGCATATAATTGCTTATAATATATTTACTTGCTTATAACATATACTTGCATATACTTGCTTATAATGGTGGTGGTACGTATTCCTCTTGGGCCGGAACAAGGCTAGACCACGTTAAGCAGCCCGTTCACCGACAGAAAATTAAACACCATCTGCGGATCCTCCAAAATAATCTTCTGGGCTTATAATATTTACTGGCTTATAATATATACTTGCATATACTCGCTGATATTATATACTTGCATATATTCGCTGATATTAGATACTTGCTTATAATATATACTTGCTTATAATATATACTAGAATATACTTGCTTATATAATATACTAGAATATACTTGCTTATAATATATACAAGAATATACTTGCTTATAATATATACAAGAATATACTTGCTTATAATATATACTTGCATATACTTGCTTTTAATATATACTTGCATATAATATATACTTGTATATACTTGCTTATAATATATACTTGCATATACTTATAATATATACTTGCATATACTTGCTTATATATGATGGTGGAGGTGGTGGTGGAGGTGGTACGTATTCCTCTTGGGCCGGAACAAGGCTAGACCACGTCCAGAAGCCCGTTCTCCGACAGAAAAATCAAACACCATCTGCGGATCCTCCAAAATAATCTATGGGCTTATAATGTATACTGGCATATAATATATACTAGCATATACTCGCTGATATTATATACTTGCATATATTCGCTGATATTAGATACTTGCTTATAATATATACTTCCCTATAATATATACTTGCTTATAATATATACTAGAATATACTTGCTTATAATATATACTTGTATATATTTGCTTATAATATATACTTGCATATACTTATAATATATACTTGCATATACTTGCTTATATATGGTGGTGGAGGTGGTGGTGGTGGTACGCATTCCTCTTGGGCCGGAACAAGGCCAGACCACGTTCAGGAACCCGTTCACCGACATAAAATCAAACACCATCTGCGGATCCTCCAAAATAATCTATGGGCTTATAATATATACTGGCTTATAATATATACTTGCATATGCTCGCTGATATTATATACTTGGATATTCTCTGATATTAGATACTTCCTTATAATATATACTTGCTTATAATATATACTAGAATATACTTGCTTATAATATATACAAGTATATACTTGCTTATAATATATACAAGAATATACTTGCTTATAATATATACTTGCATATACTTGCTTTTAATATATACTTGCATATAATATATACTTGTATATACTTGCTTATAATATATACTTGCATATACTTATAATATATACTTGCATATACTTGCTTATATATGGTGGTGGAGGTGGTACGTATTCCTCTTGGGCCGGAACAAGGCAAGACCACGTTCAGAAGCCCGTTCACCGACAGAAAAATCAAACACCATCTGTGGATCCTCCAAAATAATCTATGGCCTTATAATTTATACTGGCTTATAATATATACTTGCATATACTCGCCGATATTATATACTTGCATATATTCGCTGATATTAGATACTTGCTTATAATATATACTTGCTAATAATATATACTAGAATATACTTGCTGATAATATATACTAGTATATACTTGCTTTTAATATATGCTTGCATATAATATATACTTGTATATACTTGCTTATAATATATACTTGCATATACTTGCTTATAATTTATATAAATGCTTATAATATAAACTTGCATATACTTGCTTATAATATATACTTGCATATACTTGCTTATAATATATACTTGCAAATAATTGCTTATAATATATACTTGCATATACTTGCTTATAATATATACTTGCATATACTTGTTTATATTATATACTTGCATATACTCGCTTATATTATATACTTGCATATACTCGCTTATATTATATACTTGCAAATACTCGCTTATATTATATACTTGCATATATTTTCTTATAATATATACTTGCATATACTTGCATATACTTGCTTATAATATATACTTGCTTATAATATATACTTGCATATACTCGCTTATAATATATGCTTGCATATACTCGCATATATTATATACTTGCAAATACTCACTTATATTATATACTTGCTTATAATATATACTTGCATATACTTGCTTATAGTATATACTTGCATATACTTGCTTATAATATATACTTGCATATACTGGCTTATAATATATACTTCCATATACTTGCTTATAATATATACTTCCATATACTTGCTTATAATATATATTTGCATATACTTGCTTATAATATATACTTGCATATACTTGCTTATAATATATACTTGCATAACATTGCTTATATTATATACTTGCTAATAATATATATATTGCAGAAATCTGCTTATTATATACTTGCATATGCTCGCTTGTAATATATACTTGCATATGCTCGCTTATATTATATACTTGCATATATTCGCTGATATTGGATACTTGCTTATAATATATACTTGCTTATAATATATACTTGCTTATAATATATACTTGCTTATAATATATACTTGCTTATAATATATACTTGCTTATAATATATACTAGAATATACTTGCGTATAATATATACTAGAATATACTTGCTTATAATATATACAAGAATATACTTGCTTATAATATATACAAGAATATACTTGCTTATAATATATACTTGCATATACTTGCTTTTAAAATATACTTACATATAATATATACTTGTATATACTTGCTTATAATATATACTTGCATATACTTGCTTATATATGGTGGTGGAGGTGGTACGTATTCCTCTTGGGCCGGAACAAAGCAAGACCACGTTCAGAAGCCCGTTCACCGACAGAAAAATCAAACACCATCTGCGGATCCTCCAAAATAATCTATGGACTTATAATGTATACTGGCTTATAATATATACTTGCATATACTAGCTGATATTATATACTTGCATATATTCGCTGATATTAGATACTTGCTTATAATATATACTTCCTTATAATATATACTTGCTTATAATATATACTAGAATATACTTGCTTATAATATATACTTGTATATATTTGCTTATAATATATACTTGCATATACTTATAATATATACTTGCATATACTTATAATATATACTTGCATACACTTGCTTATATATGGTGGTGGAGGTGGTGGTGGTGGTACGTATTTCTCTTGGGATGGAACAAGGCTAGACCACGTCCAGGAGCCCGTTCACCGACAGAAAATCAAACACCATCTGCGGATCCTCCAAAATAATCTAAGGGCTTATAATATATACTTGCTTATAATATATACTTGCTTATAATATATACTTGCTTATAATATATACTTGCTTATAATATATACTTGCTTATAATATATACTAGAATAAACTTGCATATAATATATACTAGAATATACTTGCTTATAATATATACAAGCTTATAATATATACTTGCTTATATATGGTGGTGGAGGTGGTGGTGGTACGTATTCCTCTTAGGCCGGAACAAGGCTAGACCACGTCCAGGAACCCGTTCACCGACATAAAATCAAACACCATCTGCGGATCCTCTAAAATAATCTATGGGCTTATAATATATACTGGCTTATAATAAATACTTGCATATACTCGCTGATATTATATACTTGCATATATTCGCTAATATTAGATACTTTCTTATAATATATACTTGCTTATAATATATACTAGAATATACTTGCTTATAATATATACTAGTATATACTTGCTTATAATATATACAAGAATATACTTGCTTATAATATATACATGCTTATAATATAAAATTGCATATACTTGCTTATAATATTTACTTGCATATACTTGCTTATAATATATACTTGCATATACTTGTTTATATTATATACTTGTTTATATTATATACTTGCATATACTCGCTTATATTATATACTTGCATATACTCGCTTATATTATAAACTTGCATATACTCGCTTATATTTTAAACTTGCATATACTGGCTTAAAATATATACTTGCATATACTCGCTGATATTATATACTTGCATATATTCACTGATATTAGATACTTTCTAATAATATATACTTCCTTATGATATATACTAGAATATACTTGCTTATAATATATACTAGAATATATTTGCTTATAATATATACTAGAATATACTTGCTTATAATATATACAAGAATATACTTGCTAATAATATATACTAGAATATACTTGCTTATAATATATACAAGAATTTACTTGCTTATAATATATACATGCTTATAATATATCCTTGCTTATAATATATACTTGTATATACTTGCTTATAATATATACTTGCATATACTTATAATATATACTTGCATATACTTGCTTATATATGGTGGTGGAGGTGAAGGTGGTGGTACGTATTCCTCTTGGGCTGGAACAAGGCTAGACCACGTCCAGGAGCCCGTTCACCGACAGAAAATCAAACACCATCTGCGGATCCTCCAAAATAATCTATGGGCTTATAATATATACTTGCTTATAATATATACTTGCTTATAATATATACTAGAATATAATTGCTTATGATCTATACATGCTTATAATATATACTTGCATATACTTGCTTGTAATATATATTTGCATATACTTGCTTATATTATATACTTGCATATACTCGCTTATATTATATACTTGCATATACTCGCTTATATTATAAACTTGCATATACTCGCTTATATTATAAACTTGCATATACTCGCTTATATTATATACTTGCAAATACTCGCTTATATTATATACTTGCAAATACTCGCTTATATTATATACTTGCATATACTTTCTTATAATATATACTTGCATATACTTGCTTATAATATATACTTGCATATACTTGATTATAATATATACTTGCATATACTTGCTTATAATATATACTTGCATATACTCGCTTATAATATATACTTGCATATACTTGCTTATAATATATACTTGCATATACTCGCTTATAATATATACTTGCATATACTTGCTTATAATATACACTTGCATATACTTGCTTATAATATATACTTGCATATTCTTTCTTATAATATATACTTGCATATAATTGCTTATAATATATATACTTGCTTATAACATATACTTGCATATACTTGCTTATAATATTGGTGGTACGTATTCCTCTGTGGCCGGAACAAGGCAAGACCACGTCCAGAAGCCCGTTCACCGACAGAAAAATCAAACACCATCTGCGGATCCTCCAAAATAATCTATGGGCTTATAATTTATACTGGCTTATAATATATACTTGCATATACTCGCTGATATTATATACTTGCATATATTCGCTGATATTAGATACTTGCTTATAATATATACTTGCTTATAATATATACTTGCTTATAATATATTCTTGCTTATAATATATACTTGCTTATAATATATACTTGTATATATTTGCTTATAATATATACTTGCATATACTTATAATATATACTTGCATATACTTGCTTATATATGGTGGTGGAGGTGGTGGTAGTGGTGGTACGTATTCGTCTTGGGATGGAACAAGGCTAGACCACGTCCAGGAGCCCGTTCATCGACAGAAAATCAAACACCATCTGCGGATCCTCCAAAATAATCTATGGGCTTATAATATATACTTGCTTATAATATATACTTGCTTATAATATATACCTGCTTATAATATATACTTGCTTATAATATATACTTGCTTATAATATATACTTGCTTATAATATATACTTGCTTATAATATATACTTGCTTATAATATATACTTGCTTATAATATATACTTGCTTATAATATATACTTGCTTATAATATATACTAGAATATACTTGCATATAATATATACTTGTATATACTTGCTTATAATATATACTTGCATATACTTGCTTATAATATATACTTGCATATACTTGCTTATAATATATACTTGCATATACTTGTTTATATTATATACTTGCATATACTCGCTTATATTATATACTTGCATATACTCGCTTATATTATAAACTTGTATATACTCGCTTATATTATAAACTTGCATATACTCGCTTATATTATATTCTTGCAAATACTCGCTTATATTATATACTTGCAAATACTCGCTTATATTATATAATTGCATATACTTTCTTTTAATATATACTTGCATATACTTGCATATACTTGCTTATAATATATACTTGCATATACTTGCTTATAATATATACTTGCATATACTTGCTTATAATATATACTTGCATATACTTGCTTATAATATATACTTGCATATACTTGCTTATAATATATACTTGCATATACTTGCTTATAATATATACTTGCATATACTTGCTTATAATATATACTTGCATATACTTGCTTATAATATATACTTGCATATACTTGCTTATAATATATACTTGCATATACTTGCTTATAATATATACTTGCATAACATTGCTTATATTATATACTTGCTAATAATATATATATTGCAGAAATCTGCTTATTATATACTTGCATATGCTCGCTTATATTATATACTTGCATATACTCGCTTATATTATGTACTTGCATATACTCGCTTATATTATACACTTGCATATACTCGCTTATATTATATACTTGCATATACTCGCTTATATTATATACTTGCATATACTCGCTTATATTATATACTTGCATATACTCGCTTATATTATATACTTGCATATACTCGCTTATATTATATACTTGCATATTCTCGCTTATATTATATGCTTGCATATACTCGCTTATATTATATGCTTGCATATACTCGCTTATATTATATACTTGCATATACTGGCTTATATTATATACTTGCATATACTCGCTTATATTATATACTTGCATATACTCGCTTATATTATATACTTGCATATACTCGCTTATATTATATACTTGCATATACTCGCTTATATTATATACTTGCATATACTCGCTTATATTATAAATTAGCATATACTCACTTATATTATATACTTGCAAATACTCGCTTATATTGTATACTTGCATATACTTTCTTATAATATATACTTGCATATAATATATACTTGCATATAATATATACTTGCATATAATATATACTTGCATATAATATATACTTGCATATAATATATACTTGCATATACTTACATATAATATATACTTGCATATACTTACATATAATATATACTTGCATATACTCGCTTATATTATATGCTTGCATATACTCGCTTATAATATATACTTGCATATACTTGCTTATAATATATACTTGCATATTCTTTCTTATAATATATAATTGCTTATAATATATATACTTGCTTATAACATATACTTGCATATACTTGCTTATAATGGTGGTGGTACGTATTCCTCTTGGGCCGGAACAAGGCTAGACCACGTCCAGCAGCCCGTTCACCGACAAAAAATTAAACACCATCTGCGGATCCTCCAAAATAATCTATGGGCTTATAATATATACTTGAATATACTCGCTGATATTATATACTTGCATATATTCGCTGATATTAGATACTTGCTTATAATATATACTTGCTTATAATATATACTTGCTTATAATATATACTAGATTATACTTGCTTATAATATATACTAGAATATACTTGCTTATAATATATACAAGAATATACTTGCGTATAATATATACAAGAATATACTTGCTTATAATATGTACTTGCATATACTTGCTTTTAATATATACCTGCATATTATATATACTTGTATATACTGACTTATAATATATACTTGCATATACTCGCTGATATTATATACTTGCATATATTCGCTGATATTAGATACTTGCTTATAATATATACTTCCTTATAATATATACTTGCTTATAATATATACTAGAATATACTTGCTTATAATATATACTTGTATATATTTGCTTATAATATATACTTGCATATACTTATAATATATACTTGCATATAATTATATTATATACTTGCATATACTTGCTTATATATGGTGGTGGATGTGGTGGTGGTGGTACGTATTTCTCTTGGGATGGAACAAGGCTGGACCACGTCCAGGAGCCCGTTCACCGACAGAAAATCAAACATCATCTGCGGATCCTCCAAAATAATCTATGGGCTAATAATATATACTTGCTTATAATATATACTTGCTTATAATATATACTTGCTTATAATATATACTTGCTTATAATATATACTAGAATATACTTGCATATAATATATACTAGAATATACTTGCTTATAATATATACATGCTTATAATATATACTTGAATATACTTGCTTATATATGGTGGTGGAGGTGGTGGTGGTGGTGGTACGTATTCCTCTTAGGCCGGAACAAGGCTAGACCACATCCAGGAACCCGTTCACCCACGTAAAATCAAACACCATCTGCGGATTCTCCAAAATAATCTATAGGCTTATAATATATACTGGCTTATAATATATACTTGCATATACTCGCTGATATTATATACTTGCATATATTCGCTGATATTAGATACTTGCTTATAATATATACTTGCTTATAATATATACTAGAATATACTTGCTTATAATATATACAAGTATATACTTGCTTATAATATATACAAGAATATACTTGCTTATAATATATACTTGCATATACTTACTTTTAATATATACTTGCATATAATATATACTTGTATATACTTGCTTATAATATACACTTGCATATACTTATAATATATACTTGCATATACTTAATTATATATGGTGGTGGAGGTGGTGGTGGAGGTGGTACGTATTCCTCTTGGGCCGGAACAAGGCTAGACCTCGTCCAGGAGCCCGTTCACCGACAGAAAAATCAAACACCATCTGCGGATCCTCCAAAATAATCTATGGGCTTATAATGTATACTGGCTTATATTATATACTTGCATATACTCGCTGATATTATATACTTGCATATATTCGCTGATATTAGATACTTGCTAATAATATATACTTGCTTATAATATATACTAGAATATACTTGCTTATAATATATACAAGAATATACTTGCTTATAATATATACATGCTTATAATATAAAATTGCATATACTTGCTTATAATATATACTTGCATATACTTGCTTATAATATATACTTGCATATACTTGCTTATAATGTATACTTGCATATACTTGTTTATATTATATACTTGCATATACTCGCTTATATTATATACTTGCATATACTCGCTTATATTATAAACTTGCATATACTCGCTTAAATTATAAACTTGCATATACTCGCTTATATTATATACTAGCAAATACTCGCTTATATTATATACTTGCAAATACTCGCTTATATTATATACTTGCATATACTTTCTTATAATATATACTTGCATATACTTGCTTATAATATATACTTGCATATAATTGCTTATAATATATATACTTGCTTATAACATATACTTGCATATACTTGCTTATAATGGTGGTGGTACGTATTCCTCTTGGGCCGGAACAAGGCTAGACCACGTCCAGGAACCCGTTCACCCACGTAAAATCAAACACCATCTGCGGATTCTCCAAAATAATCTATAGGCTTATAATATATACTGGCTTATAATATATACTTGCATATACTCGTTGATATTATATACTTGCATATATTCGCTGATATTAGATACTTGCTTATAATATATACTTGCTTATAATATATACTAGAATATACTTGCTTGCAATATATACTAGAATATACTTGCTTATAATATATACTAGAATATACTTGCTTATAATATATACAAGAATATACTTGCTTATAATATATACTTGCATATACTTGCTTTTAATATATACTTGCATATAATATATACTTGTATATACTTGCTTATAATATATACTTGCATATACTTATAATATATACTTGCATATACTTGCTTATATATGGTGGTGGAGGTGGTGGTGGAGGTGGTACGTATTCCTCTTGGGCCGGAACAAGGCAAGACCACGTTCAGAAGCCCGTTCACCGACAGAAAAATCAAACACCATCTGTGGATCCTCCAAAATAATCTATGGGCTTATAATTTATACTGGCTTATAATATATACTTGCATATACTCGCCGATATTATATACTTGCATATATTCGCTGACATTAGATACTTGCTTATAATATATACTTGCTAATAATATATACTAGAATATACTTGCTGATAATATATACTAGTATATACTTGCTTTTAATATATGCTTGCATATAATATATACTTGTATATACTTGCTTATAATATATACTTGTATATACTTGCTTATAATTTATATAAATGCTTATAATATAAACTTGCATATACTTGCTTATAATATATACTTGCATATACTTGCTTATAATATATACTTGCAAATAATTGCTTATAATATATACTTGCATATACTTGCTTATAATATATACTTGCATATACTTGTTTATATTATATACTTGCATATACTCGCTTATATTATATACTTGCATATACTCGCTTATATTATATACTTGCAAATACTCGCTTATATTATATACTTGCATATATTTTCTTATAATATATACTTGCATATACTTGCATATACTTGCTTATAATATATACTTGCTTATAATATATACTTGCTTATAATATATACTTGCATATACTTGCTTATAGTATATACTTGCATATACTTGCTTATAATATATACTTGCATATACTTGCTTATAATATATACTTGCATATACTTGCTTATAATATATACTTGCATAACATTGCTTATATTATATACTTGCTAATAATATATATATTGCAGAAATCTGCTTATTATACACTTGCATATGCTCGCTTGTAATATATACTTGCATATGCTCGCTTATATTATATACTTGCATATATTCGATGATATTGGATACTTGCTTATAATATATACTTGCTTATAATATATACTTGCTTATAATATATACTAGAATATACTTGCGTATAATATATACTAGAATATACTTGCTTATAATATATACAAGAATATACTTGCTTATAATATATACAAGAATATACTTGCTTATAATATATACTTGCATATACTTGCTTTTAAAATATACTTACATATAATATATACTTGTATATACTTGCTTATAATATATACTTGCATATACTTGCTTATATATGGTGGTGGAGGTGGTGGTGGAGGTGGTACGTATTCCTCTTGGGCCGGAACAAGGCTAGACCACGTCCAGATGCCCGTTCACCGACAGAAAAATCAAACACCATCTGCGGATCCTCCAAAATAATCTATGGACTTATAATGTATACTGGCTTATAATATATACTTGCATATACTAGCTGATATTATATACTTGCATATATTCGCTGATATTAGATACTTGCTTATAATATATACTTCCTTATAATATATAATTGCTTATAATATATACTAGAATATACTTGCTTATAATATATACTTGTATATATTTGCTTATAATATATACTTGCATATACTTATAATATATACTTGCATACACTTGCTTATATATGGTGGTGGAGGTGGTGGTGGTGGTGGTGGTACGTATTTCTCTTGGGATGGAACAAGGCTAGACCACGTCCAGGAGCCCGTTCACCGACAGAAAATCAAACACCATCTGCGGATCCTCCAAAATAATCTAAGGGCTTATAATATATACTTGCTTATAATATATACTTGCTTATAATATATACTTGCTTATAATATATACTTGCTTATAATATATACTAGAATAAACTTGCATATAATATATACTAGAATATACTTGCTTATAATATATACAAGCTTATAATATATACTTGCTTATATATGGTGGTGGAGGTGGTGGTGGTACGTATTCCTCTTAGGCCGGAACAAGGCTAGACCACGTTCAGGAACCCGTTCACCGACATAAAATCAAACACCATCTGCGGATCCTCTAAAATAATCTATGGGCTTATAATATATACTGGCTTATAATAAATACTTGCATATACTCGCTGATATTATATACTTGCATATATTCGCTAATATTAGATACTTGCTTATAATATATACTTGCTTATAATATATACTAGAATATACTTGCTTATAATATATACTAGTATATACTTGCTTATAATATATACAAGAATATACTTGCTTATAATATATACATGCTTATAATATAAAATTGCATATACTTGCTTATAATATATACTTGCATATACTTGCTTATAATATATACTTGCATATACTTGTTTATATTATATACTTGCATATACTCGCTTATATTATATACTTGCATATACTCGCTTATATTATAAACTTGCATATACTCGCTTATATTTTAAACTTGCATATATTCGCTTATATTATAAACTTGCATATACTCGCTTATATTATATACTTGCAAATACTCGCTTATATTATATACTTGCAAATACTCGCTTATATTATATACTTGCATATACTTTCTTATAATATATACTTGCATATACTTGCTTATAATATATACTTGCATATACTTGCTTATAATATATACTTGCATATACTCGCATATTTTATATACTTGCAAATACTCACTTATATTATATACTTGCTTATACTTACATATAATATATACTTGCATATACTTGCTTATAATATATACTTGCATATACTTGCTTATAATATATACTTACATATACTCGCTTATAATATATACTTGCATAACCTTGCTTATATTATATACTTGCTAATAATATATATATTGCAGAAATCTGCTTATTATATACTTGCATATGCTCGCTTATATTATATACTTGCATATACTCGCTTATATTATATACTTGTATATACTCGCTTATATTATATACTTGCATATACTCGCTTATATTATATACTTGCATATACTCGCTTATATTATATACTTGCATATTCTCGCTTATATTATATGCTTGCATATACTCGCTTATATTATATGCTTGCATATACTCGCTTATATTATATACTTGCATATACTCGCTTATATTATATACTTGCATATACTCGCTAATAATATATACTTGCATATACTTGCTTATAATATATACAAGAATGTACTTGCTTATAATATATACATGCTTATAATATATACATGCTTATAATATATACTAGCATATACTCGCTTATATTATATACTTGCATATACTCGCTGATATTATATACTTGCATATATTCGCTGATATTAGATTCTTGCTTATAATATATACTTGCTTATAATATATACTAGAATATACTTGCTTATAATATATACAAGAATATACTTGCTTATAATATATACATGCTTATAATATATACTTGCATATACTTGCTTATAATATATACTTGCATATACTTGTTTATATTATATACTTGCATATACTCGCTTATATTATATACTTGCATATACTCGCTTATATTATAAACTTGCATATACTCGCTTATATTATAAATTAGCATATACTCACTTATATTATATACTTGCAAATACTCGCTTATATTATATACTTGCATATACTTTCTTATAATATATACTTGCATATAATATATACTTGCATATACTTACATATAATATATACTTGCATATAATATATACTTGCATATACTTACATATAATATATACTTGCATATACTTACATATAATATATACTTGCATATAATATATACTTGCATATACTTACATATAATATATACTTGCATATACTCGCTTATATTATATGCTTGCATATACTCGCTTATAATATATACTTGCATATACTTGCTTATAATATATACTTGCATATTCTTTCTTATAATATATACTTGCATATAATTGCTTATAATATATATACTTGCTCATAACATATACTTGCATATACTTGCTTATAATGGTGGTGGTACGTATTCCTCTTGGGCCGGAACAAGGCTAGACCACGTCCAGGAGCCCGTTCACCGACAGAAAAATCAAACACCATCTGCGGATCCTCCAAAATAATCTATGGGCTTATAATGTATACTGGCTTATAATATATACTTGCATATACTCGCTGATATTATATACTTGCATATATTCGCTGATATTAGATACTTGCTAATAATATATACTTGCTTATAATATATACTAGATTATACTTGCTCATAATATATACTAGAATATACTTGCTTATAATATATACAAGAATATACTTGCGTATAATATATACAAGAATATACTTGCTTATAATATGTACTTGCATATACTTGCTTTTAATATATACTTGCATATAATATATACTTGTATATACTGGCTTATAATATATACTTGCATATACTCGCTGATATTATATACTTGCATATATTCGCTGATATTATATACTTGCATATATTCGCTGATATTAGATACTTGCTTATAATATATACTTCCTTATAATATATACTTGCTTATAATATATACTAGAATATACTTGCTTATAATATATACTTGTATATATTTGCTTATATTATATACTTGCAAATACTCGCTTATATTATATACTTGCAAATACTCGCTTATATTATATACTTGCATATACTTTCTTATAATATATACTTGCATATACTTGCTTATAATATATACTTGCATATACTTGCTTATAATATATACTTGCATATACTCGCATATATTATATACTTGCAAATACTCACTTATATTATATACTTGCTTATACTTACATATAATATATACTTGCATATACTTGCTTATAATATATACTTGCATATACTTGCTTATAATATATACTTACATATACTCGCTTATAATATATACTTGCATAACCTTGCTTATATTATATACTTGCTAATAATATATATATTGCAGAAATCTGCTTATTATATACTTGCATATGCTCGCTTATATTATATACTTGCATATACTCGCTTATATTATATACTTGTATATACTCGCTTATATTATATACTTGCATATACTCGCTTATATTATATACTTGCATATACTCGCTTATATTATATACTTGCATATTCTCGCTTATATTATATGCTTGCATATACTCGCTTATATTATATGCTTGCATATACTCGCTTATATTATATACTTGCATATACTCGCTTATATTATATACTTGCATATACTCGCTAATAATATATACTTGCATATACTTGCTTATAATATATACAAGAATATACTTGCTTATAATATATACATGCTTATAATATATACATGCTTATAATATATACTAGCATATACTCGCTTATATTATATACCTGCATATACTCGCTGATATTATATACTTGCATATATTCGCTGATATTAGATTCTTGCTTATAATATATCCTTGCTTATAATATATACTAGAATATACTTGCTTATAATATATACAAGAATATACTTGCTTATAATATATACATGCTTATAATATATACTTGCATATACTTGCTTATAATATATACTTGCATATACGTGCTTATAATATATACTTGCTTATAATATATACTTGTTTATATTATATACTTGCATATACTCGCTTATATTATATACTTGCATATACTCGCTTATATTTTAAACTTGCATATACTGGCTTAAAATATATACTTGCATATACTCGCTGATATTATATACTTGCATATTTTCACTGATATTAGATACTTTCTAATAATATATACTTCCTTATGATATATACTAGAATATACTTGCTTATAATATATACTAGAATATATTTGCTTATAATATATACTAGAATATACTTGCTTATAATATATACAAGAATATACTTGCTAATAATATATACTAGAATATACTTGCTTATAATATATACAAGAATTTACTTGCTTATAATATATACATGCTTATAATATATCCTTGCTTATAATATATACTTGTATATACTTGCTTATAATATATACTTGCATATACTTATAATATATACTTGCATATACTTGCTTATATATGGTGGTGGAGGTGAAGGTGGTGGTACGTATTCCTCTTGGGCTGGAACAAGGCTAGACCACGTCCAGGAGCCCGTTCACCGACAGAAAATCAAACACCATCTGCGGATCCTCCAAAATAATCTATGGGCTTGTAATATATACTTGCTTATAATATATACTTGCTTATAATATATACTAGAATATAATTGCTTATGATCTATACATGCTTATAATATATACTTGCATATACTTGCTTGTAATATATATTTGCATATACTTGCTTATATTATATACTTGCATATACTCGCTTATATTATATACTTGCATATACTCGCTTATATTATAAACTTGCATATACTCGCTTATATTATAAACTTGCATATACTCGCTTATATTATATACTTGCAAATACTCGCTTATATTATATACTTGCAAATACTCGCTTATATTATATACTTGCATATACTTTCTTATAATATATACTTGCATATACTTGCTTATAATATATACTTGCATATACTTGCTTATAATATATACTTGCATATACTTGCTTATAATATATACTTGCATATACTTGCTTATAATATATACTTGCATATACTCGCTTATATTATATTCTTGCATATACTTGCTTATAATATATACTTGCATATACTCGCTTATAATATATACTTGCATATACTTGCTTATAATGGTGGTGGTACGTATTCCTCTGTGGCCGGAACAAGGCAAGACCACGTCCAGAAGCCCGTTCACCGACAGAAAAATCAAACACCATCTGCGGATCCTCCAAAATAATCTATGGGCTTATAATTTATACTGGCTTATAATATATACTTGCATATACTCGCTGATATTATATACTTGCATATATTCGCTGATATTAGATACTTGCTTATAATATATACTTGCTTATAATATATACTTGCTTATAATATATTCTTGCTTATAATATATACTTGCTTATAATATATACTTGTATATATTTGCTTATAATATATACTTGCATATACTTATAATATATACTTGCATATACTTGCTTATATATGGTGGTGGAGGTGGTGGTAGTGGTGGTACGTATTCGTCTTGGGATGGAACAAGGCTAGACCACGTCCAGGAGCCCGTTCATCGACAGAAAATCAAACACCATCTGCGGATCCTCCAAAATAATCTATGGGCTTATAATATATACTTGCTTATAATATATACTTGCTTATAATATATACCTGCTTATAATATATACTTGCTTATAATATATACTTGCTTATAATATATACTTGCTTATAATATATACTTGCTTATAATATATACTTGCTTATAATATATACTTGCTTATAATATATATTTGCTTATGATATATACTTGCTTATAATATATACTTGCTTATAATATATACTAGAATATACTTGCATATAATATATACTTGTATATACTTGCTTATAATATATACTTGCATATACTTGCTTATAATATATACTTGCATATACTTGCTTATAATATATACTTGCATATACTTGTTTATATTATATACTTGCATATACTCGCTTATATTATATACTTGCATGTACTCGCTTATATTATAAACTTGTATATACTCGCTTATATTATAAACTTGCATATACTCGCTTATATTATATTCTTGCAAATACTCGCTTATATTATATACTTACAAATACTCGCTTATATTATATAATTGCATATACTTTCTTTTAATATATACTTGCATATACTTGCATATACTTGCTTATAATATATACTTGCATATACTTGCTTATAATATATACTTGCATATACTTGCTTATAATATATACTTGCATATACTTGCTTATAATATATACTTGCATATACTTGCTTATAATATATACTTGCATATACTTGCTTTTAATATATACTTGCATATACTTGCTTATAATATATACTTGCATATACTTGCTTATAATATATACTTGCATATACTTGCTTATAATATATACTTGCATATACTTGCTTATAATATATACTTGCATATACTTGCTTATAATATATACTTGCATATACTTGCTTATAATATATACTTGCATATACTTGCTTATAATATATACTTGCATAACATTGCTTATATTATATACTTGCTAATAATATATATATTGCAGAAATCTGCTTATTATATACTTGCATATGCTCGCTTATATTATATACTTGCATATACTCGCTTATATTATGTACTTGCATATACTCGCTTATATTATATACTTGCATATACTCGCTTATATTATATACTTGCATATACTCGCTTATATTATATACTTGCATATACTCGCTTATATTATATACTTGCATATACTCGCTTATATTATATACTTGCATATACTCGCTTATATTATATACTTGCATATTCTCGCTTATATTATATGCTTGCATATACTCGCTTATATTATATGCTTGCATATACTCGCTTATATTATATACTTGCATATACTCGCTTATATTATATACTTGCATATACTCGCTTATATTATATACTTGCATATACTCGCTTATATTATATACTTGCATATACTCGCTAATAATATATACTTGCATATACTTGCTTATAATATATACAAGAATATACTTGCTTATAATATATACATGCTTATAATATATACTTGCATATACTCGCTTATATTATATACTTGCATATACTCGCTGATATTATATACTTGCATATATTCGCTGATATTAGATTCTTGCTTATAATATATACTTGCTTATAATATATACTAGAATATACTTGCTTATAATATATACAAGAATATACTTGCTTATAATATATACATGCTTATAATATATACTTGCATATACGTGCTTATAATATATACTTGCTTATAATATATACTTGCATATACTTGTTTATATTATATACTTGCATATACTCGCTTATATTATATACTTGCATATACTCGCTTATATTATAAACTTGCATATACTCGCTTATATTATAAATTAGCATATACTCACTTATATTATATACTTGCAAATACTCGCTTATATTGTATACTTGCATATACTTTCTTATAATATATACTTGCATATAATATATACTTGCATATAATATATACTTGCATATAATATATACTTGCATATACTTACATATAATATATACTTGCATATAATATATACTTGCATATACTTACATATAATATATACTTGCATATACTCACTTATATTATATGCTTGCATATACTCGCTTATAATATATACTTGCATATACTTGCTTACAATATATACTTGCATATTCTTTCTTATAATATATACTTGCATATAATTGCTTATAATATATATACTTGCTTATAACATATACTTGCATATACTTGCTTATAATGGTGGTGGTACGTATTCCTCTTGGGCCGGAACAAGGCTAGACCACGTCCAGCAGCCCGTTCACCGACAAAAAATTAAACACCATCTGCGGATCCTCCAAAATAATCTATGGGCTTATAATATATACTTGAATATACTCGCTGATATTATATACTTGCATATATTCGCTGATATTAGATACTTGCTTATAATATATACTTGCTTATAATATATACTAGATTATACTTGCTTATAATATATACTAGAATATACTTGCTTATAATATATACAAGAATATACTTGCGTATAATATATACAAGAATATACTTGCTTATAATATGTACTTGCATATACTTGCTTTTAATATATACTTGCATATAATATATACTTGTATATACTGACTTATAATATATACTTGCATATACTCGCTGATATTATATACTTGCATATATTCGCTGATATTAGATACTTGCTTATAATATATACTTCCTTATAATATATACTTGCTTATAATATATACTAGAATATACTTGCTTATAATATATACTTGTATATATTTGCTTATAATATATACTTGCATATACTTATAATATATACTTGCATATAATTATATTATATACTTGCATATACTTGCTTATATATGGTGGTGGAGGTGGTGGTGGTGGTACGTATTTCTCTTGGGATGGAACAAGGCTGGACCACGTCCAGGAGCCCGTTCACCGACAGAAAATCAAACATCATCTGCGGATCCTCCAAAATAATCTATGGGCTAATAATATATACTTGCTTATAATATATACTTGCTTATAATATATACTTGCTTATAATATATACTTGCTTATAATATATACTAGAATATACTTGCATATAATATATACTAGAATATACTTGCTTATAATATATACATGCTTATAATATATACTTGAATATACTTGCTTATATATGGTGGTGGAGGTGGTGGTGGTGGTGGTACGTATTCCTCTTAGGCCGGAACAAGGCTAGACCACGTCCAGGAACCCGTTCACCCACGTAAAATCAAACACCATCTGCGGATTCTCCAAAATAATCTATGGGCTTATAATATATACTGGCTTATAATATATACTTGCATATACTCGTTGATATTATATACTTGCATATATTCGCTGATATTAGATACTTGCTTATAATATATACTTGCTTATAATATATACTAGAATATACTTGCTTATAATATATACAAGTATATACTTGCTTATAATATATACAAGAATATACTTGCTTATAATATATACTTGCATATACTTACTTTTAATATATACTTGCATATACTTGCTTATAATGTATACTTGCATATACTTGTTTATATTATATACTTGCATATACTCGCTTATATTATATACTTGCATATACTCGCTTATATTATAAACTTGCATATACTCGCTTAAATTATAAACTTGCATATACTCGCTTATATTATATACTAGCAAATACTCGCTTATATTATATACTTGCAAATACTCGCTTATATTATATACTTGCATATACTTTCTTATAATATATACTTGCATATACTTGCTTATAATATATACTTGCATATAATTGCTTATAATATATATACTTGCTTATAACATATACTTGCATATACTTGCTTATAATGGTGGTGGTACGTATTCCTCTTGGGCCGGAACAAGGCTAGACCACGTCCAGCAGCCCGTTCACCGACAGAAAATTAAACACTATCTGCGGATCCTCCAAAATAATCTATGGGCTTATAATATATACTGGCTTATAATATATACTTGCATATACTCGCTGATATTATATACTTGCATATATTCGCTGATATTAGATACTTGCTTATAATATATACTTGCTTATAATATATACTAGAATATACTTGCTTGCAATATATACTAGAATATACTTGCTTATAATATATACTAGAATATACTTGCTTATAATATATACAAGAATATACTTGCTTATAATATATACTTGCATATACTTGCTTTTAATATATACTTGCATATAATATATACTTGTATATACTTGCTTATAATATATACTTGCATATACTTATAATATATACTTGCATATACTTGCTTATATATGGTGGTGGAGGTGGTGGTGGAGGTGGTACGTATTCCTCTTGGGCCGGAACAAGGCAAGACCACGTTCAGAAGCCCGTTCACCGACAGAAAAATCAAACATCATCTGTGGATCCTCCAAAATAATCTATGGGCTTATAATTTATACTGGCTTATAATATATACTTGCATATACTCGCCGATATTATATACTTGCATATATTCGCTGACATTAGATACTTGCTTATAATATATACTTGCTAATAATATATACTAGAATATACTTGCTGATAATATATACTAGTATATACTTGCTTTTAATATATGCTTGCATATAATATATACTTGTATATACTTGCTTATAATATATACTTGCATATACTTGCTTATAATTTATATAAATGCTTATAATATAAACTTGCATATACTTGCTTATAATATATACTTGCATATACTTGCTTATAATATATACTTGCAAATAATTGCTTATAATATATACTTGCATATACTTGCTTATAATATATACTTGCATATACTTGTTTATATTATATACTTGCATATACTCGCTTATATTATATACTTGCATATACTCGCTTATATTATATACTTGCAAATACTCGCTTATATTATATACTTGCATATATTTTCTTATAATATATACTTGCATATACTTGCTTATAATATATACTTGCTTATAATATATACTTGCTTATAATATATACTTGCATATACTTGCTTATAGTATATACTTGCATATACTTGCTTATAATATATACTTGCATATACTTGCTTATAATATATACTTCCATATACTTGCTTATAATATATATTTGCATATACTTGCTTATAATATATACTTGCATATACTTGCTTATAATATATACTTGCATAACATTGCTTATATTATATACTTGCTAATAATATATATATTGCAGAAATCTGCTTATTATACACTTGCATATGCTCGCTTGTAATATATACTTGCATATGCTCGCTTATATTATATACTTGCATATATTCGCTGATATTGGATACTTGCTTATAATATATACTTGCTTATAATATATACTTGCTTATAATATATACTAGAATATACTTGCGTATAATATATACTAGAATATACTTGCTTATAATATATACAAGAATATACTTGCTTATAATATATACAAGAATATACTTGCTTATAATATATACTTGCATATACTTGCTTTTAAAATATACTTACATATAATATATACTTGTATATACTTGCTTATAATATATACTTGCATATACTTGCTTATATATGGTGGTGGAGGTGGTGGTGGAGGTGGTATGTATTCCTCTTGGGCCGGAACAAGGCTAGACCACGTCCAGATGCCCGTTCACCGACAGAAAAATCAAACACCATCTGCGGATCCTCCAAAATAATCTATGGACTTATAATGTATACTGGCTTATAATATATACTTGCATATACTAGCTGATATTATATACTTGCATATATTCGCTGATATTAGATACTTGCTTATAATATATACTTCCTTATAATATATAATTGCTTATAATATATACTAGAATATACTTGCTTATAATATATACTTGTATATATTTGCTTATAATATATACTTGCATATACTTATAATATATACTTGCATATACTTATAATATATACTTGCATACACTTGCTTATATATGGTGGTGGAGGTGGTGGTGGTGGTGGTGGTACGTGTTTCTCTTGGGATGGAACAAGGCTAGACCACGTCCAGGAGCCAGTTCACCGACAGAAAATCAAACACCATCTGCGGATCCTCCAAAATAATCTAAGGGCTTATAATATATACTTGCTTATAATATATACTTGCTTATAATATATACTTGCTTGTAATATATACTAGAATAAACTTGCATATAATATATACTAGAATATACTTGCTTATAATATATACAAGCTTATAATATATACTTGCTTATATATGGTGGTGGAGGTGGTGGTGGTACGTATTCCTCTTAGGCCGGAACAAGGCTAGACCACGTTCAGGAACCCGTTCACCGACATAAAATCAAACACCATCTGCGGATCCTCTAAAATAATCTATGGGCTTATAATATATACTGGCTTATAATAAATACTTGCATATACTCGCTGATATTATATACTTGCATATATTCGCTAATATTAGATACTTGCTTATAATATATACTTGCTTATAATATATACTAGAATATACTTGCTTATAATATATACTAGTATATACTTGCTTATAATATATACAAGAATATACTTGCTTATAATATATACATGCTTATAATATAAAATTGCATATACTTGCTTATAATATATACTTGCATATACTTGCTTATAATATATACTTGCATATACTTGTTTATATTATGTACTTGCATATACTCGCTTATATTATATACTTGCATATACTCGCTTATATTATAAACTTGCATATACTCGCTTATATTTTTAACTTGCATATACTCGCTTATATTATAAACTTGCATATACTCGCTTATATTATATACTTGCAAATACTCGCTTATATTATATACTTGCATATACTTTCTTATAATATATACTTGCATATACTTGCTTATAATATATACTTGCATATACTTGCTTATAATATATACTTGCATATACTCGCATATATTATATACTTGCAAATACTCACTTATATTATATACTTGCTTATACTTACATATAATATATACTTGCATATACTTGCTTATAATATATACTTGCATATACTTGCTTATAATATATACTTACATATACTCGCTTATAATATATACTTGCATAACCTTGCTTATATTATATACTTGCTAATAATATATATATTGCAGAAATCTGCTTATTATATACTTGCATATGCTCGCTTATATTATATACTTGCATATACTCGCTTATATTATATACTTGTATATACTCGCTTATATTATATACTTGCATATACTCGCTTATATTATATACTTGCATATACTCGCTTATATTATATACTTGCATATTCTCGCTTATATTATATGCTTGCATATACTCGCTTATATTATATGCTTGCATATACTCGCTTATATTATATACTTGCATATACTCGCTTATATTATATACTTGCATATACTCGCTAATAATATATACTTGCATATACTTGCTTATAATATATACAAGAATATACTTGCTTATAATATATACATGCTTATAATATATACTTGCATATACTCGCTGATATTATATACTTGCATATATTCGCTGATATTAGATTCTTGCTTATAATATATACTTGCTTATAATATATACTAGAATATACTTGCTTATAATATATACAAGAATATACTTGCTTATAATATATACATGCTTATAATATATACTTGCATATACTTGCTTATAATATATACTTGCATATACGTGCTTATAATATATACTTGCTTATAATATATACTTGCATATACTTGTTTATATTATATACTTGCATATACTCGCTTATATTATATACTTGCATATACTCGCTTATATTATAAACTTGCATATACTCGCTTATATTATAAATTAGCATATACTCACTTATATTATATACTTGCAAATACTCGCTTATATTATATACTTGCATATACTTTCTTATAATATATACTTGCATATAATATATACTTGCATATACTTACATATAATATATACTTGCATATAATATATACTTGCATATACTTACATATAATATATACTTGCATATAATATATACTTGCATATACTTACATATAATATATACTTGCATATACTCGCTTATATTATATACTTGCATATACATACATATAATATATACTTGCATATACTCGCTTATATTATATGCTTGCATATACTCGCTTATAATATATACTTGCATATACTTGCTTATAATATATACTTGCATATTCTTTCTTATAATATATACTTGCATATAATTGCTTATAATATATATACTTGCTCATAACATATACTTGCATATACTTGCTTATAATGGTGGTGGTACGTATTCCTCTTGGGCCGGAACAAGGCTAGACCACGTCCAGGAGCCCGTTCACCGACAGAAAAATCAAACACCATCTGCGGATCCTCCAAAATAATCTATGGGCTTATAATGTATACTGGCTTATAATATATACTTGCATATACTCGCTGATATTATATACTTGCATATATTCGCTGATATTAGATACTTGCTAATAATATATACTTGCTTATAATATATACTAGATTATACTTGCTCATAATATATACTAGAATATACTTGCTTATAATATATACAAGAATATACTTGCGTATAATATATACAAGAATATACTTGCTTATAATATGTACTTGCATATACTTGCTTTTAATATATACTTGCATATAATATATACTTGTATATACTGGCTTATAATATATACTTGCATATACTCGCTGATATTATATACTTGCATATATTCGCTGATATTAGATACTTGCTTATAATATATACTTCCTTATAATATATACTTGCTTACAATAAATACTAGAATATACTTGCTTATAATATATACTTGTATATATTTGCTTATAATATATACTTGCATATACTTATAATATATACTTGCATATAATTATATTATATACTTGCATATACTTGCTTATATATGGTGGTGGAGGTGGTGGTGGTGGTACGTATTTCTCTTGGGATGGAACAAAGCTGGACCACGTCCAGGAGCCCGTTCACCGACAGAAAATCAAACACCATCTGCGGATCCTCCAAAATAATCTATGGGCTAATAATATATACTTGCTTATAATATATACTTGCTTATAATATATACTTGCTTATAATATATACTTGCTTATAATATATACTAGAATATACTTGCGTATAATATATACTAGAATATACTTGCTTATAATATACACATGCTTATAATATATACTTGAATATACTTGCTTATATATGGTGGTGGAGGTGGTGGTGGTGGTACGTATTCCTCTTAGGCCGGAACAAGGCTAGACCACGTCCAGGAACCCGTTCACCCACATAAAATCAAACACCATCTGCGGATTCTCCAAAATAATCTATGGGCTTATAATATATACTGGCTTATAATATATACTTGCATATACTCGTTGATATTATATACTTGCATATATTCGCTGATATTAGATACTTGCTTATAATACATACTTGCTTATAATATATACTAGAATATACTTGCTTAAAATATATACAAGTATATACTTGCTTATAATATATACAAGAATATACTTGCTTATAATATATACTTGCATATACTTACTTTTAATATATACTTGCATATAATATATACTTGGGTATACTTGCTTATAATATACTTTTGCATATACTTATAATATATACTTGCATATACTTAATTATATATGGTGGTGGAGGTGGTGGTGGAGGTGGTACGTGTTCCTCTTTGGCCGGAACAAGGCTAGACCTCGTTCAGGAGCCCGTTCACCGACTGAAAAATCAAACACCATCTGCGGATCCTCCAAAATAATCTATGGGCTTATAATGTATACTGGCTTATAATATATACTTGCATATACTCGCTGATATTATATACTTGCATATATTCGCTGATATTAGATACTTGCTAATAATATATACTTGCTTATAATATATACTAGAATATACTTGCTTGTAATATATACAAAAATATACTTGCTTATAATATATACATGCTTATAATATAAAATTGCATATACTTGCTTATAATATATACTTGCATATACTTGCTTATAATATATACTTGCATATACTTGCTTATAATGTATACTTGCATATACTTGTTTATATTATATACTTGCATATACTGGCTTATATTATATACTTGCAAATACTCGCTTATATTATATACTTGCAAATACTCGCTTATATTATATACTTGCATATACTTTCTTATAATATATACTTGCATATACTTGCTTATAATATATACTTGCATATAATTGCTTATAATATATATACTTGCTTATAACATATACTTGCATATACTTGCTTATAATGGTGGTGGTACGTATTCCTCTTGGGCCGGAACAAGGCTAGACCACGTCCAGCAGCCCGTTCACCGACAAAAAATTAAACACCATCTGCGGATCCTCCAAAATAATCTATGGGCTTATAATATATACTTGCATATACTTGCTTATAATATATACTTGCATATACTCGCTTATATTATACACTTGCATATACTTTCTTATATTATAAACTTGTATATACTCGCTTATATTATAAACTTGCATATACTCGCATATATTATATACTTGCAAATACTCGCTTATATTATATACTTGCAAATACTCGCTTATATTATACACTTGCATATACTTTCTTATAATATATACTTGCATATACTTGCTTATAATATATACTTGCATATACTTGTTTATATTATATACTTGCATATACTCGCTTATATTATATACTTGCATATACTCGCTTATATTATAAACTTGCATATACTCGCTTATATTATAAACTTGCATATACTCGCTTATACTATATACTTGCAAATACTCGCTTATATTATATACTTGCAAATACTCGCTAAAATTATATACTTGCATATACTTTCTTATAATATATACTTGCATATACTTGCTTATAATATATACTTGCATATACTTGCTTATAATATATACTTGCATATGCTCGCATATATTATATACTTGCAAATACTCACTTATATTATATACTTGCATATACTTACATATAATATATATATATGCATATACTTGCTTATAATATATACTTGCATATACTTGCTTATAATATACACTTGCATATACTTGCTTGTAATATACACTTGCATATACTTGCTTATAATATATACTTGCATATTCTTTCTTATAATATATACTTGCATATAATTGCTTATAATATATATACTTGCTTATAACATATACTTGCATATACTAGCTTATAATGGTGGTGGTACGTATTCCTCTTGTGCCGGAACAAGGCTAGACCACGTCCAGCAGCCTGTTCACCGACAAAATTAAACACCATCTGCGGATCCTCCAGAATAATCTATGGGCTTATAATATATACTTGCAAATACTCGCTGATATTATATACTTGCATATATTCGCTGATATTAGATACTTGCTTATAATATATACTTGCTTATAATATATACTAGAATATACTTGCTTATAATATATACTAGAATATACTTGCTTATAATATATACAAGAATATACTTGCTTATAATATATACAAGAATATACTTGCTTATAATATATACTTGCTTATAATATATACTTGCATATACTTGCTTTTAATATATACTTGCATATAATATATACTTGTATATGCTTGCTTATAATATATACTTGCATATACTTGCTTATATATGGTGGTGGAGGTGGTGGTGGAGGTGGTACGTATTCCTCTTGGGCCGGAACAAGGCTAGACCACGTCCAGAAGCCCGTTCAGCGAAAAAAAATTAACAACCATCTGCGGATCCTGAAAAATAATATATGGGCTTATAATTTATACTGGCTTATAATATATACTTGCATATACTCGCTGATATTATATACTTGAATATATTTGCTGATATTAGATACTTGCTTATAATATATTCTTGCTTATAATATATACTTGCTTATAATATATACTTGCTTATAATATATACTTGTATATATTTGCTTATAATATATACTTGCATATACTTATAATATATACTTGCATATACTTGCTTATATATGGTGGTGGAGGAGTTGGTGGTGGTGGTACGTATTCATCTTGGGCCGGAACAAGGCTAGACCACGTCCAGGAGAACGTTCACCGACAGAAAAATCAAACACCATCTGCGGATCCTCCAAAATAATCTATGGGCTTATAATGTATACTGGCTTATAATATATACTTGCATATACTCGCTGATATTATATACTTGCATATATTCGCTGATATTAGATACTTGCTTATAATATATACTTGCTTATAATATATACTAGAATATACTTGCTTATGATATATACAAGAATATACTTGCTTATAATATATACATGCTTATAATATATACTTGCATATACTTGCTTATAATATATACTTGCTTATAATATATACTTGCATATAATATATACTTGCTTATAATATATACTTGCATATACTTGTTTATATTATATACTTGCATATACTCGTTTATATTATATACTCGCATATACTCGCTTATATTATAAACTTGCATATACTCGCTTATATTATAAATTAGCATATACTCGCTTATATTATATATTTGCAAATACTCGCTTATATTATATACTTGCATATACTTTCTTATAATATATACTTGCATATACTTGCTTATAATATATACTTGCATATACTTGCTTATAATATATACTTGCATATACTTACATATAATATATACTTGCATATACTTGCTTATAATAGATGCATAAACTTGCTTATAATATATACTTGCATATACTTGCTTATAATATATACTTGCATATACTTGCTTTTAATATATACTTGCATATACTTGCTTGTAATATATACTTGCATATAATTGCTTATAATATATACTTGCATATACTTGCTTATAATATATACTTGCATATACTTGCTTATAATATATACTTGCATAACCTTGCTTATATTATATACTTGCTTATAATATATATATTGCAGACATCTGCTTATTATATACTTGCATACGCTCGCTTATATTATATACTTGCATACGCTCGCTTATATTATATACTTGCATATACTCGCTTATATTATATACTTGCATATACTCGCTTATATTATATACTTGCATATGCTCGCTTATATTATATACTTGTATATAATCGCTTATATTATATACTTGCATATACTCGCTTATATTATATGCTTGCATATACTCGCTTATATTATATGCTTGCATATACTCGCTTATATTATATACTTGCATATACTCGCTTATATTATATACTTGCATATACTCGCTTATAATATATACTTGCATATACTTGCTTATAATATATACTCGCTTATAATATATACTTGCTTATAATATATACTTGCATATTCTTTCTTATAATATATACTTGCATATAATTGCTTATAATATATTTACTTGCTTATAACATATACTTGCATATACTTGCTTATAATGGTGGTGGTACGTATTCCTCTTGGGCCGGAACAAGGCTAGACCACGTTAAGCAGCCCGTTCACCGACAGAAAATTAAACACCATCTGCGGATCCTCCAAAATAATCTTCTGGGCTTATAATATTTACTGGCTTATAATATATACTTGCATATACTCGCTGATATTATATACTTGCATATATTCGCTGATATTAGATACTTGCTTATAATATATACTTGCTTATAATATATACTAGAATATACTTGCTTATATAATATACTAGAATATACTTGCTTATAATATATACAAGAATATACTTGCTTATAATATATACAAGAATATACTTGCTTATAATATATACTTGCATATACTTGCTTTTAATATATACTTGCATATAATATATACTTGTATATACTTGCTTATAATATATACTTGCATATACTTATAATATATACTTGCATATACTTGCTTATATATGATGGTGGAGGTGGTGGTGGAGGTGGTACGTATTCCTCTTGGGCCGGAACAAGGCTAGACCACGTCCAGAAGCCCGTTCTCCGACGGAAAAATCAAACACCATCTGCGGATCCTCCAAAATAATCTATGGGCTTATAATTTATACTGGCTTATAATATATACTTGCATATACTCGCCGATATTATATACTTGCATATATTCGCTGACATTAGATACTTGCTTATAATATATACTTGCTAATAATATATACTAGAATATACTTGCTGATAATATATACTAGTATATACTTGCTTTTAATATATGCTTGCATATAATATATACTTGTATATACTTGCTTATAATATATACTTGCATATACTTGCTTATAATTTATATAAATGCTTATAATATAAACTTGCATATACTTGCTTATAATATATACTTGCATATACTTGCTTATAATATATACTTGCAAATAATTGCTTATAATATATACTTGCATATACTTGCTTATAATATATACTTGCATATACTTGTTTATATTATATACTTGCATATACTCGCTTATATTATATACTTGCATATACTCGCTTATATTATATACTTGCAAATACTCGCTTATATTATATACTTGCATATATTTTCTTATAATATATACTTGCATATACTTGCTTATAATATATACTTGCTTATAATATATACTTGCTTATAATATATACTTGCATATACTTGCTTATAGTATATACTTGCATATACTTGCTTATAATATATACTTGCATATACTTGCTTATAATATATACTTCCATATACTTGCTTATAATATATATTTGCATATACTTGCTTATAATATATACTTGCATATACTTGCTTATAATATATACTTGCATAACATTGCTTATATTATATACTTGCTAATAATATATATATTGCAGAAATCTGCTTATTATACACTTGCATATGCTCGCTTGTAATATATACTTGCATATGCTCGCTTATATTATATACTTGCATATATTCGCTGATATTGGATACTTGCTTATAATATATACTTGCTTATAATATATACTTGCTTATAATATATACTAGAATATACTTGCGTATAATATATACTAGAATATACTTGCTTATAATATATACAAGAATATACTTGCTTATAATATATACAAGAATATACTTGCTTATAATATATACTTGCATATACTTGCTTTTAAAATATACTTACATATAATATATACTTGTATATACTTGCTTATAATATATACTTGCATATACTTGCTTATATATGGTGGTGGAGGTGGTGGTGGAGGTGGTATGTATTCCTCTTGGGCCGGAACAAGGCTAGACCACGTCCAGATGCCCGTTCACCGACAGAAAAATCAAACACCATCTGCGGATCCTCCAAAATAATCTATGGACTTATAATGTATACTGGCTTATAATATATACTTGCATATACTAGCTGATATTATATACTTGCATATATTCGCTGATATTAGATACTTGCTTATAATATATACTTCCTTATAATATATAATTGCTTATAATATATACTAGAATATACTTGCTTATAATATATACTTGTATATATTTGCTTATAATATATACTTGCATATACTTATAATATATACTTGCATATACTTATAATATATACTTGCATACACTTGCTTATATATGGTGGTGGAGGTGGTGGTGGTGGTGGTGGTACGTGTTTCTCTTGGGATGGAACAAGGCTAGACCACGTCCAGGAGCCAGTTCACCGACAGAAAATCAAACACCATCTGCGGATCCTCCAAAATAATCTAAGGGCTTATAATATATACTTGCTTATAATATATACTTGCTTATAATATATACTTGCTTGTAATATATACTAGAATAAACTTGCATATAATATATACTAGAATATACTTGCTTATAATATATACAAGCTTATAATATATACTTGCTTATATATGGTGGTGGAGGTGGTGGTGGTACGTATTCCTCTTAGGCCGGAACAAGGCTAGACCACGTTCAGGAACCCGTTCACCGACATAAAATCAAACACCATCTGCGGATCCTCTAAAATAATCTATGGGCTTATAATATATACTGGCTTATAATAAATACTTGCATATACTCGCTGATATTATATACTTGCATATATTCGCTAATATTAGATACTTGCTTATAATATATACTTGCTTATAATATATACTAGAATATACTTGCTTATAATATATACTAGTATATACTTGCTTATAATATATACAAGAATATACTTGCTTATAATATATACATGCTTATAATATAAAATTGCATATACTTGCTTATAATATATACTTGCATATACTTGCTTATAATATATACTTGCATATACTTGTTTATATTATGTACTTGCATATACTCGCTTATATTATATACTTGCATATACTCGCTTATATTATAAACTTGCATATACTCGCTTATATTTTTAACTTGCATATACTCGCTTATATTATAAACTTGCATATACTCGCTTATATTATATACTTGCAAATACTCGCTTATATTATATACTTGCATATACTTTCTTATAATATATACTTGCATATACTTGCTTATAATATATACTTGCATATACTTGCTTATAATATATACTTGCATATACTCGCATATATTATATACTTGCAAATACTCACTTATATTATATACTTGCTTATACTTACATATAATATATACTTGCATATACTTGCTTATAATATATACTTGCATATACTTGCTTATAATATATACTTACATATACTCGCTTATAATATATACTTGCATAACCTTGCTTATATTATATACTTGCTAATAATATATATATTGCAGAAATCTGCTTATTATATACTTGCATATGCTCGCTTATATTATATACTTGCATATACTCGCTTATATTATATACTTGTATATACTCGCTTATATTATATACTTGCATATACTCGCTTATATTATATACTTGCATATACTCGCTTATATTATATACTTGCATATTCTCGCTTATATTATATGCTTGCATATACTCGCTTATATTATATGCTTGCATATACTCGCTTATATTATATACTTGCATATACTCGCTTATATTATATACTTGCATATACTCGCTAATAATATATACTTGCATATACTTGCTTATAATATATACAAGAATATACTTGCTTATAATATATACATGCTTATAATATATACTTGCATATACTCGCTGATATTATATACTTGCATATATTCGCTGATATTAGATTCTTGCTTATAATATATACTTGCTTATAATATATACTAGAATATACTTGCTTATAATATATACAAGAATATACTTGCTTATAATATATACATGCTTATAATATATACTTGCATATACTTGCTTATAATATATACTTGCATATACGTGCTTATAATATATACTTGCTTATAATATATACTTGCATATACTTGTTTATATTATATACTTGCATATACTCGCTTATATTATATACTTGCATATACTCGCTTATATTATAAACTTGCATATACTCGCTTATATTATAAATTAGCATATACTCACTTATATTATATACTTGCAAATACTCGCTTATATTATATACTTGCATATACTTTCTTATAATATATACTTGCATATAATATATACTTGCATATACTTACATATAATATATACTTGCATATAATATATACTTGCATATACTTACATATAATATATACTTGCATATAATATATACTTGCATATACTTACATATAATATATACTTGCATATACTCGCTTATATTATATACTTGCATATACATACATATAATATATACTTGCATATACTCGCTTATATTATATGCTTGCATATACTCGCTTATAATATATACTTGCATATACTTGCTTATAATATATACTTGCATATTCTTTCTTATAATATATACTTGCATATAATTGCTTATAATATATATACTTGCTCATAACATATACTTGCATATACTTGCTTATAATGGTGGTGGTACGTATTCCTCTTGGGCCGGAACAAGGCTAGACCACGTCCAGGAGCCCGTTCACCGACAGAAAAATCAAACACCATCTGCGGATCCTCCAAAATAATCTATGGGCTTATAATGTATACTGGCTTATAATATATACTTGCATATACTCGCTGATATTATATACTTGCATATATTCGCTGATATTAGATACTTGCTAATAATATATACTTGCTTATAATATATACTAGATTATACTTGCTCATAATATATACTAGAATATACTTGCTTATAATATATACAAGAATATACTTGCGTATAATATATACAAGAATATACTTGCTTATAATATGTACTTGCATATACTTGCTTTTAATATATACTTGCATATAATATATACTTGTATATACTGGCTTATAATATATACTTGCATATACTCGCTGATATTATATACTTGCATATATTCGCTGATATTAGATACTTGCTTATAATATATACTTCCTTATAATATATACTTGCTTACAATAAATACTAGAATATACTTGCTTATAATATATACTTGTATATATTTGCTTATAATATATACTTGCATATACTTATAATATATACTTGCATATAATTATATTATATACTTGCATATACTTGCTTATATATGGTGGTGGAGGTGGTGGTGGTGGTACGTATTTCTCTTGGGATGGAACAAAGCTGGACCACGTCCAGGAGCCCGTTCACCGACAGAAAATCAAACACCATCTGCGGATCCTCCAAAATAATCTATGGGCTAATAATATATACTTGCTTATAATATATACTTGCTTATAATATATACTTGCTTATAATATATACTTGCTTATAATATATACTAGAATATACTTGCGTATAATATATACTAGAATATACTTGCTTATAATATACACATGCTTATAATATATACTTGAATATACTTGCTTATATATGGTGGTGGAGGTGGTGGTGGTGGTACGTATTCCTCTTAGGCCGGAACAAGGCTAGACCACGTCCAGGAACCCGTTCACCCACATAAAATCAAACACCATCTGCGGATTCTCCAAAATAATCTATGGGCTTATAATATATACTGGCTTATAATATATACTTGCATATACTCGTTGATATTATATACTTGCATATATTCGCTGATATTAGATACTTGCTTATAATACATACTTGCTTATAATATATACTAGAATATACTTGCTTAAAATATATACAAGTATATACTTGCTTATAATATATACAAGAATATACTTGCTTATAATATATACTTGCATATACTTACTTTTAATATATACTTGCATATAATATATACTTGGGTATACTTGCTTATAATATACTTTTGCATATACTTATAATATATACTTGCATATACTTAATTATATATGGTGGTGGAGGTGGTGGTGGAGGTGGTACGTGTTCCTCTTTGGCCGGAACAAGGCTAGACCTCGTTCAGGAGCCCGTTCACCGACTGAAAAATCAAACACCATCTGCGGATCCTCCAAAATAATCTATGGGCTTATAATGTATACTGGCTTATAATATATACTTGCATATACTCGCTGATATTATATACTTGCATATATTCGCTGATATTAGATACTTGCTAATAATATATACTTGCTTATAATATATACTAGAATATACTTGCTTGTAATATATACAAAAATATACTTGCTTATAATATATACATGCTTATAATATAAAATTGCATATACTTGCTTATAATATATACTTGCATATACTTGCTTATAATATATACTTGCATATACTTGCTTATAATGTATACTTGCATATACTTGTTTATATTATATACTTGCATATACTGGCTTATATTATATACTTGCAAATACTCGCTTATATTATATACTTGCAAATACTCGCTTATATTATATACTTGCATATACTTTCTTATAATATATACTTGCATATACTTGCTTATAATATATACTTGCATATAATTGCTTATAATATATATACTTGCTTATAACATATACTTGCATATACTTGCTTATAATGGTGGTGGTACGTATTCCTCTTGGGCCGGAACAAGGCTAGACCACGTCCAGCAGCCCGTTCACCGACAAAAAATTAAACACCATCTGCGGATCCTCCAAAATAATCTATGGGCTTATAATATATACTTGCATATACTTGCTTATAATATATACTTGCATATACTCGCTTATATTATACACTTGCATATACTTTCTTATATTATAAACTTGTATATACTCGCTTATATTATAAACTTGCATATACTCGCATATATTATATACTTGCAAATACTCGCTTATATTATATACTTGCAAATACTCGCTTATATTATACACTTGCATATACTTTCTTATAATATATACTTGCATATACTTGCTTATAATATATACTTGCATATACTTGTTTATATTATATACTTGCATATACTCGCTTATATTATATACTTGCATATACTCGCTTATATTATAAACTTGCATATACTCGCTTATATTATAAACTTGCATATACTCGCTTATACTATATACTTGCAAATACTCGCTTATATTATATACTTGCAAATACTCGCTAAAATTATATACTTGCATATACTTTCTTATAATATATACTTGCATATACTTGCTTATAATATATACTTGCATATACTTGCTTATAATATATACTTGCATATGCTCGCATATATTATATACTTGCAAATACTCACTTATATTATATACTTGCATATACTTACATATAATATATATATATGCATATACTTGCTTATAATATATACTTGCATATACTTGCTTATAATATACACTTGCATATACTTGCTTGTAATATACACTTGCATATACTTGCTTATAATATATACTTGCATATTCTTTCTTATAATATATACTTGCATATAATTGCTTATAATATATATACTTGCTTATAACATATACTTGCATATACTAGCTTATAATGGTGGTGGTACGTATTCCTCTTGTGCCGGAACAAGGCTAGACCACGTCCAGCAGCCTGTTCACCGACAAAATTAAACACCATCTGCGGATCCTCCAGAATAATCTATGGGCTTATAATATATACTTGCAAATACTCGCTGATATTATATACTTGCATATATTCGCTGATATTAGATACTTGCTTATAATATATACTTGCTTATAATATATACTAGAATATACTTGCTTATAATATATACTAGAATATACTTGCTTATAATATATACAAGAATATACTTGCTTATAATATATACAAGAATATACTTGCTTATAATATATACTTGCTTATAATATATACTTGCATATACTTGCTTTTAATATATACTTGCATATAATATATACTTGTATATGCTTGCTTATAATATATACTTGCATATACTTGCTTATATATGGTGGTGGAGGTGGTGGTGGAGGTGGTACGTATTCCTCTTGGGCCGGAACAAGGCTAGACCACGTCCAGAAGCCCGTTCAGCGAAAAAAAATTAACAACCATCTGCGGATCCTGAAAAATAATATATGGGCTTATAATTTATACTGGCTTATAATATATACTTGCATATACTCGCTGATATTATATACTTGAATATATTTGCTGATATTAGATACTTGCTTATAATATATTCTTGCTTATAATATATACTTGCTTATAATATATACTTGCTTATAATATATACTTGTATATATTTGCTTATAATATATACTTGCATATACTTATAATATATACTTGCATATACTTGCTTATATATGGTGGTGGAGGAGTTGGTGGTGGTGGTACGTATTCATCTTGGGCCGGAACAAGGCTAGACCACGTCCAGGAGAACGTTCACCGACAGAAAAATCAAACACCATCTGCGGATCCTCCAAAATAATCTATGGGCTTATAATGTATACTGGCTTATAATATATACTTGCATATACTCGCTGATATTATATACTTGCATATATTCGCTGATATTAGATACTTGCTTATAATATATACTTGCTTATAATATATACTAGAATATACTTGCTTATGATATATACAAGAATATACTTGCTTATAATATATACATGCTTATAATATATACTTGCATATACTTGCTTATAATATATACTTGCTTATAATATATACTTGCATATAATATATACTTGCTTATAATATATACTTGCATATACTTGTTTATATTATATACTTGCATATACTCGTTTATATTATATACTCGCATATACTCGCTTATATTATAAACTTGCATATACTCGCTTATATTATAAATTAGCATATACTCGCTTATATTATATATTTGCAAATACTCGCTTATATTATATACTTGCATATACTTTCTTATAATATATACTTGCATATACTTGCTTATAATATATACTTGCATATACTTGCTTATAATATATACTTGCATATACTTACATATAATATATACTTGCATATACTTGCTTATAATAGATGCATAAACTTGCTTATAATATATACTTGCATATACTTGCTTATAATATATACTTGCATATACTTGCTTTTAATATATACTTGCATATACTTGCTTGTAATATATACTTGCATATAATTGCTTATAATATATACTTGCATATACTTGCTTATAATATATACTTGCATATACTTGCTTATAATATATACTTGCATAACCTTGCTTATATTATATACTTGCTTATAATATATATATTGCAGACATCTGCTTATTATATACTTGCATACGCTCGCTTATATTATATACTTGCATACGCTCGCTTATATTATATACTTGCATATACTCGCTTATATTATATACTTGCATATACTCGCTTATATTATATACTTGCATATGCTCGCTTATATTATATACTTGTATATAATCGCTTATATTATATACTTGCATATACTCGCTTATATTATATGCTTGCATATACTCGCTTATATTATATGCTTGCATATACTCGCTTATATTATATACTTGCATATACTCGCTTATATTATATACTTGCATATACTCGCTTATAATATATACTTGCATATACTTGCTTATAATATATACTCGCTTATAATATATACTTGCTTATAATATATACTTGCATATTCTTTCTTATAATATATACTTGCATATAATTGCTTATAATATATTTACTTGCTTATAACATATACTTGCATATACTTGCTTATAATGGTGGTGGTACGTATTCCTCTTGGGCCGGAACAAGGCTAGACCACGTTAAGCAGCCCGTTCACCGACAGAAAATTAAACACCATCTGCGGATCCTCCAAAATAATCTTCTGGGCTTATAATATTTACTGGCTTATAATATATACTTGCATATACTCGCTGATATTATATACTTGCATATATTCGCTGATATTAGATACTTGCTTATAATATATACTTGCTTATAATATATACTAGAATATACTTGCTTATATAATATACTAGAATATACTTGCTTATAATATATACAAGAATATACTTGCTTATAATATATACAAGAATATACTTGCTTATAATATATACTTGCATATACTTGCTTTTAATATATACTTGCATATAATATATACTTGTATATACTTGCTTATAATATATACTTGCATATACTTATAATATATACTTGCATATACTTGCTTATATATGATGGTGGAGGTGGTGGTGGAGGTGGTACGTATTCCTCTTGGGCCGGAACAAGGCTAGACCACGTCCAGAAGCCCGTTCTCCGACGGAAAAATCAAACACCATCTGCGGATCCTCCAAAATAATCTATGGGCTTATAATGTATACTGGCATATAATATATACTAGCATATACTCGCTGATATTATATACTTGCATATATTCGCTGATATTAGATACTTGCTTATAATATATACTTCCCTATAATATATACTTGCTTATAATATATACTAGAATATACTTGCTTATAATATATACTTGTATATATTTGCTTATAATATATACTTGCATATACTTATAATATATACTTGCATATACTTGCTTATATATGGTGGTGGAGGTGGTGGTGGTGGTACGCATTCCTCTTGGGCCGGAACAAGGCCAGACCACGTTCAGGAACCCGTTCACCGACATAAAATCAAACACCATCTGCGGATCCTCCAAAATAATCTATGGGCTTATAATATATACTGGCTTATAATATATACTTGCATATGCTCGCTGATATTATATACTTGGATATTCTCTGATATTAGATACTTCCTTATAATATATACTTGCTTATAATATATACTGGAATATACTTGCTTATAATATATACAAGTATATACTTGCTTATAATATATACAAGAATATACTTGCTTATAATATATACTTGCATATACTTGCTTTTAATATATACTTGCATATAATATATACTTGTATATACTTGCTTATAATATATACTTGCATATACTTATAATATATACTTGCATATACTTGCTTATATATGGTGGTGGAGGTGGTGGTGGAGGTGGTACGTATTCCTCTTGGGCCGGAACAAAGCAAGACCACGTTCAGAAGCCCGTTCACCGACAGAAAAATCAAACACCATCTGTGGATCCTCCAAAATAATCTATGGCCTTATAATTTATACTGGCTTATAATATATACTTGCATATACTCGCCGATATTATATACTTGCATATATTCGCTGATATTAAATACTTGCTTATAATATATACTTGCTAATAATATATACTAGAATATACTTGCTGATAATATATACTAGTATATACTTGCTTTTAATATATGCTTGCATATAATATATACTTGTATATACTTGCTTATAATATATACTTGCATATACTTGCTTATAATTTATATAAATGCTTATAATATAAACTTGCATATACTTGCTTATAATATATACTTGCATATACTTGCTTATAATATATACTTGCAAATAATTGCTTATAATATATACTTGCATATACTTGTTTATAATATATACTTGCATATACTTGTTTATATTATATACTTGCATATACTCGCTTATATTATATACTTGCATATACTCGCTTATATTATATACTTGCAAATACTCGCTTATATTATATACTTGCATATATTTTCTTATAATATATACTTGCATATACTTGCATATACTTGCTTATAATATATACTTGCTTATAATATATACTTGCATATACTCGCTTATAATATATGCTTGCATATACTCGCATATATTATATACTTGCAAATACTCACTTATATTATATACTTGCTTATAATATATACTTGCATATACTTGCTTATAGTATATACTTGCATATACTTGCTTATAATATATACTTGCATATACTGGCTTATAATATATACTTCCATATACTTGCTTATAATATATACTTCCATATACTTGCTTATAATATATATTTGCATATACTTGCTTATAATATATACTTGCATATACTTGCTTATAATATATACTTGCATAACATTGCTTATATTATATACTTGCTAATAATATATATATTGCAGAAATCTGCTTATTATATACTTGCATATGCTCGCTTGTAATATATACTTGCATATGCTCGCTTATATTATATACTTGCATATATTCGCTGATATTGGATACTTGCTTATAATATATACTTGCTTATAATATATACTTGCTTATAATATATACTTGCTTATAATATATACTAGAATATACTTGCGTATAATATATACTAGAATATACTTGCTTATAATATATACAAGAATATACTTGCTTATAATATATACAAGAATATACTTGCTTATAATATATACTTGCATATACTTGCTTTTAAAATATACTTACATATAATATATACTTGTATATACTTGCTTATAATATATACTTGCATATACTTGCTTATATATGGTGGTGGAGGTGGTACGTATTCCTCTTGGGCCGGAACAAAGCAAGACCACGTTCAGAAGCCCGTTCACCGACAGAAAAATCAAACACCATCTGCGGATCCTCCAAAATAATCTATGGACTTATAATGTATACTGGCTTATAATATATACTTGCATATACTAGCTGATATTATATACTTGCATATATTCGCTGATATTAGATACTTGCTTATAATATATACTTCCTTATAATATATACTTGCTTATAATATATACTAGAATATACTTGCTTATAATATATACTTGTATATATTTGCTTATAATATATACTTGCATATACTTATAATATATACTTGCATATACTTATAATATATACTTGCATACACTTGCTTATATATGGTGGTGGAGGTGGTGGTGTTGGTGGTGGTACGTATTTCTCTTGGGATGGAACAAGGCTAGACCACGTCCAGGAGCCCGTTCACCGACAGAAAATCAAACACCATCTGCGGATCCTCCAAAATAATCTAAGGGCTTATAATATATACTTGCTTATAATATATACTTGCTTATAATATATACTTGCTTATAATATATACTTGCTTATAATATATACTAGAATAAACTTGCATATAATATATACTAGAATATACTTGCTTATAATATATACAAGCTTATAATATATACTTGCTTATATATGGTGGTGGAGGTGGTGGAGGTGGTGGTGGTACGTATTCCTCTTAGGCCGGAACAAGGCTAGACCACGTCCAGGAACCCGTTCACCGACATAAAATCAAACACCATCTGCGGATCCTCTAAAATAATCTATGGGCTTATAATATATACTGGCTTATAATAAATACTTGCATATACTCGCTGATATTATATACTTGCATATATTCGCTAATATTAGATACTTTCTTATAATATATACTTGCTTATAATATATACTAGAATATACTTGCTTATAATATATACTAGTATATACTTGCTTATAATATATACAAGAATATACTTGCTTATAATATATACATGCTTATAATATAAAATTGCATATACTTGCTTATAATATTTACTTGCATATACTTGCTTATAATATATACTTGCATATACTTGTTTATATTATATACTTGTTTATATTATATACTTGCATATACTCGCTTATATTATATACTTGCATATACTCGCTTATATTATAAACTTGCATATACTCGCTTATATTTTAAACTTGCATATACTGGCTTAAAATATATACTTGCATATACTCGCTGATATTATATACTTGCATATATTCACTGATATTAGATACTTTCTAATAATATATACTTCCTTATGATATATACTAGAATATACTTGCTTATAATATATACTAGAATATATTTGCTTATAATATATACTAGAATATACTTGCTTATAATATATACAAGAATATACTTGCTAATAATATATACTAGAATATACTTGCTTATAATATATACAAGAATTTACTTGCTTATAATATATACATGCTTATAATATATCCTTGCTTATAATATATACTTGTATATACTTGCTTATAATATATACTTGCATATACTTATAATATATACTTGCATATACTTGCTTATATATGGTGGTGGAGGTGAAGGTGGTGGTACGTATTCCTCTTGGGCTGGAACAAGGCTAGACAACGTCCAGGAGCCCGTTCACTGACAGAAAATCAAACACCATCTGCGGATCCTCCAAAATAATCTATGGGCTTATAATATATACTTGCTTATAATATATACTAGAATATAATTGCTTATGATCTATACATGCTTATAATATATACTTGCATATACTTGCTTGTAATATATATTTGCATATACTTGCTTATATTATATACTTGCATATACTCGCTTATATTATATACTTGCATATACTCGCTTATATTATAAACTTGCATATACTCGCTTATATTATAAACTTGCATATACTCGCTTATATTATATACTTGCAAATACTCGCTTATATTATATACTTGCAAATACTCGCTTATATTATATACTTGCATATACTCGCTTATAATATATACTTGCATATACTTGCTTATAATATACACTTGCATATACTTGCTTATAATATATACTTGCATATTCTTTCTTATAATATATACTTGCATATAATTGCTTATAATATATATACTTGCTTATAACATATACTTGCTTATAATATTGGTGGTACGTATTCCTCTGTGGCCGGAACAAGGCAAGACCACGTCCAGAAGCCCGTTCACCGACAGAAAAATCAAACACCATCTGCGGATCCTCCAAAATAATCTATGGGCTTATAATTTATACTGGCTTATAATATATACTTGCATATACTCGCTGATATTATATACTTGCATATATTCGCTGATATTAGATACTTGCTTATAATATATACTTGCTTATAATATATACTTGCTTATAATATATTCTTGCTTATAATATATACTTGCTTATAATATATACTTGTATATATTTGCTTATAATATATACTTGCATATACTTATAATATATACTTGCATATACTTGCTTATATATGGTGGTGGAGGTGGTGGTAGTGGTGGTACGTATTCGTCTTGGGATGGAACAAGGCTAGACCACGTCCAGGAGCCCGTTCATCGACAGAAAATCAAACACCATCTGCGGATCCTCCAAAATAATCTATGGGCTTATAATATATACTTGCTTATAATATATACTTGCTTATAATATATACCTGCTTATAATATATACTTGCTTATAATATATACTTGCTTATAATATATACTTGCTTATAATATATACTTGCTTATAATATATACTTGCTTATAATATATACTTGCTTATAATATATACTAGAATATACTTGCATATAATATATACTTGTATATACTTGCTTATAATATATACTTGCATATACTTGCTTATAATATATACTTGCATATACTTGCTTATAATATATACTTGCATATACTTGTTTATATTATATACTTGCATATACTCGCTTATATTATATACTTGCATATACTCGCTTATATTATAAACTTGTATATACTCGCTTATATTATAAACTTGCATATACTCGCTTGTATTATATTCTTGCAAATACTCGCTTATATTATATACTTGCAAATACTCGCTTATATTATATAATTGCATATACTTTCTTTTAATATATACTTGCATATACTTGCATATACTTGCTTATAATATATACTTGCATATACTTGCTTATAATATATACTTGCATATACTTGCTTATAATATATACTTGCATATACTTGCTTATAATATATACTTGCATATACTTGCTTATAATATATACTTGCATATACTTGCTTATAATATATACTTGCATATACTTGCTTATAATATATACTTGCATATACTTGCTTATAATATATACTTGCATATACTTGCTTATAATATATACTTGCATATACTTGCTTATAATATATACTTGCATAACATTGCTTATATTATATACTTGCTAATAATATATATATTGCAGAAATCTGCTTATTATATACTTGCATATGCTCGCTTATATTATATACTTGCATATACTCGCTTATATTATGTACTTGCATATACTCGCTTATATTATACACTTGCATATACTCGCTTATATTATATACTTGCATATACTCGCTTATATTATATACTTGCATATACTCGCTTATATTATATACTTGCATATACTCGCTTATATTATATACTTGCATATACTCGCTTATATTATATACTTGCATATTCTCGCTTATATTATATGCTTGCATATACTCGCTTATATTATATGCTTGCATATACTCGCTTATATTATATACTTGCATATACTCGCTTATATTATATACTTGCATATACTCGCTTATATTATATACTTGCATATACTCGCTTATATTATATACTTGCATATACTCGCTTATATTATATACTTGCATATACTCGCTAATAATATATACTTGCATATACTTGCTTATAATATATACAAGAATATACTTGCTTATAATATATACATGCTTATAATATATACTTGCATATACTTGCTTATAATATATACTTGCATATACGTGCTTATAATATATACTTGCTTATAATATATACTTGCATATACTTGTTTATATTATATACTTGCATATACTCGCTTATATTATATACTTGCATATACTCGCTTATATTATAAACTTGCATATACTCGCTTATATTATAAATTAGCATATACTCACTTATATTATATACTTGCAAATACTCGCTTATATTGTATACTTGCATATACTTTCTTATAATATATACTTGCATATAATATATACTTGCATATAATATATACTTGCATATAATATATACTTGCATATAATATATACTTGCATATAATATATACTTGCATATACTTACATATAATATATACTTGCATATAATATATACTTGCATATACTTACATATAATATATACTTGCATATACTCACTTATATTATATGCTTGCATATACTCGCTTATAATATATACTTGCATATACTTGCTTATAATATATACTTGCATATTCTTTCTTATAATATATAATTGCTTATAATATATATACTTGCTTATAACATACACTTGCATATACTTGCTTATAATGGTGGTGGTACGTATTCCTCTTGGGCCGGAACAAGGCTAGACCACGTCCAGCAGCCCGTTCACCGACAAAAAATTAAACACCATCTGCGGATCCTCCAAAATAATCTATGGGCTTATAATATATACTTGAATATACTCGCTGATATTATATACTTGCATATATTCGCTGATATTAGATACTTGCTTATAATATATACTTGCTTATAATATATACTTGCTTATAATATATACTAGATTATACTTGCTTATAATATATACTAGAATATACTTGCTTATAATATATACAAGAATATACTTGCGTATAATATATACAAGAATATACTTGCTTATAATATGTACTTGCATATACTTGCTTTTAATATATACCTGCATATAATATATACTTGTATATACTGACTTATAATATATACTTGCATATACTCGCTGATATTATATACTTGCATATATTCGCTGATATTAGATACTTGCTTATAATATATACTTCCTTATAATATATACTTGCTTATAATATATACTAGAATATACTTGCTTATAATATATACTTGTATATATTTGCTTATAATATATACTTGCATATACTTATAATATATACTTGCATATAATTATATTATATACTTGCATATACTTGATTATATGGTGGTGGAGGTGGTGGTGGTGGTACGTATTTCTCTTGGGATGGAACAAGGCTGGACCACGTCCAGGAGCCCGTTCACCGACAGAAAATCAAACATCATCTGCGGATCCTCCAAAATAATCTATGGGCTAATAATATATACTTGCTTATAATATATACTTGCTTATAATATATACTTGCTTATAATATATACTTGCTTATAATATATACTAGAATATACTTGCATATAATATATACTAGAATATACTTGCTTATAATATATACATGCTTATAATATATACTTGAATATACTTGCTTATATATGGTGGTGGAGGTGGTGGTGGTGGTGGAGGTGGTGGTGGTGGTGGTACGTATTCCTCTTAGGCCGGAACAAGGCTAGACCACGTCCAGGAACCCGTTCACCCACGTAAAATCAAACACCATCTGCGGATTCTCCAAAATAATCTATAGGCTTATAATATATACTGGCTTATAATATATACTTGCATATACTCGTTGATATTATATACTTGCATATATTCGCTGATATTAGATACTTGCTTATAATATATACTTGCTTATAATATATACTAGAATATACTTGCTTATAATATATACAAGTATATACTTGCTTATAATATATACAAGAATATACTTGCTTATAATATATACTTGCATATACTTACTTTTAATATATACTTGCATATAATATATACTTGTATATACTTGCTTATAATATACACTTGCATATACTTATAATATATACTTGCATATACTTAATTATATATGGTGGTGGAGGTGGTACGTATTCCTCTTGGGCCGGAACAAGGCTAGACCTCGTCCAGGAGCCCGTTCACCGACAGAAAAATCAAACACCATCTGCGGATCCTCCAAAATAATCTATGGGCTTATAATGTATACTGGCTTATATTATATACTTGCATATACTCGCTGATATTATATACTTGCATATATTCGCTGATATTAGATACTTGCTAATAATATATACTTGCTTATAATATATACTAGAATATACTTGCTTATAATATATACAAGAATATACTTGCTTATAATATATACATGCTTATAATATAAAATTGCATATACTTGCTTATATACTTGCATATACTTGCTTATAATATATACTTGCATATACTTGCTTATAATGTATACTTGCATATACTTGTTTATATTATATACTTGCATATACTCGCTTATATTATATACTTGCATATACTCGCTTATATTATAAACTTGCATATACTCGCTTAAATTATAAACTTGCATATACTCGCTTATATTATATACTAGCAAATACTCGCTTATATTATATACTTGCAAATACTCGCTTATATTATATACTTGCATATACTTTCTTATAATATATACTTGCATATACTTGCTTATAATATATACTTGCATATAATTGCTTATAATATATATACTTGCTTATAACATATACTTGCATATACTTGCTTATAATGGTGGTGGTACGTATTCCTCTTGGGCCGGAACAAGGCTAGACCACGTCCAGGAACCCGTTCACCCACGTAAAATCAAACACCATCTGCGGATTCTCCAAAATAATCTATAGGCTTATAATATATACTGGCTTATAATATATACTTGCATATACTCGTTGATATTATATACTTGCATATATTCGCTGATATTAGATACTTGCTTATAATATATACTTGCTTATAATATATACTAGAATATACTTGCTTGCAATATATACTAGAATATACTTGCTTATAATATATACTAGAATATACTTGCTTATAATATATACAAGAATATACTTGCTTATAATATATACTTGCATATACTTGCTTTTAATATATACTTGCATATAATATATACTTGTATATACTTGCTTATAATATATACTTGCATATACTTATAATATATACTTGCATATACTTGCTTATATATGGTGGTGGAGGTGGTGGTGGAGGTGGTACGTATTCCTCTTGGGCCGGAACAAGGCAAGACCACGTTCAGAAGCCCGTTCACCGACAGAAAAATCAAACACCATCTGTGGATCCTCCAAAATAATCTATGGGCTTATAATTTATACTGGCTTATAATATATACTTGCATATACTCGCCGATATTATATACTTGCATATATTCGCTGACATTAGATACTTGCTTATAATATATACTTGCTAATAATATATACTAGAATATACTTGCTGATAATATATACTAGTATATACTTGCTTTTAATATATGCTTGCATATAATATATACTTGTATATACTTGCTTATAATATATACTTGTATATACTTGCTTATAATTTATATAAATGCTTATAATATAAACTTGCATATACTTGCTTATAATATATACTTGCATATACTTGCTTATAATATATACTTGCAAATAATTGCTTATAATATATACTTGCATATACTTGCTTATAATATATACTTGCATATACTTGTTTATATTATATACTTGCATATACTCGCTTATATTATATACTTGCATATACTCGCTTATATTATATACTTGCAAATACTCGCTTATATTATATACTTGCATATATTTTCTTATAATATATACTTGCATATACTTGCATATACTTGCTTATAATATATACTTGCTTATAATATATACTTGCATATACTTGCTTATAGTATATACTTGCATATACTTGCTTATAATATATACTTGCATATACTTGCTTATAATATATACTTCCATATACTTGCTTATAATATATACTTCCATATACTTGCTTATAATATATATTTGCATATGCTTGCTTATAATATATACTTGCATATACTTGCTTATAATATATACTTGCATAACATTGCTTATATTATATACTTGCTAATAATATATATATTGCAGAAATCTGCTTATTATACACTTGCATATGCTCGCTTGTAATATATACTTGCATATGCTCGCTTATATTATATACTTGCATATATTCGATGATATTGGATACTTGCTTATAATATATACTTGCTTATAATATATACTTGCTTATAATATATACTAGAATATACTTGCGTATAATATATACTAGAATATACTTGCTTATAATATATACAAGAATATACTTGCTTATAATATATACAAGAATATACTTGCTTATAATATATACTTGCATATACTTGCTTTTAAAATATACTTACATATAATATATACTTGTATATACTTGCTTATAATATATACTTGCATATACTTGCTTATATATGGTGGTGGAGGTGGTGGAGGTGGTACGTATTCCTCTTGGGCCGGAACAAGGCTAGACCACGTCCAGATGCCCGTTCACCGACAGAAAAATCAAACACCATCTGCGGATCCTCCAAAATAATCTATGGACTTATAATGTATACTGGCTTATAATATATACTTGCATATACTAGCTGATATTATATACTTGCATATATTCGCTGATATTAGATACTTGCTTATAATATATACTTCCTTATAATATATAATTGCTTATAATATATACTAGAATATACTTGCTTATAATATATACTTGTATATATTTGCTTATAATATATACTTGCATATACTTATAATATATACTTGCATACACTTGCTTATATATGGTGGTGGAGGTGGTGGTGGTGGTGGTGGTACGTATTTCTCTTGGGATGGAACAAGGCTAGACCACGTCCAGGAGCCCGTTCACCGACAGAAAATCAAACACCATCTGCGGATCCTCCAAAATAATCTAAGGGCTTATAATATATACTTGCTTATAATATATACTTGCTTATAATATATACTTGCTTATAATATATACTAGAATAAACTTGCATATAATATATACTAGAATATACTTGCTTATAATATATACAAGCTTATAATATATACTTGCTTATATATGGTGGTGGAGGTGGTGGTGGTACGTATTCCTCTTAGGCCGGAACAAGGCTAGACCACGTTCAGGAACCCGTTCACCGACATAAAATCAAACACCATCTGCGGATCCTCTAAAATAATCTATGGGCTTATAATATATACTGGCTTATAATAAATACTTGCATATACTCGCTGATATTATATACTTGCATATATTCGCTAATATTAGATACTTGCTTATAATATATACTTGCTTATAATATATACTAGAATATACTTGCTTATAATATATACTAGTATATACTTGCTTATAATATATACAAGAATATACTTGCTTATAATATATACATGCTTATAATATAAAATTGCATATACTTGCTTATAATATATACTTGCATATACTTGCTTATAATATATACTTGCATATACTTGTTTATATTATATACTTGCATATACTCGCTTATATTATATACTTGCATATACTCGCTTATATTATAAACTTGCATATACTCGCTTATATTTTAAACTTGCATATATTCGCTTATATTATAAACTTGCATATACTCGCTTATATTATATACTTGCAAATACTCGCTTATATTATATACTTGCAAATACTCGCTTATATTATATACTTGCATATACTTTTTTATAATATATACTTGCATATACTTGCTTATAATATATACTTGCATATACTTGCTTATAATATATACTTGCATATACTTGCTTATAATATATACTTGCATATACTTGCTTATAATATATACTTGCATATACTTGCTTATAATATATACTTGCATATACTTGCTTATATTATATACTTGCATATACTCGCTTATATTATATACTTGCATATACTCGCTTATATTATATACTTGCATATTCTCGCTTATATTATATGCTTGCATATACTCGCTTATATTATATGCTTGCATATACTCGCTTATATTATATACTTGCATATACTCGCTTATATTATATACTTGCATATACTCGCTAATAATATATACTTGCATATACTTGCTTATAATATATACAAGAATATACTTGCTTATAATATATACATGCTTATAATATATACATGCTTATAATATATACTAGCATATACTCGCTTATATTATATACTTGCATATACTCGCTGATATTATATACTTGCATATATTCGCTGATATTAGATTCTTGCTTATAATATATACTTGCTTATAATATATACTAGAATATACTTGCTTATAATATATACAAGAATATACTTGCTTATAATATATACATGCTTATAATATATGCGTGCATATACTTGCTTATAATATATACTTGCATATACGTGCTTATAATATATACTTGCTTATAATATATACTTGCATATACTTGTTTATATTATATACTTGCATATACTCGCTTATATTATATACTTGCATATACTCGCTTATATTATAAACTTGCATATACTCGCTTATATTATAAATTAGCATATACTCACTTATATTATATACTTGCAAATACTCGCTTATATTATATACTTGCATATACTTTCTTATAATATATACTTGCATATAATATATACTTGCATATACTTACATATAATATATACTTGCATATAATATATACTTGCATATACTTACATATAATATATACTTGCATATAATATATACTTGCATATACTTACATATAATATATACTTGCATATACTCGCTTATATTATATGCTTGCATATACTCGCTTATAATATATACTTGCATATACTTGCTTATAATATATACTTGCATATTCTTTCTTATAATATATACTTGCATATAATTGCTTATAATATATATACTTGCTCATAACATATACTTGCATATACTTGCTTATAATGGTGGTGGTACGTATTCCTCTTGGGCCGGAACAAGGCTAGACCACGTCCAGGAGCCCGTTCACCGACAGAAAAATCAAACACCATCTGCGGATCCTCCAAAATAATCTATGGGCTTATAATGTATACTGGCTTATAATATATACTTGCATATACTCGCTGATATTATATACTTGCATATATTCGCTGATATTAGATACTTGCTAATAATATATACTTGCTTATAATATATACTAGATTATACTTGCTCATAATATATACTAGAATATACTTGCTTATAATATATACAAGAATATACTTGCGTATAATATATACAAGAATATACTTGCTTATAATATGTACTTGCATATACTTGCTTTTAATATATACTTGCATATAATATATACTTGTATATACTGGCTTATAATATATACTTGCATATACTCGCTGATATTATATACTTGCATATATTCGCTGATATTATATACTTGCATATATTCGCTGATATTAGATACTTGCTTATAATATATACTTCCTTATAATATATACTTGCTTATAATATATACTAGAATATACTTGCTTATAATATATACTTGTATATATTTGCTTATAATATATACTTGCATATACTTATAATATATACTTGCATATAATTATATTATATACTTGCATATACTTGCTTATATATGGTGGTGGAGGTGGTGGTGGTGGTACGTATTTCTCTTGGGATGGAACAAAGCTGGACCACGTCCAGGAGCCCGTTCACCGACAGAAAATCAAACACCATCTGCGGATCCTCCAAAATAATCTATGGGCTAATAATATATACTTGCTTATAATATATACTTGCTTATAATATATACTTGCTTATAATATATACTAGAATATACTTGCGTATAATATATACTAGAATATACTTGCTTATAATATACACATGCTTATAATATATACTTGAATATACTTGCTTATATATGGTGGTGGAGGTGGTGGTGGTGGTGGTACGTATTCCTCTTAGGCCGGAACAAGGCTAGACCACGTCCAGGAACCCGTTCACCCACATAAAATCAAACACCATCTGCGGATTCTCCAAAATAATCTATGGGCTTATAATATATACTGGCTTATAATATATACTTGCATATACTCGTTGATATTATATACTTGCATATATTCGCTGATATTAGATACTTGCTTATAATACATACTTGCTTATAATATATACTAGAATATACTTGCTTATAATATATACAAGTATATACTTGCTTATAATATATACAAGAATATACTTGCTTATAATATATACTTGCATATACTTACTTTTAATATATACTTGCATATAATATATACTTGTATATACTTGCTTATAATATACACTTGCATATACTTATAATATATACTTGCATATACTTAATTATATATGGTGGTGGAGGTGGTGGTGGAGGTGGTACGTATTCCTCTTTGGCCGGAACAAGGCTAGACCTCGTCCAGGAGCCCGTTCACCGACAGAAAAATCAAACACCATCTGCGGATCCTCCAAAATAATCTATGGGCTTATAATGTATACTGGCTTATAATATATACTTGCATATACTCGCTGATATTATATACTTGCATATATTCGCTGATATTAGATACTTGCTAATAATATATACTTGCTTATAATATATACTAGAATATACTTGCTTGTAATATATACAAGAATATACTTGCTTATAATATATACATGCTTATAATATAAAATTGCATATACTTGCTTATAATATATACTTGCATATACTTGCTTATAATATATACTTGCATATACTTGCTTATAATGTATACTTGCATATACTTGTTTATATTATATACTTGCATATACTGGCTTATATTATATACTTGCAAATACTCGCTTATATTATATACTTGCAAATACTCGCTTATATTATATACTTGCATATACTTTCTTATAATATATACTTGCATATACTTGCTTATAATATATACTTGCATATAATTGCTTATAATATATATACTTGCTTATAACATATACTTGCATATACTTGCTTATAATGGTGGTGGTACGTATTCCTCTTGGGCCGGAACAAGGCTAGACCACGTCCAGCAGCCCGTTCACCGACAAAAAATTAAACACCATCTGCGGATCCTCCAAAATAATCTATGGGCTTATAATATATACTTGAATATACTCGCTGATATTATATACTTGCATATATTCGCTGATATTAGATAGTTGCTTATAATATATACTTACTTATAATATATACTTGCTTATAATATATACTAGATTATACTTGCTTATAATATATACTAGAATATACTTGCTTATACTATATACAAGAATATACTTGCGTATAATATATACAAGAATATACTTGCTAATAATATGTACTTGCATATACTTGCTTTTAATATATACTTGCATATAATATATACTTGTATATACTGGCTTATAATATATACTTGCATATACTCGCTGATATTATATACTTGCATATATTCGCTGATATTAGATACTTGCTTATAATATATACTTCCTTATAATATATACTTGCTTATAATATATACTAGAATATACTTGCTTATAATATATACTTGTATATATTTGCTTATAATATATACTTGCATATACTTATAATATATACTTGCATATAATTATATTATATACTTGCATATACTTGCTTATATATGGTGGTGGAGGTGGTGGTGGTGGTGGTGGTACGTATTTCTCTTGGGATGGAACAAGGCTGGACCACGACCAGGAGCCCGTTCACCGACAGAAAATCAAACACCATCTGCGGATCCTCCAAAATAATCTATGGGCTAATAATATATACTTGCTTATAATATATACTTGCTTATAATATATACTTGCTTATAATATATACTTGCTTATAATATATACTAGAATATACTTGCATATAATATATACTAGAATATACTTGCATATAATATAAACTTGCTTATAATATATACTAGAATATACTTGCTTATAATATATACAAGTATATACTTGCTTATAATATATACAAGAATATACTTGCTTATAATATATATTTGCATATACTTACTTTTAATATATACTTGCATATAATATATACTTGTATATACTTGCTTATAATATACACTTGCATATACTTATAATATATACTTGCATATACTTAATTATATATGGTGGTGGAGGTGGTGGTGGAGGTGGTACGTATTCCTCTTGGGCCGGAACAAGGCTAGACCTCGTCCAGGAGCCCGTTCACCGACAGAAAAATCAAACACCATCTGCGGATCCTCCAAAATAATCTATGGGCTTATAATGTATACTGGCTTATAATATATACTTGCATATACTCGCTGATATTATATACTTGCATATATTCGCTGATATTAGATACTTGCTAATAAAATATACTTGCTTATAATATATACTAGAATATACTTGCTTATAATATATACAAGAATATACTTGCTTATAATATATACATGCTTATAATATAAAATTGCATATACTTGCTTATAATATATACTTGCATATACTTGCTTATAATATATACTTGCATATACTTGCTTATAATGTATACTTGCATATACTTGTTTATATTATATACTTGCATATACTCGCTTATATTATATACTTGCATATACTCGCTTATATTATAAACTTGCATATACTCGCTTAAATTATAAACTTGCATATACTCGCTTATATTATATACTTGCAAATACTCGCTTATATTATATACTTGCAAATACTCGCTTATATTATATACTTGCATATACTTTCTTATAATATATACTTGCTTATAATATATACTTGCATATAATTGCTTATAATATATATACTTGCTTATAACATATACTTGCATATACTTGCTTATAATGGTGGTGGTACGTATTCCTCTTGGGCCGGAACAAGGCTAGACCTCGTCCAGGAGCCCGTTCACCGACAGAAAAATCAAACACCATCTGCGGATCCTCCAAAATAATCTATGGGCTTATAATGTATACTGGCTTATAATATATACTTGCATATACTCGCCGATATTATATACTTGCATATATTCGCTGATATTAGATACTTGCTTATAATATATACTTGCTAATAATATATACTAGAATATACTTGCTGATAATATATACTAGTATATACTTGCTTTTAATATATGCTTGCATATAATATATACTTGTATATACTTGCTTATACTATATACTTGCATATACTTGCTTATAATTTATATAAATGCTTATAATATAAACTTGCATATACTTGCTTATAATATATACTTGCATATACTTGCTTATAATATATATTTGCATATACTTGTTTATATTATATACTTGCATATACTCGCTTATATTATATACTTGCAAATACTCGCTTATATTATATACTTGCATATATTTTCTTATAATATATACTTGCATATACTTGCTTATAATATATACTTGCATATACTCGCTTATAATATATGCTTGCATATACTCGCATATATTATATACTTGCAAATACTCACTTATATTATATACTTGCATATACTTGCTTATAATATATACTTGCATATACTTGCTTATAGTATATACTTGCATATACTTGCTTATAATATATACTTGCATATACTTGCTTATAATATATACTTCCATATACTTGCTTATAATATATACTTCCATATACTTGCTTATAATATATATTTGCATATACTTGCTTATAATATATACTTGCATATACTTGCTTATAATATATACTTGCATAACATTGCTTATATTATATACTTGCTAATAATATATATATTGCAGAAATCTGCTTATTATATACTTGCATATGCTCGCTTGTAATATATACTTGCATATGCTCGCTTATATTATATACTTGCATATATTCGCTGATATTGGATACTTGCTTATTATATATACTTGCTTATAATATATACTAGAATATACTTGCGTATAATATATACTAGAATACACTTGCTTATAATATATACAAGAATATACTTGCTTATAATATATACAAGAATATACTTGCTTATAATATATACTTGCATATACTTGCTTTTAAAATATACTTACATATAATATATACTTGTATATACTTGCTTATAATATATACTTGCATATACTTGCTTATATATGGTGGTGGTGGTGGAGGTGGTACGTATTCCTCTTGGGCCGGAACAAGGCTAGACCACGTCCAGATGCCCGTTCACCGACAGAAAAATCAAACACCATCTGCGGATCCTCCAAAATAATCTATGGACTTATAATGTATACTGGCTTATAATATATACTTGCATATACTAGCTGATATTATATACTTGCATATATTCGCTGATATTAGATACTTGCTTATAATATATACTTCCTTATAATATATACTTGCTTATAATATATACTAGAATATACTTGCTTATAATATATACTTGTATATATTTGCTTATAATATATACTTGCATATACTTATAATATATACTTGCATATACTTATAATATATACTTGCATACACTTGCTTATATATGGTGGTGGAGGTGGTGGTGGTGGTGGTACGTATTTCTTTTGGGATGGAACAAGGCTAGACCACGTCCAGGAGCCCGTTCACCGACATAAAATCAAACACCATCTGCGGATCCTCTAAAATAATCTATGGGCTTATAATATATACTGGCTTATAATAAATACTTGCATATACTCGCTGATATTATATACTTGCATATATATTTGCTGATATTAGATACTTGCTTATAATATATACTTCCCTATAATATATACTTGCTTATAATATATACTAGAATATACTTGCTTATAATATATACTTGTATATATTTCCTTATAATATATACTTGCATATACTTATAATATATACTTGTATATACTTGCTTATATATGGTGGTGGTGGAGGTACGTATTCCTCTTGGGATGGAACAAGGCTAGACCACGACCAGGAGCCCGTTCATAGACAGAAAATCAAACACCATCTGCGGATCCTCCAAAATAATCTATGGGCTTATAATATATACTTGCTTACAATATTACTTGCTTACAATATATACTTGCTTATAATATATACTTGCTAATAATATATACTTGCTTATAATATATACTTGCTTATAATATATACTAGAATATACTTGCATATAATATATGCTAGAATATACTTGCTTATAATATATACATGCTTATAATATATACTTGCATATACTTGCTTATAATATATACATGCTTATAATATATACTTGCATATACTTGCTTATATATGGTGGTGGAGGTGGTGGTGGTGGTACGCATTCCTCTTGGGCCGGAACAAAGCCAGACCACGTCCAGGAACCCGTTCACCGACAGAAAAATCAAACACCATCTGCGGATCCTCCAAAATAATCTATGGGCTTATAATATATACTGGTTTATAATATATACTTGCATATACTCGTTGATATTATATACTTGCATATATTCTCTGATATTAGATACTTGCTTATAATATATACGTGCTTATAATATATACTAGTATATACTTGCTTATAATATATACAAGAATATACTTGCTTATAATATATACTTGCATATACTTGCTTTTAATATATACTTGCATATAATATATACTTGTATATACTTGCTTATAATATATACTTGCATATACTTATAATATATACTTGCATATACTTAATTATATATGGTGGTGGAGGCGGTGGTGGAGGTGGTACGTATTCCTCATGGGCCGGATCAAGGCTAGACCTCGTCCAGGAGCCCGTTCACCGACAGAAAAATCAAACACCATCTGCGGATCCTCCAAAATAATCTATGGGCTTATAATGTATACTGGCTTATAATATATACTTGCATATACTCGCTGATATTATATACTTGCATATATTCGCTGATATTAGATACTTGCTAATAATATATACTTCCTTATAATATATACTAGAATATACTTGCTTATAATATATACAAGAACATACTTGCTTATAATATATACAAGAATATACTTGCTTATAATATATAAATGCTTATAATATAAACTTGCATATACTTGCTTATAATATATACTTGCTTATAATATATACTTGCATATACTTGCTTATAATATATACTTGCATATAATATATACTTGCATATACTTGTTTATATTATATACTTGCATACACTCGCTTATATTATATACTTGCATATACTCGCTTATATTATAAACTTGCATATACTCGCTTATATTATAAACTTGCATATACTCGCTTATATTATATACTTGCAAATACTCGCTTATATTATATACTTGCATGTACTTTCTTATAATATATACTTGCATATACTTGCTTATAATATATACTTGCATATACTTGCTTATAATATATACTCGCTTATAATATATGCTTGCATATACTCGCATATATTATATACTTGCAAATACTCACTTATATTATATACTTGCATATACTTGCATATAATATATACTTGCATATACTTGCTTATAATATATACTTGCATATACTTGCTTATAATATATACTTGCATATACTTGCTTATAATATATACTTCCATATACTTGCTTATAATATATACTTGCATATACTTGCTTATAATATATACTTGCATATACTTGCTTATAATATATACTTGCATAACCTTGCTTATATTATATACTTGCTAATAATATATATATTGCAGAAATCTGCTTATTATATACTTGCATATGCTCGCTTATATTATATACTTGCATATATTCGCTGATATTGGATACTTGCTTATAATATATACTTGCTTATAATATATACTAGAATATACTTGCTTATAATATATACTAGAATATACTTGCTTATAATATATACAAGAATATACTTGCTTATAATATATACAAGAATATACTTTCTTATAATATATACTTGCATATAATATATACTTGTATATACTTGCTTATATTATATACTTGCATATACTTGCTTATATATGGTGGTGGAGGTGGTGGTGGAGGTGGTACGTATTCCTCTTGGGCCGGAACAAGGCTAGACCACGTCCAGATGCCCGTTCACCGACAGAAATATCGAACACCATCTGCGGATCCTCCAAAATAATCTATGGGCTTATAATGTATACTGGCTTATAATATATACTTGCATATACTCGCTGATATTATATACTTGCATATATTCGCTGATATTAGATACTTGCTTATATATACTTCCTTATAATATATACTTGCTTATAATATATACTAGAATATAATTGCTTATAATATATACTTGTATATATTTGCTTATAATATATACTTGCATATACTTATAATATATACTTGCATATACTTGCTTATATATGGTGGTGGAGGTGGTGGTGGTGGTGGTACGTATTTCTCTTGGGATGGAACAAGGCTAGACCACGTCCAGCAGCCCGTTCACCGACAGAAAATCAAACACCATCTGCGGATCCTCCAAAATAATCTAAGGGCTTATAATATATACTTGCTTATAATATATACTTGCTTATAATGTATACTTGCTTATAATATATACTAGAATAAACTTGCATATAATATATACTAGAATATACTTGCTTATAATATATACAAGCTTATAATACATACTTGCATATACTTGCTTATATATGGTGGTGGAGGTGGTGGTGGTGGTACGTATTCCTCTTAGGCCGGAACAAGGCTAGACCACGTCCAGGAACCCGTTCACCGACATAAAATCAGACACCATCTGCGGATCCTCCAAAATAATCTATGGGCTTATAATATATACTGGCTTATAATATATACTTGCATATACTCGCTGATATTATATACTTGCATATATTCGCTAATATTAGATACTTGATTTTAATATATACTTGCTTATAATATATACTAGAATATACTTGCTTATAATGTATACTAGTATATACTTGCTTATAATATATACAAGAATATACTTGCTTATAATATATACATGCTTATAATATAAAATTGCATATACTTGCTTATAATATATACTTGCATATACTTGTTTATATTATATACTTGCATATACTCGCTTATATTATAAACTTGCATATACTCGCTTATATTATAAACTTGCATATACTCGCTTATATTATAAACTCTCATATACTGGCTTATAATATATACTTGCATATACTCGCTGATATTATATACTTGCATATATTCACTGATATTAGATACTTTCTAATAATATATACTTGCTTATAATATATACTTGCTTATAATATATACTAGAATATATTTGCTTATATATACTAGAATATACTTGCTTATAATATATACAAGAATATACTTGCTTATAATATATACTAGAATATACTTGCTTATAATATATACAAGAATTTACTTGCTTATAATATATACATGTTTATAATATATCCTTGCTTATAATATATACTTGTATATACTTGCTTATAATATATACTTGCATATACTTATAATATATACTTGCATATACTTGCTTATATATGGTGGTGGAGGTGAAGGTGGTGGTGGTACGTATTCCTCTTGGGCTGGAACAAGGCTAGACCATGTCCAGGAGCCCGTTCACCGACAGAAAATCAAACACCATCTGCGGATCCTCCAAAATAATCTATGGGCTTATAATATATACTTGCTTATAATATATACTTGCTTATAATATATACTTGCTTATAATATATACTTGCTTATAATATATACTAGAATATAATTGCTTATAATCTATACATGCTTATAATATATACTTGCATATACTTGCTTGTAATATATATTTGCATTAACTTGCTTATATTATATACTTGCATATACTCGCTTATATTATATACGTGCATATACTCGCTTATATTATATACTTGCATATACTCGCTTATATTATATACTTGCATATACTTTCTTATAATATATACTTGCATATACTTGCATATACTTGCTTATAATATATACTTGCTTATAATATATGCTTGCATATACTCGCATATATTATATACTTGCAAATACTCACTTATATTATATACTTACATATAATATATACTTGCATATACTTGCTTATAATATATACTTGCATAACCTTGCTTATATTATATACTTGCTAATAATATATATATTGCAGAAATCTGCTTATTATATACTTGCATATGCTCACTTATATTATATACTTGCATATACTCGCTTATATTATATACTTGCATATACTCGCCTATATTATATACTTGCATATACTCGCTTATATTATATACTTGCATATACTCGCTTATATTATATACTTGCATATACTCGCTTATATTATATACTTGCATATACTCGCTTATATTATATACTTGCATATACTCGCTTATATTATATACTTGCATATACTCGCTTATATTATATACTTGCATATACTCGCTTATATTATATACTTGCATATACTTGCTTATATTATATGCTTGCATATACTTGCTTATAATATATACTTGCATATACTTGCTTATAATATATACTTGCATAACCTTGCTTATATTATATACTTGCTAATAATATATATATTGCAGAAATCTGCTTATTATATACTTGCATATGCTCGCTTATATTATATACTTGCATATGCTCGCTTATATTATATACTTGCATATACTCGCTTATATTATATACTTGCTTATAATATATACTAGAATAAACTTGCATATAATATATACTAGAATATACTTGCTTATAATATATACAAGCTTATAATACATACTTGCATATACTTGCTTATATATGGTGGTGGAGGTGGTGGTGGTGGTACGTATTCCTCTTAGGCCGGAACAAGGCTAGACCACGTCCAGGAACCCGTTCACCGACATAAAATCAGACACCATCTGCGGATCCTCCAAAATAATCTATGGGCTTATAATATATACTGGCTTATAATATATACTTGCATATACTCGCTGATATTATATACTTGCATATATTCGCTAATATTAGATACTTGCTTTTAATATATACTTGCTTATAATATATACTAGAATATACTTGCTTATAATATATACTAGTATATACTTGCTTATAATATATACAAGAATATACTTGCTTATAATATATACATGCTTATAATATAAAATTGCATATACTTGCTTATAATATATACTTGCATATACTTGCTTATAATATATACTTGCATATACTTGTTTATATTATATACTTGCATATACTCGCTTATATTATATACTTGCATATACTCGCTTATATTATAAACTTGCATATACTCGCTTATATTATAAACTTGCATATACTGGCTTATAATATATACTTGCATATACTCGCTGATATTATATACTTGCATATATTCACTGATATTAGATACTTTCTAATAATATATACTTGCTTATAATATATACTTGCTTATAATATATACTAGAATATATTTGCTTATAATATATACTAGAATATATTTGCTTATAATATATACTAGAATATACTTGCTTATAATATATACAAGAATATACTTGCTTATAATATATACTAGAATATACTTGCTTATAATATATACAAGAATATACTTGCTTATAATATATACTAGAATATACTTGCTTATAATATATACAAGAATTTACTTGCTTATAATATTTACATGCTTATAATATATCCTTGCTTATAATATATACTTGTATATACTTGCTTATAATATATACTTGCATATACTTATAATATATACTTGCATATACTTGCTTATATATGGTGGTGGATGTGAAGGTGGTGGTGGTACGTATTCCTCTTGGGCTGGAACAAGGCTAGACCACGTCCAGGAGCCCGTTCACCGACAGAAAATCAAACACCATCTGCGGATCCTCCAAAATAATCTATGGGCTTATAATATATACTTGCTTATAATATATACTTGCTTATAATATATACTTGCTTATAATATATACTTGCTTATAATATATACTTGCTTATAATATATACTAGAATATAATTGCTTCTAATATATACTTGCATATACTTGCTTGTATTATATATTTGCATATACTTGCTTATATTATATACTTGCATATACTCGCTTATATTATATACGTGCATATACTCGCTTATATTATATACTTGCATATACTCGCTTACATTATATACTTGCATATACTTTCTTATAGTATATACTTGCATATACTTGCATATACTTGCTTATAATATATACTTGCCTATATTTGCTTATAATATATGCTTGCATATACTCGCATATATTATATACTTGCAAATACTCACTTATATTATATACTTGCATATACTTACATATAATATATACTTGCATATACTTGCTTATAATATATACTTGCATATACTTGCTTATAATATATACTTGCATATACTTGCTTATAATATATACTTCCATATACTTGCTTATAATATATACTTGCATATTCTTGCTTATAATATGTACTCGCATATACTTGCTTATAATATATACGTGCATATACTTGCTTATAATATATACTTGCATAACCTTGCTTATATTATATACTTGCTAATAATATATATATTGCAGAAATCTGCTTATTATATACTTGCATATGCTCGCTTGTTATATATACTTGCATATGCTCGCTTATATTATATACTTGCATATACTCGCTTATATTATATACTTGCATATACTCGCCTATATTATATACTTGCATATACTCGCTTATATTATGTACTTGCATATACTCGCTTATATTATATACTTGCATATACTCGCTTATATTATATACTTGCATATACTTGCTTATAATATATGCTTGCATATACTTGCTTATAATATATACTTGCATATACTTGCTTATAATATATACTTGCATAACCTTGCTTATATTATATACTTGCTAATAATATATATATTGCAGAAATCTGCTTATTATATACTTGCATATGCTCGCTTATATTATATACTTGCATATGCTCGCTTATATTATATACTTGCATATACTCGCTTATATTATATACTTGCATATACTCGCCTATATTATATACTTGCATATACTCGCTTATATTATATACTTGCATATACTCGCTTATATTACATACTTGCATATACTCGCTTATATTATGTACTTGCATTTCAATTTATTTATCAAGATGAAAAATCTTATAGGGAGGGCTTTGGCCTGTTCTAGACTGCAGTGCCCGAGACGATTTCAATTTAATTATGATGAGTTATATTCCTCGTGAGTCCAGCTATAATTTATATTATATGCTTGATTATATTATTTACTTGCATTTCAATTTAATTAGGATGAGTTATATTCATCATAGTCCAGTTTTAGTTTATATTATATACTTGCATATACTTGCTTATATTATATACTTGCATTCCAAATTAATTATGTCTAGTTATATTCATATGAGTCCAGTTAGGGTTTATATTATATACTTGCATATACTGGCTTCTCAATTTTATTAATAGTCCAGGTATAATTTATATTATATTCTTGCTTATATTGTATACTTGCATTTCAAATTAATTATAACAAGTTATATTCATCATTAGTGCAGCTGTAGTTTATTTTAAATGCTTGCATATACTTGCATTTCCATTTTATCATTCGTTCAGCTATAGTTTATATTATATACGAGCATTTAAATTTCATCTTTATTCCAGTTACAGTTGATAGTATATACTTCCTTTATATAATACACTTGCATATTAATTTTAATTATCAAGACGAAAACACTTATTGGCTGGGCCTTGGCCTGTTCTAGACTGTAGTGCCCAAGCTGATTTGAATTTTATTATCATGAGTTATATTCATTGTGAGTCCAGCTACAATTTATATTATATACTTGCTTATATTCTACACTTGCATTTCATTCAATTAAGACAAGTTATATTCATCATTAATTCAGCTGTAGTTTATATTTTATTCTTGCTTATATTATTCGCTTGAATTTCAATTTAATTATGATGAGCTACATTCATAGTGAGTATTGCTATAATTTATATTACACGCTTGCATGTACTTATGTTTTACACTTGCATTTAATTTAAATATGACAAGTTATATTCATCCTGAGTCCAGCTATAGATTATATTATATGCTTGCGTATAATTGCATTCATTGTACACTTGCATTTCAATTTAAGTTATATTCATGAATCCAGCTATTGTTTATAATATATATTTGCATATGCTGTCTTTACAATTTTATCATTAGTCCAGGTATAATTTAAGCTATATACCTGCTTATATTATATACTTGCATTTAATTTAATTATGACAAGTTATTCATCATGAATCCAGCTATAGTTTATATTATATATTTGCATATACTTACTAAGATTATATACTTGCATTTCAATTTAATTATGACAAGTTATATTCATCATGAGTCGAGCTACAGTTTACTTTAAATGCTTCCATTTGAATTTTTTCATTAGTCCAGCTATAGTTTATATAATATTCTTGAATGTACTTACATTTCAATTTTATCATTAGTCCAGCTATAGTTTATATTATATACTAGCTTATATTTGCATTTAATTTAAGTATGACATGTTATATTCATGATTAGTCCAGCTGTAGGGTGCATTATATACTTGCCTATATTATACACTTGTTTTCACTTAAATTAGTCAGTTCAATTATTCACCTTGAGTCCAGTTGTAGTTTATATTATATACATGCATTTACTTGCTTGTATTATACACTTGCACTTCAATTAAATTATGACAAGTCATATTCATTATTAGTTCAGCTGTAGCTAATATTATATATTTGCTTATATTATACATTTGCATTTCAATTTAATTAGGACAAGTAATATTCATCGTTAGTTCAGCTATAGTTCATAATATATACCTGCATATATTATATACTTGCATATACTTCCTTATACTATACACTTGCATTTCACTTAAATTAGTACCAGTTATATTCATCATGAGTCCATGTATAGTTTGTTATATACTTGCATTTGCTTGCTTATATTATACACTTGCATTTCAATTGAATTATGACAAGTTATATTTCTTATGAGTCCAGGCTACAGTTCAATCATATTGTTTCAATTTCATCCTTACTCCAGCTATAGTTTGCATTTTATACGTGCATATACCTTCTAATATTATACACTTGTATTTCAATTGAATTGTGACATATAATATTCATTATTAATCCAGCTATAGTTTATTTTATATGCTTGCAATTACTTGTATTTCAATTTTATCATTAGTTCAGCTATAGTTTTTATTATATACTTGCATATCAATATCTTCCTCAGTCCAGCTATTTATATTATAAACTTGCGTATACGTGCTTACATTATACACTTGTTTTTCAATTAAATTATAGCAAGTTATATTCATCATGAGTCGAGCTATGGTTTATATTATATACTTGCTTATACTTGCATTTCAATTTTATCATTAGCCCAGCTTTTGTTAATATTATATACTTTTTTATGTTTGCTTTAATTTAATTATGTCAAGTTATGTTCATCATTAGTCTTATAGTTTATATTATATAATTGTATATACTTGCTTATATTATATACTTGCATATACTTGCTTGTATTTATATACTTGTATTTCAAATTAATTATGACAAGATATATTCTTCATGAGTCCAGCTATAATTTATATTATATACTTGCATTTCAATTTCATCATTAGTCCAGCTATATTATATACTAGCTAATACTAGCTTTTAATTTAATTATGACAAGTTATATTCATCATTAGTCCAGCTATAGTTTATATTATATGCTTGCGTATAACTGCTCTCATACACTTGCATTTAAATTTAATTACGAAAAGTTATACTCATCATGAATTCAGCTATAGTTTGCATTTTTTACTTGCATATACCTTCTAATATTATACACTTGTTTTTCAATTTAATTATGTCAAGTTATATTCATCATGAGTCCAGCTATAATTTGTATTATATGCTTGCATATACTGATTTTTCAGTTTTATCATTAGTCCTGCTCTAGTTAATATAATATACTTTCTTGTATTTGCTTTAATTTAATTATGTCAAGTAATATTCATCATTAGTCCAGCTATAGTTTATATCATATACTTTCATATACTTGCTTATATAATACACTTGCATTTCTATTTAATAACAGCAATACAAAACAAATGAAATAAAATAAAAATATGACCACCGAAGCCGACGTCTTCAGGGGGTACCGGCCCCGGTAGCCATTAAAAACAAAACCATTTCTATTTGAGAGAGAAGCAAATATATATTTTATATATTTTTTCTTTTAACAGGGCGCAATTCTAGTCTTAACTGAGCAGCCCCAGTTAAGCATTCTATTAAGTTATCTACGTATCTCCTTCTCCTGACCTTTTTCATTTCATTTTTAAACTTTTACTGCGCATTATTATAGGGGGCGTTGTTTTTCAGTTTTTAGTGTTTTCTTTTTCCTCCACTTGCTTTTGAAGTTGATTCTTGACCTGTGACTGTGAGTTTTTAATTTTCTGATGATTTTTATTGATTTTCTTTTCGTAATTTGTTTATTCTTTTGAATGTATCTTGTTTTTCCTGGACCTCTATACAAAACCATTGGGGTACTGAGGGAGATATTTTAAGCTTTTGCTTCTCCCTCAAATAGAAATGGTTTTGTTTTTAATGGCTACCGGGGCCGGTACCCCCTGAAGACGTCGGCTTCGGTGGTCATATTTTTATTTTATTTCATTTGTTTTGTATTGATACTTTTTTCTGAAATTTCTGCTGCTTCTTAGCGCGTTTTTTTCAAAGAAGTTTTATCCTTTTGATCTTAATTATTTGTGTTTTCTTTCAGTATTAATAACAGCAAGTTATATTCATCATGAGTCCAGCTATAGTTTATATTTGTTTGCATTTTCTTGTATTTCAATTTTATCATTAGTCCAGCTTCACTTGATATTATATACTTTCTTATATATGCATTTAATTTAATTATGACAAGTTATATTCATCATTACTCCACCTATAGTTTGTATTATATGGTTGATTCTCGCGAAATATGACAATTAACTGTCTCTTGTTCAAATAGCTAATACTATACTACTAAAAAAACGTTTTTTTAGAAAAATTAAATAAATAGCATTGCTGTTAGCATTTTGAAATGACTTTGCACTAGCATTGACTGCTTTGTATAGTTAAAAAATTTTACTGAATATCAAAATGTCGCTTTCTTGGTATGTCACAAACAATATTTCCAATAATAACTAGCTGCGAATTTTCCCATTCATTTTTCAATATCTAACTTTTTTTTTATCTCAACCGTTGTAAGCATTCCTAGATTATATGAAGAGGATATTATTCACAAAAATTATTTTTTTTGTCAATAACTTGTTTGTCACATGAATAGCAGTCATTTTCCTGGCCACTTTTTTTTGGTTATTTATGACCAAAATATATAGCTCCGACAATCAGTATGTTAGGTTAAGAGATTGCTTAGAATACCATCCAATCAAAATTTGTCTAATTGCAGGAATAAAGAACCATATATCGGCGTCGAAATGTATTTCAAAAAATTTTACAAGGTGAGTAGGTTTTTATGTTGTCATTTTCCTGTCCTTTTGAAGTCATTAATAACATAAACTATTTACATTTACCTTAGTCACTTCAAGAAATCCTGATATTTTCTGCAGAAAGCAAACGTCTTAGGCCAAAATGTTAAATTAAAATAATGCTAAATGCCGTAAAATGGCCCAATTGTCATCCTGGCTGTCATTTTCCTCTCTTATAAAATCCAGGACATTATAGTGTTTAAAAAGTTTTTCTTACAACTGTGTTAAAGTGAAGAGAGAGAGGGAAAGCAAACATTAATCTAATACCCAGTTTATGAAATATATAGTAGCTCGTATGTAATTAAATTTATTTGCTTATTTATTTAATGATTGATTTTTACACACAATATTATTTTGCACACATCAACAGCAAAATCATTTTTGATTCTTTCTAACAGTGGATAAAAGAATTTAAACAAATAATGGTCCATCTAGCGCAAAGCCGTTAAGCTTTTTTTTCTTCAAAGCATATATAGTTAAAAATGCAAAGTATAAACTAAGAACATCACTATTCAATTTAATTCTGGTCATAGTCTTTGAACGATGCTTCGGTCTATGAATTAAGGAATGTAATAATGTTTTGAAATATTTTGAATTTGAATAATATTATGAAAAAAAATTCCGATGGAAATTATTATAAAATTAATTTTAAGGCAACTTTTATGAAATTAATTTTAAAAAATCCTAAGATTATCCTTTTCATTGTAGAAGTTTTTGAAGTCGTCCGTAAAGATAAAGTTAACTTTATTATTCTCGCTGACTAACACACTGCAAATCACTTTCAGTAGCCCGGGAAAAAGACTATGAAAATTTCTTAGAATATCAGATTCAAAAAAGTCTGCTCCTGACCCAATATCTTCCGGGCATTTTGCTTCCTCTGAAAGCTTCAAGATTAATGAAATTTTGCATTTTTTTAAACCGTTTCGTTGCAAATTAAATTATAGTAAAATTAAATACTATCTCATTGTGTGTGTTACTCTCTCACTCTCATTATACTTAACTAATTTGTTAAAATTCTTCACAATAACTATTTTTGGAATTTATTTACACAAAAATTTTAAATTAATTTCCCAACTTTATCTTTTTTTAGTTTCCTAAGTTGAATTACTTACTATTAGCATAAAATGACTGTTTTCTTAACTTCTAAGCTAATATGTCATTTTCCAGGCCTAGTCATTTTCCCGGCTTTCAAAATTCGGTGAATTTCTATTTTTTTTTTCTTGAGGAAATGTCAATGAACTACACTGATGTCTGTAAGATATGAATAAATGTAGCTAAATAAATATACAAAAAAAATTTTTGAAGACTTTAAATTGAAAGAAATTATTTTTTTCTGAATTATCATGTGTCCAAAGAAACTCTCATATATCTACGCAGTTAGCGGGATAACAATAACGAGGTTCAAGTAAAGCAACCCTATATTATTATGATATCCTTTGCTGCAGGATGTCGTTTGTTTGATCAAAAGCTATCAGAAGGGTAGACATAGTTGATTTAATATCTTTGTGCTATTTTTCTCTTATTTATACTATCTGTTCTGCATTTTGATAAGCAATTATTTGCTTTAAACACACGACTGTATATGAATCTAAACCAAATTAATTTATTTACTGTTACACATGCATTATTAGGCCCATATTACCGTCTTATCCTTGGAAACAAACATCGCCTTGGAGAAAATCTATTTCAAATTCCAGTAGTAGTCTCAGAAATTTAATATATTCTTTGGGAACGTAGTCTCTGTTATCCATTAAATTTGTATATCGACTTGACAAGGTCATATTAGACCAGTTTTGTTATGGGCACACAAGCCTGCGTATGTTTGCGTATCAAAAAACAAATAGATGCATCGAGAGTGACGGTGAGATTTAAACCCCGCTACCTTTACCCTTCCATTTCTTTTTTGTCCTGATGAAGTAATTTTATTTACCCTGATGTGGAATTTATTTAGTAACAGTTAAGCTTCTGATTTAATTCAGCCTCGTCCAGGCATTTGTATATTTAAAAATTCATGTTTTTTATAATTTTAGATGTTGGTAGATGTTTATCGCCTACTTTCTTTATTTTCTGAAATTTGTAAAATGATTTCTAAATATGTTTTTGATTAAGTAATGTCCTGAAAGTGAGTAAACCTTTATCTACCTAATGTCAATAACTTACGTTTACGGACAGAAACTGTCAATTAATGTATCTTTAGGCTAATTAGAAAGCAGGCGAAGATTTACTTAAGACTGAATTTGCTTAGACTTATTGTATCGTAAATAAGTTTAGCCGCAATGAACCCTCACTACTCAGGGCAAATGGCAAACTGCTAATACAGATAACTGAGAAGCAAATATTTTCTACTCAATATAAATATACGTGGGAGGACTGTTATAAGCCAGAACTAATTAGGAAATATCAATTTTTTTCCAATCAGCATGGCCTCATAGTAAAATGAGAGGCTATTTTGGCTATTAGGAAAAAGTTGGATTATTCAATTAGCCTTAAACAGATATATGATGCTCTAAAGTCCTCTTTTGCTACTAAAGAGCCGTGGTGGCTCAGGATATAGAGCGTTCGCCTTCCAATGACGTGAACAGTGTTCGAATCCCAGCGATGGCTGATCGATGCGAATTCCGCAACCTGCTCGCACCGACCACAGTGCTGAAGTAAGATATCATAGATAGTAGATGGATCATGGGACTCCCTTGTCTTCTGGATTGAGTTCAAAATGACAAGGCTGCGGAGTTGAATGTTTGTTGTAAACCCAAACAATTGGGTCAGCTGTTCAACGAAGATTATAACTATTTCTACTGAAACAATGCTTTAAATGTTTCAGGCCAAATAAGAAAATGCTTTAAATGTTCCAAAATAAGAAAATTTTCATTCCAAGAGAATGTTGTGGAAGGTGAAATGGTGTCCGTGACATGCATAACATCCAGCAGGTCACCGACTGTCAACTATGCGTGGATGAAAAATGGAGTGACATTGAATGAGAAGACGATGAGGGATAACATCCGGATTGCAAACACAGAAGACGTTTCTGTGCTGATACTTGATCCAGTTCATCTGAGTGACGATGGAAATTACTCGTGCTCAGCCACTAACTCGTTTGGAAAAGATCAACACACTGCTCACCTGAATGTCAAAGGTAATTTTTTTACGCAAATGAATTTTTCTCTTATATCCGCAAAATGTGTTTTTTTTTTCAGATAGATTTGTGGATAGAGCAAAACATGATGAAAAAAACATAGTTGAACTCACAGAAATGGAGATACTATAAATTATGACCAAGAACGTTACTCAGAATCTAGAAAAGTAACGAGACGAGCACGTGTACAATGTTTTAACACTAATCATACCATCACCGGTCAAATAACCGTTTAAGAACTTTTGCATTGAAAATGCGCTTATCATCTTATCGTTTTTGCACATTTAACTTCATGTCTTTTTCTAACAATTATGTACAGTTAATATTCTATTATTTTTTTGCTTCGAACGATACTTGTCGTTTACATATTTCTACCACAACCGGTTATTTGAATCGAGAGAACAATTTATTGCCTTATAAGGTTATCGGATCAGAAATTACGATGCAATACGTGTTCAATTTACTGCATTCCAGGAGTTGCACATTTCTGCAAAGATTTTTGCATGGTTAGTTCAATCAGAATAACTGAATTCAAATTTCGAGAGAGTGAATAAAATTTCAGATTGGTATTTTTGCATCAGAAAAAATGACAAAATCTAAATGTTTTGATAAGTAGTTTATGTTTTGATAACTTATAGTTAGTAATATGTTTTGATAACTGGGATAGTTAGTAATATGCTTTGATAACTTATATTTTATTTTGATAGCTTTACTATATGTCTAACTAACTCTTAGTTTTTACCTAGAAAAATGTCGAACTAATCGAGACAGCACAAGTTCTTAGAAGAAATAATATTAATTATACGAATAATTATACCAATTATGATTCTTATACTTCATATATACTCTTGCAATTATAAGAATTGCAGAAATAATAATCCGAAGAAATATGTTTGCAGAAAATGTAGAATGGAAACATATAAATTTAACGTACAACGGAAACATCTAATGTTTGTAATACATAAAAATTGGCAATATTCAATTTTGCTTAATTATAATAAAGTTTTTTGTTTATTTCCTTCCTAACATAACATTCTAACTTCATATTTTACATATTTAATTTAAGAAACATAAAGTCCGACCATATGACCGGTATGGTAGAAATAGTTATATGTTAAGTGTTGGTATGTTTAGTGTTAACCAGAAAGAAAAGAATAATAAGCTTGAACTAGATAATAAAAGAAGGGATATCAGAAACAGTAGTGATGGAACAATTTGCTTGGAAATCCTTTTCCCAAAAGTTAAGGTCATGATGAAGAGTGGTGTTAACGATTGAGCAGAAAAAAATTCGAAATAATCTATCGAATTTTAACTATGTTGGACAATGGAAGATCGTTTAATACCCTGTTTTTTGACGAATTTGTCATCTTGTTTAAGTAGAAATTTAGGGGTACGTATAGTTCGTCCAATATACGCAGGGTGAGACTGAGAATAAATTTGATAAATAGATCGTTTACTCCTGTTCTTCATCTATCGACCTTGAGGGTCATTCGGAATTTTAGAAAAACTCTAATAATTTAGTTTCTGATCTTTCTAGTATCCCATTATTTACCAGTGTTTGAAAATGTAGGCTAATTGTCTGAAATGTGCTCTGGTGAGACGTTAAAAATGACAAGTCTCTCCTAAGTACTATTGCTTGAGTTTGTCGCTGTACGGCGCTGTGTAGTCAGTAAACTAGAGCAAATATTCACTGTAATAATTGAACTAAATAAGGAATGGAAAAAATTCTTGGTGAAATGTCTATTAAATAATTTTGGTAAAATGTCTTGTAACTTCAAACTGCTGATTATGCCTGTTATTTTGGTAAAACGAGTAAAAGAGATATTTATTTCATTTTCATGCAGCGCCACCTCATTGGCTCTCTCTTCCAAGTGACGTCGTCACTACTTTGGGTGAAACTACTGTGGTGGAGTGCAGTGCATCGGGATCACCGGAACCCTTGGTCAAATTTAAAAAACATTCAGGTATATATATTTTGTTCCACTGACAGATAGTCATTCAGTCAACTGATTATTTAAATAACCGATGGTCAGCAACAGCTCTGAATAGTTGGCAGAGGGGGTGGAAATTTTTATTTTGCAGTTTTAAAAGCTGTGAAAAATCTGATAATAAAAAGTGTCATTCTCAACAAAAAATTATGAAGCAAATAATAATGTGGCACTTCATACTGACGATTTCTTTTCGAAATAAATTATAAATCATCCATATATATAAAAATGAATGTGTCTCTCTGCCAGTCCTTTATAGACTCCTAAACCATCCGGCAGAAAGCTATGAAACTTGGCATACAGATAGATCAAAGCACGAGGAAGGTCACTGTCGAAATTAGAACATTCTGCGACAAACCGTTCTAACGGTATCAGAGAAAATCGAAATGGCATTTTCTGATTGGTTAAAAGTTAGCCATTGTTTTAAATTTTGCTATAAACGATTCCGTTTTCAAATATGTTGAGGATAACAACAGTGATATTTTCTGTCTACCACCAAACCAATATGAAAATTCATGTGAGAAAACTGGATCCCACCAAGTGGTTTTCCGGCCAATAAAAATGCACCAACTACAATGGAAAAATGTGACACCATCATTCGATTTTAATCTATAGTTAGACAACATGCTTTAACTAGAAAACAAAACACACAAGAGAAATGATATTTAGCAACAAAAAAATAATACAATTTTGAAAAAGATAAATATGATTGATTAAATTATTGTACCCTTTAAAATGAAAGTTACACAGATTATGAATGACTATACTTAGGATAATGATTTTTAAGATTTATCTTCCTTTATTCAATTTGTTTTATTGCATGGTAGCATCAGAGGAAATAATGGTTTGAATAATTTCTTAAAAATTTTTTCAAAATTAAGTCTATGGAAAGCTATGTGAAAGCTTCAATGAACATTAAAATAACATTGGTTCTATGGAATATCAAATGAGATTTTAAGCCTCAGTCGTTATAATTTAAGATGTCGCTACAATGGGGAGGATAACTAAAGAGCGTAGGCTATATGAATAAAATGAAATGCATGTTTCAAAAGCATGTTTGTCAGTAAGGTTATGTGCTTTTAAAAATAAAGAAATTTAAATTATTAAATAACTTTTGAAATACTTAACCTGCCTTTCATTTTATCGAAACAGAATAATAAATTACAAATAATCACATAAACAAAGCAAGTTTCGTGACTCTATCCTTAAAAGCTTCAAATGAATTCTGGATTTACAAGATGTGTCCTTACATTATAAGAGTACTGAATGACCATCCAAGTATTCTTTGCGAAAAGCGGACGGTCAAGACTTTGTTGAGTTTTGCGATTCTACGGAAAATGAAGCATTCCTATAGAAAATTTAGTTTGTGCGTGAAAGGGGAAATTTTTGAAAGCCTTTATCAAAACTCTTTGCGATTGAAAAGAAATTTTAAAAATTAATCATCAAGTGATTTCCTTTTATTTTTAATTTTTGTTGTTTCTGCAAAGGGTTTCAGATTTGAGGGAAAAAAAGCTGAAAGTACATATTGCTTCATTTATAAAATCGTGAGAGAAAGAATTGCTTACACCAGGATTACTGACATCATTGAGAGAAAGAATTACTGCTGAACTGCCAAAAATTAAATCCTTGAATGAAATAGTTTTAAAAAAAATTCTCGGGAATTTTTCATGCATAGTATACCCATTTAAAACTCATCGGTAATTTTCCATAAATTTAAGTCTTGTACCCATGAGTTGTTTCCATGAATTTAAGTCTTGTATCCCTTTTCCATGAATTTAAGTCTAGGTTCTGTTCTATCACTATACAGTAGAACCTCGATTATCCGAGCTACTGGGACCTCGGATTTCAGAAATCTCTGTTAATAGAAAATGTGTATAAAAACTCGCCTTGCATGCAAATTTAATACTTTTTGAAATAAAAAACAGAACGTAATTTAAATGATAAAAATAGATATATAAAGTTAAGCTTGACAATTCAACAAATTTAAAAAGAAACTCAACAACTAGTTATAAGTTTAAACAGAAAAACAGAAAATATGAATTTTAATTAGTTTAAACAGAAAATATGAATTTTTTTTTAAATTATTTTTAACATTAAACTAAAAGATGCATTTTCAAAAATAACACAAATCTCAAGAAATTATTTTATTTTCTATAAATTTAATACACATTAATCTGTTAATTTCACAATACCATTTCTTGAAATATTCTGTTACCTTTGTTGCAAACGTACATTGTTACAAAAGTGCAATCCCATAACGCATTGCACCTGGTGTTTAGGGCCACTGAAAACAAAGCATTATTTGCCACTGTTGACTTCTCAGTGTGCAATATTTCTTGGACGTTGAGTACATTCGAAGGCAGTAGAACCGGACACTGAAGTAAAATGTGTGGCTATTTTTTAGGTCTCATTCTCCTTAGGAAAGTTTGCCATAGATTTGCCATCAAAAATTTACCGTAGGATATTCTTATATGGTTTTGCCTATGGTAAATTTTTGCCATGAATGTATGGCAAAATTTTATAATAAGCGTACATGGGAAATAATAATTACCATAAGCATATCATAAAAATATATGGTAAAATTTTACCATAGGCAAAACCACATAGGAATATCCCATGGTATTTTTTATGTATACCAAATTTTTACCATAAATTATTTATTTTAAATTATTTATTATGGTTAGTTGATTATAAATTATGGTTTAATAATTGTTAATTTATACATAGACAGCAATAAACAAGTCATTGAACAACAAAAAGCACTTTTCACAATGATAATACTACAAGAATATCAGGACAAAAAAAACAGACTTCATTATATAATCGGTTAACAGAAACCTCGGTTAATCGAGGTTCCGAAAGTAATACTTAAAAGTAACAATGTGATGTGCAGTAATAGTGTGCTTAATGTGTTCATTTTAGGTAATAGAGTGTTTGAAGAAGAGAGTTTAGGAGGAAAAAATGTTCTGAGGTTGAAAGCAGCATCCTATGAGCAATCGGGCAATTACCAATGTGAAGCCGATAATGGGATATTCCCCGCAATACTTGCCAACTTCACCATTCTTATCAGATGTAAGGACATAAACAATGTTAAAACTACATATTATTTTCTACACATTATTACACATTTATTTCACATTAACATATGTTGATTGTGACTCAGATTTATCATACGACAACTTAATTGTTTAGTATTCTTACCAGAAACGGGATCCGCAGTGGACTGATCATAAAGACACGGTTCCAGGTAAAACACAGAAGTCAAGCATCACTGGATGTGGTCAGTAGGCGAGTAGGTGACTACTTACGTTCGTTACAGCTTGCGTAGGGACCTAGGGTGTGCGGTATCGGTCCTCGCTAAAACCGTTCTACCGTAAAGAGCTCGACTGTGCGCAGGTCGTCGAGCTACCAAAACAGGAGGAACCATCCTTTCTGCAGAGGATCACAATTGCAATGGCACGTTTTCGGATCATTCTCGGGGATGTTTCCCAGACCGTCGCCAATAGCCCATTGGGCAGCTCTAGTGTGACGTAAATAAAGTACCAACCTATCTTAACAGAAACGGATTGAAATTCATTTTTTTAAATTATGTTTTTTGACGTTGGGTAAGAATGCTTGTATGTTTCTGCTCACTTATTATTAACTAAGAATTAAAGTATTTTGTTATTGTTCAAAGGAGACTAAGGTTTCACAATTTCGTAAACAGCGTGATGGTGGTCGGATTTGCGCATAATCTGCATTTACTTCCTTGATTAACTGGTACCTATCCATCTAAAGGTGGGTGGTCTTAAAGTCGTATCTAGGGGTCGAACCCAATTCCTTCCCTTTTAGTTCTTCCTCGGTACTGTTTGTGTAAAATTCCTTATGTGAACATCATTAAAATCTTTTGCATTATCCCATTTTAAAAATAAATTTAATCCATGTGTTGGACTGCCACCCCAATATTTTTATATATTTTATTTTATGAAAGTCATTGAGCGGCAGACCCAATATTTCTGATGTACGACTACTAATGTTCAACTCCATAGCCTTCTCATTTTGAACCCAATCCAGAAGACAAGGGAACTCCTGGATCAAGTATGGGGAGAAATTTGCCTTCGTGGAGAAATTTTTGATGGCTCCTTTCGCTCGCTAAGCGTTGTTTAAGAGAATAAATAATCCTATAACCAACAAAAGATCGAACAACACTTTTTTGTACATTATAAATTGCATTTATTTTCATAGCATTCGTTTAAAAGGATGAAAGTTTTTTAAAAGACAATTCAGATCAACACCATGTCTATAATAAGACCATACATATTTTGCTTATCATACATATTTTACTGCTCGAGTATTTATTCCGACAAATTGTGATGCAAAAACACAGAACTCGAATGTCATGAATCATGTTATATGAAATCTTGGATAGTATCAAAATTGTGTGCATTTTATGCATTTTTAACGCATTTCTCTCTCCTGATCAGTATTATTCAATCACGAGCTTCAAAGCAAAATATGAAATACACCTATTACCATTTCTCATGTACTATGAACATTCATCCTTTGCCATTGGAAATTTTAAAAAGTTTCATTGTATAGGACTTACTTCATTCCTTTTCTTTGTACGTATTTTTTTATCTTCTAATATGGACAAATAACAATTCAAATTACGCTAAACATATAGTTATGGTGACTTCTAAATAGATGGATATCGTAGAGCAAATGTTTTGCATCTTAGTGCTGCATTGAATAGGTTTTTGTTTATTAATTTTAATAATTGTTTCCTTTTTACTTATTACAGGTCTATGCATTTAGCCGTCATTACGTCAAAAAGCCAATTTAATTTTTTCAAAGTACTTTTGAGTAATATACAAAAAGTACACTTTTTTAAAAAGTAAGAAAAAAAAACATTTCTTGCTTTGAAAATTTATGCTACTTTAGAAGCGAATATTGTGATTATTATAACGAATAACTTTTTTTAATTCCTTATATGCATTTTAAACTGATGTAAAAAATGTTTATTCCATTCAATTAGCTCTCCTCTTTGCATATGGAACACGGTTTGTATTTATTTCAACACTTTAACAGTTTTAAATATTGAACAGTTTCGCATGAGAGATTTCTTAGACTATTTTCATTGCATATATTTTATACTCACTCTGTTTTCAATATTGAACATTTAACTATGCATTTTTCATTATAGAATTATTTAAATCCTTTTTAGATACGAATATAATTTTTTTCCTTTCTTATTATTCTAATAAAAATTAAACAGAATATATAATCGCAAGGTGTGCATTTCGATCGTATATATTCGATACTGAATATCTTAAATAGTGAAAATGAAAGGATGCAAATTGTATAAATTATTTAATTCTAATTACTGTCGATATGTGGCGCTGCAGAGCAATTTTTTGCCTGATACAAACGCCATAGTTTGTTGGAACCATTCTGAAACTAAGACTAAACAGATGAATGTCGAAAAAGTGTTCGTAAGAATGATTTTACTGTCTTTTTTTAGTATTTCTCATTTTGTACAGAATTGAATATAAAGAAATGAAGAAACTAAAGCAAGAAATGTACGCCATCAGTTTGAGGATTATTTTGTGGTTTCCGATTATTCTCTGTTCAGCAGGTAATTGAAAATGTTTCAAAAATTTTATTACGATTTTCAACAAAAATTCAATGTTTTTATTACTTTATCCCATTTCTTAAAATATTTGATATTTTTCATTCATTATTCGACTAGTGCAGCTACATTTAAGAGTTCCACAAAATATTTTCGAATTTTTAATCAGTCTATATTTATGAATGTAATTTATAATTTTAGTATTAAGAATTATTTTTCCTAATTTACAATAAATAGTAATTTTCTAGTGTTAATTTAGTATATAAAACTATGCCGCAAAATTAACAATGCAGAAGAACCTGTGTAGTTTGACTGATTTAGTGGTCAATTTACTCAGGCGGTCAACTTAATAGAATAGAGAAGTCAATTTTTTTTTCATACGTTAGTTTGGCAAAACATAAATATATGAATTCATTACGTAAACAACATTTAAAATTTTATTTAAAAAGAACCTCAAACATCTTAAGCGATGAGTTTAATTTTGAAATTACTTACAACACGTAACGAAAGTTAATCTGATCAATTAAAAAACTAGTTATAATTTAGTTAAAAATGTGAGTGATGTCTATACTGTAAATATACTCTTTTGAAATATCAATAAGCGAGAAGATATATGCAAATAGATAACTTAAGATTTTAAATTCAAATATTGAAATTATTTTAGTTTATTAAATTTATTTTGTTATACTTACAAATCTTTTCGTAGTAAAAGCCCTTCATGGATTTTTCTTATGGTCAAGAAGTTTCGTCAATTTTTAAAGAGCATTATAGTAGCACAAGAAGTATTCGAAATAAATTTAGTCAACTTATGAAGAGGAAAATAGAATTTAATAACATTCTTGAGTAAATTTCTACGGTCAACATACACTATAAACAGGTGTTACTCTCCCTTTTATTAACACTAAACATACAGAATCTATTTCTACCATAGCCGGTCAAATTATCGGACTTGATTGAATGTATGAAATATGGATGTTAGGAATGAAATAAACTTAAAAAACTTTATTATAATTAAACAAAATTGTATAATGCCAATTTTTATACATTACGAACACGAGGAATAAGAATTCTTTATTCATTGCTCAACGCATTTTTTAAATATACAGGGTGTTTCCATTTTCATTTTAAGCAAACATATTTCTTCTAATTATTATTACTGCTATAATTCTTATAATTATAAGAATAAATAAGAATTATAATACTTATAATTGGGTATAATATAGCCTACGTCACAGGTTGTGTTGTTCCTACTAAATTTAACCCATGAACGGCATTTTCTGCGAGCCTAACTTCAAGCCACAAATAAACAAACGAAGTGTTCGATCGTTTAAATAGCTGCTCGCCAGATTTTATTGCATTATAAAGAAAAGTTATTGAAACTAAATACAACTAAATAAACAACAACAACTAAAACAAATAACAACAACTACTAATAACAATAACTAAATAAACAACAACTAAATTCCATTCGTTTAGCATTGCGTCATATGTTGTTCCTGCTAAATCGAAGTAGTTGTGTTTTTTTCATATTATACCCAATTATTCTTATAATTAATATTATTTCTTCTAAAAACTTGTGCTGTCTCGATTGTTTCGACATTTTTCTTGGTAAAAACTAACAGTTAGTAATGAAGTAAAGCAATCAAAGTAAAATATAAGTTACTTTCCAAATCATTTAGTTTTTGTTCCTTTTTCTGACCCAAAAATACCTAAAATTTTAGGCAGCTTCTTGAAATTTGAATTCGCAATTATTCTGATTAAACTAACTACGCAACAGTCTTCGCAGAAATGTGCAACTCATCGAATGCAATATGTTGAACACGCATCACATCGTCATTTCTGATCCGATAACCTTATAAGGCAATAAATTGAACTCCCGGTCAAATGACCAGCTGTGGTATAAATATGACAAGTAGTACTCGAAACAAACAAAATAAAAAATAATAGAATATTAAATGTACATATTTGTTAGAAAAAAAATCATGAAGTCATGTGCAAAAACGATAAGATCATTTGACCGGTGTGTTGAGTGTTAATAATAATTCGGTTTTTGATTATGGTGGTCAACTCAGAGAGGTGGTCAACTTAGACAAGTTTCATTGTTTATGTTTGGTGCTTAAATGCTTGAGCGCAGAAGTAAATAATTTCTGAATAAATTGTGAAACTCGAATGCTTACGTTTTTCTTTTTCACTAGATAAGCCTAAAATAAAGAATTTTCTGTTTGAAGAAAATGCGAAGGAAGGAGATGTTATTTCAGTAACGTGTTTGGCAACATCGTCAGTGAAACCGATTAAATTTAAGTGGAAGAAAAACGACATCTCTTTGACTGGTAACACTAAAAACTCGAGAATAAAAGAAGATGAAAGTTTTTCTCTGCTTTTCTTTGATCCTGTCCGTTTGTCAGATAGTGGAAATTACTCTTGCATCGCTTCCAATGCTGATGGAGACGACGAATATTCTGCGAAATTACATGTTAAAGGTATGTAAACTATATTGGAATTTTCTAAATCAGTATAAAATTACCCATTGAATTCAAGTGTGAATAATCCTTAATTATTTTAAATAATCGATAGGACTGTCCAAATAAGAGTTTTTTTTGTGAGCCCTTTTAAAATGTCACAAGAAACAAGATTTTAATATTAAAGATGGCTAGTATGCGATTCTAAACTGCTTTCGTTATTCTGTAAGCAAAAAATAAAATATGTCCAACCTAGTGTTTGTTTAAATTTAATGTAATGCAAGTATTTATTAATAAAACCGAATAATATTGAGTAGAATTGTTACTTACAATACGATTTATTTTAAGAAATAGATAATTCACGTTACTCTTTAAATATTTTTCTTCTAAGAAAATTGAAAAAAAATGTAACTTTTTCCTCCTTAAACTAACTGTAAATAGTACAGAAAATATCCAAAATTTTAACTAAAAGATCGTTAAACTTTGCTGATTACTATTAATTCTTCAAATCAGATAAAATACTAATCTAATCTCAACATTGTCCAGTCTAATCTTGTTGAGTTGTGTAAATAATATTTTTCAGTCGCACGAAACTAAACTTTCTGTATCAAAAAATGGTGGCTTTTATATAGAAAAAAGAGATGCTTTGTTAACAGCTCAAAGGTTTGATATAATAGTTTATTCCCGCATAAAAGAATTGGAAAGATTATCACCGTGTCAGCTTACACAATTACAATTTTCTTTTCAATTTGATTTCTAATCTTATTCCAATGTGTTAAATTATAAATCTTAACAATTAACTCTTAAATTGGAAAACACATATTAACAATTTAGTTAAAAAATTGCATTTTGTTTTAGTTAAATTTTATCACCTTAATAAAATTCACTTTAATTTTGTGAAAACACTCTATTACTCCTGGTTTTATTCCTTAATTAATTATGGTGCAATAATAAATGGCGGTGAATATAAAACTAATTTACTTCCTTTAATCTCAGTTCAGAATAAATGCTTCAAGATTATTAATTCTCTAAATATAAATAATTCAAGTATAACTACCAATATATATACAAGAATTAACCTATTACCATTTCGCCATAATGTTTTTTTTCGTATTTTACTCTATTTACACAACAATAAATTAATATGCAAGTTAAAAACTAATGTGTCTGAAAGGAGACCAACTGAAATATATGAGATTCCCCACTTTACAAAAGAAATTTCATGAAAACAGTTTTTTTACTTAGCACCTAAATTATATAATAAATTACCATTTCAGTTGCAAAACATCCAAACATATTCTTCTTTTAAGCATGCTTTATTTCCATTTGTGATGAACATTGACGATTTAGATCTCTATTTTTCACTTTAAAGGAAGCATTTGATTTTTTACACCAGTCTTGTACCAATCCAAATGAATTTCTTATGTTGCCTTTGTTATGTTATTTTTTTATATAGTTTCATGCATTTTTTTTTTGTTTTCTATTATTACAGTGTTCAACAATATATGACGTCTTATGATGAGCAAAATAATTTATGATTGTAATACCCCCCCCCCTTTTTTTTTAAATTTCTATTTTAAATTTATTGTATTACTTTTCTTTGTCGCCTGGACAGGATTTTCCTCTTGACGACGAATATATATTCCTTGTATTTATGTGTTTTTGCTCCCAATAAAGTTATATATATTTAAAAAAAAAAATTCAAAGTAATCGCTTAAAGTTTTGAACTGAAAATGCTCGAAAACTGCTTTGTATTAATGAGATGGTATGTTTCAGCCTCTCCAAAATGGGAACGTGAACCACAAAACCTCACAACATTTTCTGGGAGTTCAATTTCCGTACAATGCAAAGCATCTGGTTCGCCTCAACCCAAAATATCGTGGAAAAAATTATAGGTAATTCAAACTATCTCAATAAAATATTATTGTGAAGTTGTTTTTCCATGTATTTCTTAAAAAAGTTTCTAAATACATTAGGTTACTCTTCGCGTTATGAAAATCCCATAACAGCATTTTTTATGTATAAATGCCAATCCAAAATTTGTTTCATTTCTTTTTACCCACGAATAACAAAACATTTGAATATCAGTTCCAAAGTCAAATTCTTAATCATAATGTAAAATGCTGGATGATGGTGACCATCATATGATATTGGACCATCATGAATCGCATTGAAACCAACATAAACCAAAATTTTTTGATGGTTTATGTTGGTTTCGTTATGATTTGATGGTTATGTTGATTTCAATGCTATTCATTATGATCCAATATCATTTGATGGTCCAATCTCCTGGACCAACAATCCATGATGGGTTCCAATTAGTTTAATGGTAATTCTTGTTGGTTCTCAGGAATATGCCATCAAAACAATTTTTTTTATGTTTGATCATCATACATTCATTCATACATCATCATACCTACATCGGGGTGACGTTGGTTCATGATCGTTACAATATTTGATTTCTATGAAATAATTTTTGATGGCTCAACATGAACAAACCATCAAAACATTCTTATGTTGGACCTTCATAAATCAATCCGAAATCCTACATTGGGGTGATGGTTACTTATATTGGTTACCATCAAAAAATATAAAAATTGAATTATTGATGGTTACCATCAAGATAATATTGGTTCATCAATGGAAAACCGTCAAATATTTTGATTCATGATACGACAGGTAATTTTTTTCCCAGTTCATTTTAGCGTGTTTTGGTTGTGGTTTAAGACATGGATTTGCAGCGAATCTTTTTCAAACCAACAAATCTGTATTCGCGAATGCGTTTATGAATGGTATCCGTAGACACTGCAGCAACGACAGTATTTTCTATTTGGCGAATTGACATATTTTGCCTTGAAAAATCTCCAAATTTCTCTATCATTCTGAAAACTCTTTGCAAGCTGTCGCCCATATCTCGGTTTTCGAGAGAACTCATATTTGCATAATTACTTAACGTTGCAACGTTGTTGCCGTCGGCCAGTGTTTCCCAAAGTGTGGTACGCGTACCCCCAGAGGTACGGGAACAGTTTAGAGGGGGTACGCTTTCTTATACGAAATATTTCGCAACGAACGAAAGCTTCATAAAATTTTATTTAAAAACAAGGCTAGCCATGATAATTTATGATTACTTGTTTTTCTATTGGCTATTTTTTGCAGAGTTAACAGTTAATAATTAGTGGTGTCAACAGCCAGTTCTGATTTTTAACTTTTGTTATTTTTTTTATTATGTTTTTTTTTATTTTACAAACAATTTTTTTTATAGTAAAAAATACATTCATTTTTTATTTAGTGGTACACAGCGTTACGAAACATTTAGAAAGGGTACGCAAAAGTTATAAGTTTGGGAAACACTGCCGTAGGCCATTAAGACAATGAGGGTGCAATTGTACTTGCTTTCCAGTCGCACCTTCTATGGTAAAGAATTCCGTTTCTGCCCCACCCATACGTCACACCCTTTTAATAGGGTGGACCCATTCATGTATTCATTCATTCTTTTATCTACAAATCGTAATTTTGATCTGAACCAAAGAACGATCACTCTCCAATCCAGTTCCACCAAAGGTTTAATTTGTACTGGGAACATGGAGGACCTTGTGACCAGACATAATTAACGAGCACCAGTCACCATTTACCACAATTTTATTTTTAATTTTTTTGTTATATAAGTCTCATTACTTTGTAAAAAACTAATATTATAAACTGGATGAATTTTATTAATAACAGCTATGATTAACGATTGGTGTTAGATAATTACAAATATGAATTAGTTAAAAATATTTAAAACACCAAGAGGAGAAAAGTGTGTAGGGCGAGCTTCTATTCTTCAGAGTCCTTCAAAACTGTGTATGAGGTATTAAAATTACGACAATTTAATCCCCTTTCCCTAATTTAATTCCAGTCAATTTTTTATGTCTCTCTTCAATGTTTATATGACTTAAATATGATTTTTTGAAGTATTGCTTAAAATGCGTGTTTTAAGAAAATAAGCACAGCATTTGATTATATTTTTAAAACTTCTATTATAAAAAAAATATATTCTTTTTTAAAGAATAAACAAATACAAATGGTTTCACGTAATGTGATACCATTTATTTGCGTGAATCTCTTTGCTTATTTCTTTTTAAATCATGAAAAGTTTTTCAGAAAATAATTTTTGACTTTCATGAAAAGGCAGTAAGAGTCAAAAACAAAATTGTCACGGATTCCATAAATATATAATGATAAGTTGGCGTAGTAAAAATTTTAAAACTACTTAATCATTTTGTGTTCTGAGTACTAAGAGATCGCCTGAAAAATTACTTCTTTAATATTCACAGCAACCCCTGACGTCCGTGACTTTGCCTTGTCATGATTATGCTTGATGTTTGTCCCGCAGTGGACTGATCGTAAGGACACAGTTCCCAGTAGAACACTGAAGACAAGCATCACTAGCTGCTGTCAATAAGCGGATGGATGACCACTTTCATCAGCCTGCTTAGGGGCCGAGGATGCGCGGTATCGGTCCTCGTTAATCTATTCTACCGTAAAGTGCTCGAGTTCCCCTCTGCAGAGGATCAAAATTGCGATGGCAAGTCTCCGTATCATCCTCAAGGATGTTTCCCAGACAGTCACCAATAGCCCATTGTGCAACTCTAGTGCGACGTAAATAAAATACCTACCTATGTTTAATGTTTAAATAAGTGAGGAAAAGTAAGGACGAAATTTCTTCTATAGTTGTAAAATTTGGGTTGAACATTGAAAATTCACATTTCAAGCTGTGTCCATTTTCCTAAACACGCATTTCGAGTTCTGCCCAGGGTAAAACACTCACCGATGATTGTTTACTAGTATATTTTTTTTTCTAATTCTTTTTATTTTTTAACCAGATAAAATGGAAATGCTACTCTCGGAAGGATCATCTGACACTTTGACACTATTTCCTGTAGACATTGCAGACTCGGGAATGTATGTGTGCGTCGCAGACAATGGAATACCTCCTTCCATCAACACTAACTTCACAATTCACGTACACGGTAACAGACAATCTCTCCTTCTACCATACCACGAATCACATAAAGAGATTCTGTTTTTGAACTAGTAAATATGTTTATCACGACAGTTCTTAAATGTTCTATATTAAAACACATTATTGACCGATCGTTATAATTGCATATTTGCTTTGTCCACATCTCAAGCAATGGCGTATGGTATTTATAGTGTGTCTACCACTTCAAAATTAAAATTACATTTCACTAGTATATAACACACGTTAACTCGATTCAATGTTGGGGTAACTTTTCATAGATAAATTAACATTGTCGATGTGACTCTCACCACATTGGTGACCCGGACGCAATCGGATCACACCTAAGCAGAAACGCCCACTTCGATTTAAATACGCCTAGATTAGAACACGCCTATTTCGATGGATGGTCCACATTGAATAGTTGACTTGCTACTTGTGACTGCGACATTTTCTACTTCCTCACTCAATCTCGATCACACAACGTCGGCCTGTATACACTCGATAGCTAATGGCAACACAGGAGTGACCACTACCGTAAACTTAATACGACTCTCACGATCAGCACTCAGAAGTACCGCTACGTTATTACAGCTGCCCCGGCTTCTCACAAAACAGCAATGAATCAACTAGTGGTATTCGTTCATCGAATTCTATCGCAGATAAAATTCTGGTGGGGGAATACTGTAGTGTGTCTACCACTACAAATTTAGAATTCCAATTCCCCAGTACATAAGACATGTAAACTCGATTCTTTGTTAGAGTACCTTTTCATAGATGAATGTTCAAATGGTCGAATAGAACCTCCACACAGTATTCGTATTTACACTAACTGCCATATCGAATTAGTTATAATTAATACTACATCACTTTTCGTTGATTTGAATATTTTACGATCCAATCATTATCGAACCTTTTTCATACTCCTTTTTCGTATAATTTTCTTCGATGCTGCCTTAGAATGTGTGAGCGTATTGTTTGACATTCTCATTCGAATTCTTCGCAGCTGATTTCTTTAGTTGATTGAATTTCTTGTAATAATGATTATTCAACTTTTATAAAAATCAAATGGTCCGGCTCTGTGTAATAAATTCCCATTTTAATTAGCATTGCTTCAGTCAATTAAACAGCTCTAGATCGTTTACCGTATTGATAAATACCCAATATATAAACAGATGTAGCAATTACATATGAAAAAAGCTTGTTATTTTTAAATACGACGGTGATTTTTTTTCCTCAGAAAAACAGCTGTTTTGCGTTTTTTGCAAGCCATTCACATATTATTTAAATTTAGAAATCCTTAAAATGGCAAAAAAATTGTTGCAGAAAGTATTTTACTGAAATATTATTCAAGCATATTAGATTTGTTTGCTTACAAAATATATAGATTCAAATAATATAGACGGAATTTTGTTGTCCCTTTCAGCAGTATTACTTGCATCTAAATTTGTCTTAGTTTATATAGACCCATTAATGCGTTATACGTAATTACTAATAATAATGTTATAAAATTAATGAATGTCTTCAAATCTTAAAATGTAGAACTTCTTGTGTATTTGAAATAAACTGACCGGAAAGAGGTTGATGTAAATATTTTTACACGATGCAGTATTTACATTTATTAATTCTGGGAAGATAAATAGAATTTTTCATATTCACTTTGAATTATAATCACAATATATTGTTAAATTCTTTTTTTTTACTTAGTTTAACTCCACTTTTTCTCTCCTAAACAAAATATATGTGAAGAATGTAAACTTTTGCCTTCTTTTTGGTTTCATTTTTGAGTAAATACCACCGATACCAATGATTAATATATTTTATGTTTCCGGTTAATGATTGAAAATGATTACAAATGTCCTTTTCAGTGAATGAAAATTAAAATGCATGTTTGTCTTTATGAATGAAAGTTATTACATATTTCTAATTTAGTGAATATATGCCATGTTTAGTGAATGAATATTCGTTTCAGTGAATGAAAATTGTACATTATATTTACTATTACATATTTCAAATTTAGTGAAGGAAAGTTATTAAAAATGTCTCGTTTATTGAATGAAAGTTATTACATACGTCTGATTTAATACGTTTATAATGTAAGTAAGAAGCTACTGAACTACATTATCTACTCATTATTTTGCATTAATGTTATTATTTTTTAGTAAACAGTTATGCGATTAATGTGATTATAATGGTTTCTAAACATTCTGTTCATTATTTTGCATTTCAGAAAAATTATTCTCACTGTTTCTGATTTCAAACAATTATGAGAAAGCATGGAATTTAAACTGAAAGATAGATTTTAACATAGGTTAATACTTTAAAAGCTTTGAAATACAATTCTTTTTTGAATACTATGTCTGAAAACTATTTTTAAAATGAACACTTACAAAAATTATTTAAATGTGTTTTTTTCCTTATTTTTCTGGAAAATTGAATAATTTTTATTGCAGTTTATTTTTTCATGAATGGTGTTTTCGATACTTTTTATTTAGTAAAGAAAATCACCAATGTGTGGCGCTGTATACGCCTATTTTCCACAAATGTGTAAGAACGCTACGCCATCGTTCTATTCTGTTTATGCGATATGTGTGTTGATGTGCTTCACACATCTGTATAATAGTAGAATTTTTAACGAATTTGTTTTTCAGAATGAAATATCTTTCTACTTTCTATAAGTTGTCTATTTTTATTCTTCGATTATTAGTTGTTTCAGAATTGTCACAATCTCCTTTAGTCCAAACTAAAAGTAAGTCCCTATCATTATTTGTCTTCAATCTTAATTTTAATCCATGTTACATTATATATTAAACTTTTTATTATTATTATTATTAATCATTATGATATAATGTTACCTAATAATTTCTTATAAAATGGTTATCCTTCTATCAAATCCAACTTATAAGCAGCTAACAATGAAGACGCCAGTCTCGTAGCATAGATTAAGATTTTGTATTTTGTTAAAGTTAAATGTAGGATAAAAAATTAAGTATGATCGGTTGGTCACGCAACCACTACAATTTGGCTCGGACAACCACAAAATAAATGAACGATGTTTCGGACCAGAAAGATAAAATCAGATCTGAACATTTCTTTGAATTAAAGTTTTGATCTGTGTTTTTGCCGCAAAATAGCATATTTCATGATATTTGTGAACATAGCAAATTCTCTTCAGTGTAATTTTTCCATTTAAATTTACTTTAGTGTTGTTTTAATAAGATGTAAAACATACGGGAAAATGTGCATGGGTTAGTAATATCCATTAATGATTAGCTCTTTGGATCAATGTCTAATGGCATTATTTTTGATTTAAAAAACTACACTGTTAGAAATTCCGAGCCATGTTGCACCAAAAATTAGTATTCATTTGCTGTATACATAAAATGGAGCTCGATTTTATCATATTTTTTATTTTCACTAGCTCCAAATATTAGTAGAAGGTTGCACCAAACGTATTTTCAATCTTCCTCTTTTTTTCCTTTTATAAAAGCGAAAGAAGGTTGCACCATTATTGTATATTTTTGAAGTGCTCACATACAGGCCAAGGTAGCTATTTACCGTAATAAAACTGTTTACCCTAAGTTATTTGTATGGCATACCTCTAACCATTCTATACCGAAAACCAAATTTGAAAAGTCAACATAATAGAAATGAACTTTAATAATGTAAATAAGCCATTTACTTACCTAAATAAGTAGAAACTTAAAACAACATGCATTAGTCACCCCGATACACCGAGACCGAGTTGTAAAGAAAACATGACGTCGTAAACAAATATCGTTCAGTTTACAGTCACCGTTGTGTCTTTTACCAAATTTTGGTGCAGTCAGTTGTATTTCTCGATCATACTTCACAATTTATGGTGCAACTGCAATAAAACGATCTTTTATTTTGGATAATGAGAAGTTTTGCACCAAATACTGGTAAAAGATTTACCGAGTTTTTTTTTACAGTGTATTTACAATTATACGATTACTTAAAAGAAGGAAGATTTAAACCGGCTATTGTTCAGGGGTTTCGGTTTTTGTAAAGAGATTTCATAAATGATTCAATTTTTCCGAATAGTCATATATCGAGATTTATTTTCAGGTGTCCCTAGTATACGGAAATTTCTCTTTCAAGATAATGTAGTGGAGGGTGATTCAGTGACCGTCACTTGTTTCGCAGTGACAAAGACAAAACCAATTACATTCAACTGGTTAAAGAACGACAACACCATCAGTGAAAGAAAACAAAACGTCAGGTATGAAACTGGAAATGAAATTTCTAATTTGATATTGGATCCTGTTAAACTTGAAGACAGCGGCAATTACACGTGCTCAGCTACGAACTCCGATGGTACTGACAACTACACAGCTTTTCTCAATGTGAAAGGTAATTCCCCCTTTTTTACGTTATTTTACAGTACTGCTACATAACTTTCATGATGTTCTTTAGAAGTAAAAGTTTTATACAAACACTAACTGTTTTATACAGTTTTTCCAACGAAAGTTGAAATTATTCTCTTCAAAAATAAGGTATTATAAAGAATATTTGCTTACAATTGTACCACCCTTCCCACGTTCCATCTCTTATTCTTAAATTAAATGTTTAATTTGAGACAAATTTGATTGGTAAATAGTTTGAAAGATCACGTAGGATTCGATTTCCCTCATGATTCAAAATCATAAACATAAATAATTTTGCTTAGTACCCATTTTTTGTTGTTCTGACAAATTTGGCGATTTCACAACCGTAATTTAATATTTTCGCTTTCCGAACAGGTTCATTTATTAAATACATTTTATGCTTACATCACATTGTGCATGAACTGATTGTTAAGTTCTAGATCATTAAACGAATTTCTTTAACGATAATTTACACCCAGAAAAATAGTTTTAAAACAATTAATAATTTTAGGCGCAGAATCAAAAAAAAAATCTTTTTTATTAAATGTAGCGCAAAAGGGTAATACATATCTTAGAATTGAGCAATAAAAAAGAAAAAATTCTTTTCGTTTTAAACTCTTTATTTCTAACTATATATAAAAATCTAGTGATTTTGTTCCAGTTTTTCATTGTTGCCGGTGCAAATTTATTGGCCGGAAAATCACATGGTAGGATGCAGTTTTCCCTATTTTCATATTGGTTTGTTTGTCATCAGCAGAAAATTGAGATAAGTTATTAAAGTGTAGTTTTCCTATAAATATTTTTTAATCCCTAATTTAAAGATATTTACCTGTACTGTTATTATTACGCTTTTAATTTGATTTGTTCTCTAAATTAATAGCTTAAGAGGATTGTTTTTATTATTAGAAGTATAATAATTATACGTTACATTTTAAGATTAAGTAATTTAAATCGGTGTCTGATCTTATTAACCATGTTACAATTAGTCTGTGGTGCAAATTACGTTAATATGCTATTATGAGTTTCGGTTAAAGAGATTCGTTAAATGGCTTAAATCTTAGCCTTCAGTTTCATGCACAAAGTGAAGAATGCAAAAATAGTATTTAAAATAAGCATCCATTCGTTTGGCAAGCGAAAATATTAAATTACAACTGTGAACTCACCAAACTTGTTATAACAGTATAGTTTTAACTTTAAAAGTCATTTTTTATAAAATGATTACTTCGAAAAATGTTTTATGTTCACTAATCGATCTCAATAGTATCATGAAGGAAAATATTTGGACGTGGGAATTGATGGGACATGTACTCTTCATAGAACATACATTTTTAATTGTTTTACTCCAAGAAACAACAACTGTTGAGAAAAAATCATCGGGGTTTGTGAGCGAGCAGGGAGCTTAGCCCCCCTAGTAGAAACCTTAGATAACTTTTAAACCATTGCCATTTTCTTATATTATTTTTAATGATATTTTGGCTAATTGTTTTGTTTAATATTTTTATATCGATTAAAGGAAGATAACTGTTCTGGTTTTGTATAGTATTATTATCAACATAAGGCATCAAACCAAAAGACTGAGTTGCCTTCAGGGGATAAATCAGTGAGATTCGACCCAGGTTTGAATCCCAGCGATGGCTGGTCAATAAAAATTCAGTTCTGCTCTCGACTCGCACCGACCACACGCTGACGTAAGACATCCTCAGTGGTTGATGGATCATGAGTCAGAGAGCAAGGCTTAGCAATGACTAATCGTGTGAGGTATTTGTGGTTTTCCTCTATGTGTATCGCAAATAGGTGTTATTATTTAAATTCATCCATGAAGGGTAATTTGTCCCATTGTTGATTTTGTCTGCATTAGGCTCAAAATGACAAAGCAAAGAATTAGAACATTTACAGTTGAAATCCTGAAAATGGGTTGGCGTTTCAACGCTAGTTATAAAATGAAATGAAAAAAGAACCCAAAAAGCTTTACTTCTGAAAAAGTACTGAGAATTTAGGAGTATATATTTTTAAACAAAGTGAAGTCTGTTATTTTTTAGTCATACGACAGGTTAAAATGTTTCCTTTTGGTGCTCCATTGGCCATTAAGAAAGAGGGGATGCGGTAGTTCTTGTTTTCCAGTGGCGTCATCCATGGCCGAGAATTCAACTTCTTCCACACCCATACGTCACTCCCGTTTATAGGGTGAACTCATTCATACATCCATTCATTCATCAACAGATCGTAATTTTGACCTAAACCAGAGAATGATCAATCTCCAATTTAGTACCCTTAGGGGTATAATTTGTTATGGGAACTTGGAGGACATTGTGAACCAACAGATTTAGCGTGCCCCAGTCACCATTTACTACACGGGGAGTCTTCGACCTGCTTAATTCAAACTCCCGTTCTCACGAGCGTGAGTCCATCGCCCTGCCAATCAGGCTATCCCGGCCATTTAGTGCTCTTACTTTATTAAAGCCAAACTCAATCAGTAGCAGTTAATTGATATTTTTTTTCGAAGTCACTGTCTTCTTTATCTTTCTGTCTTGATGGAAGAAAAGATTTTTAAAGAGCTTTATTCGTTTTCTTTGATAGCCAGCCCGAAATGGATTGAACAGCCGAATGATATATCTACAATCGTGGGATTGTCAATTGAAGCACGATGTTTGGCAACAGGATCACCCCACCCCACAATAACATGGAGAAAATATACAGGTAAATAGAAACACTTTTCATACAGAAATACTTTTCATATTGCTGTAAAAACCCTAAGTCTCGTAATTTCTAGTTTTTACCGAAGTAAAACTTTTTGATGGTAATCCATTTAGGGACCATCATAATCTTAATGATGACCATGAATAATTCCATCATGAACCATTATATTATTTGATGGTCACCATCAAAAGTAATCATCCTAATGTAGGAACCCGGATTGATTTCGATGGTCCAACGTACAAATAGCAGCTTGTTTTGATGGTACATTCCTGCTGAACCATCAATAATTGCTATTAAACCATCATAGAAATACATTATTGAACCATTATGAACCATCTTGAATTTCCATCATAGTTTCTTAGAAATTAAATGTTGGAACCATCATAAACCACCATCTCCTCAATGTCAACTGATTTATGCGAAACCAACGTAAAAGACAAAACAAATTGTTTTGATTCATTAGAACCAACAAAAATTCCCATTAAACCATAATGGAAAGTTTAGACCATCGCTGTTCATTATGGTTTTTATTGGTGCGTGAGAATTCCTCTGACGTTTAACCATCATAGTATGAAAGTAGCATTTTTCCACCATGGAATGATAGAATTTTGTTGGCAAATCAAATACCATGAGAGCATAACGGAAAATGTTGGATAATGGTAACCATCAGGAATCGCATTGAAACCATCATATACCATCAAAATGTTTTTATGGGAACATAAGGATTTTAGCTTGGGTACCCAAACTTCGGGCTTTTACCGTAAAATATTCTGGATTTATAATATTATCTGAAACATTTAAGAAATAAAGAAATAATCCTTTTATTTAATTGATATCGATTATAACAATTTCAATCATTTTTAAATTGTCGGTAATTTTCCTATGTTTTATCTTCATTTTGAACTTATAAATATATATATATATATATATATATATATATATATATATATATATATTAATTAATTAACGATATAAATCTAAAATTATTTTCTTTGCAGATAAATCCCATCTTTCGAAAGAGATCGTAAATTCGACTTCCCTGAAGATCCCCTCCGTCTCACACGAGGATGGAGGAGTTTATGAATGTACAGCACAAAATGGAATTCTTCCCAATTTAAAGGCAAATTTCACACTCAGTGTCCGTGGTATGAAAATCATCGAAATCACGCATATTATGATTAAATTATATTTGCAACATTTATCTTAACATTAACACTAAATATGAAACAATAATACAGTATATGAAATTCACAGTAACATGAAATTCAAGGTGGTTGCAGATTTGAGAGGCATGCGTTATTTTATAGCAGTGCAGTACTGCAAGGGGCATTTTCAAGTCAAGTTCTATCTGTTTTTCCTTTTTAAAAACTTTGAAAAATATCTTTGTCTCTCTACCTCTTTTTCTTTGAACGTTTATTTCGTCTAGCACTCAGATCGATTACCGTCAATTTAAACAATAATAAATTTTAGAAAATCTAAAATTATAATCCGAAATAATAAATTACTTTATCCAGAATTACGAATTTTATAATTTTAAATTTTTAAGAAATGTGTCGAAGTTCTAACAAGGTTTTTAACGACAGTACTCTGTCACGTGATATTCTCTCAACAAAAGTATGTTGGGAACATCGGAATAAAATAGCTTACCTAAAATCCAAGATGGCGGAAAGAAGGTTTTTAACGACACTACTGTGTCGTGTGATATTCTCCCAACAAAAGTGTGTTCGAAACATTGGGAATAAAATAATTTACCTAAAATCCAAGATGGCGGAAAGAAGGTTTTTAACAACACTACTGTGTCGTGTGATACTCTCCCAACAAAAGTGTGTTTGGAGCATCGGAATGAAATAATTTACCTAAAATCCAAGATGGCGGAAATTTCTAAAGGTGGCTCTTCAACTAAAATAAGCAGTAGTAAATTTGTATTCTTTATCTATGCTTTTTTGTGCGCTCAAACTGGTACACGAATATATCAAACAGATGTGAGTTTTGCACAAATTAATGCAATGTTGTAGGAAATGGTATCGGCTTTCGGCATTATTCGCTTCATTTAAGTTTAGATGTCGCATTCTTGTTTTATCTATGGAAACAAAAGTAACACTAATGATTTTACGTGTTCTCAGTATTTTTAATAATTACTAATGGCAGGACGACTTCGCGTTTTACGCACACTACCTTTTATTTCCTAATCCCCAGTCAAGTGCACACAAAAGTTAACTTCAATTTCAGGCTCTTTCGTTTCTGATATTGTATTGCCATTTTCGCTCGTGCAAAAATATTACTGTATTTTTTGTAATTTATGAATATAAGGTATTATAGATTAGTTTTATGAATGAATGACGTCGTATTAGTCGTGAAAAATTAGTTTCATTGAAAGTTAGAAAACTCAAATGCATGTCTCAAAGATGCTAAATTACATGAACACTTTTTATGGTTATTTTTTCATTGCCATATATGTTATAAAGTTTCAGGGGGTTTGTGTTAATATATTTTTACACTTTTGAATTTCTTTTCTCAAATTTAGGTAATAAAATTTCCATAACCATTATATGTATTAAATTGATAAAAGGTGATGTACTACTTTTTTTTCGGGAAAGTAATATTTTCGTTCCATAGAATATGTATTAGTGATGTATTGTTTCGTGCAAATCTTATGTATTCTGAATGGCTTCGTATTTATGCAATCAACTTTTCATGATCCATAAAAAGTGATGTATATAAATTCATAAAAAAAAATTAGATACTTTCTTTTATCAGAAAGTAAAAAATATTTTCAATCATAGATGACGTAGTTGTAAACTTGTATTTGAAACTGCTCTTGTTGATAGTATGCTATTTTTCGATTTTCTGTGACTGAAACGTTGAGTAATTTACGTTAATATTTATGTATATAAAGTCTCAGTCATATTTCCCGTTATCTTCAGAAGTATAAAAAATGAAGTAAATAGACTTATTTCATTGGAATTCTTTACTCATCGATTTAAAAGCCAATGTTTGTCAAATTATTTATTACTTAAACGATGTATTTTTAACAGGCGCTTATTAATCCAGAATATACTAACTCAAATAACTTGGTTCTCTTTGAGTAGCTTTCTTTTTTTCTATAAAAAACAAATTACTATCTTTATATTGTATTAAAATATTCGTGTTTAGTTTATTTTATTGCCAATGTGTGGCGCTGTATATCTGCTACTCCTTAAAAAGCAAATCGAGTGATTTTGATACATAACGCCATGTTCAAAGCTGCACTACTCGATAACCCAAAGAAAAGGAAATCGTAAACAATGAAAACTCTAATTTTTGATCATTGAAAATAATTCATTTATTTAAATCTAGCACCAATGTTTATTGCAAAAGAAATAATTTACGTGCTGCTCTTCCTGATTCAGGCTGCTGTATCCAAAGGTAAGTTGCGTCCGAGATATTTCTTTATTGTAATAGTAGATAAATTTAATCAGTTTGTTTAAAAGAAATCACCAGTACTTTTTGTTTAATTTTTCTACATTTAGTAAATTTTTCTTGTTTTCTTAACTGTTGATATTTTAAGCAAAATATTTGCTCTCTGATCTTTTCACTTTTAACAGAAAAAGTTGTTTAGATAATTACCTTTAGAATTAATGGATTTTGCTTGAAACAAGTTGCTATAAGTTTGACTTACAGAAACAGATATAAATTATACAAATTATTTTTTCAGACATCAAAATTTAAACTATGATTTCACTGTATAAACTTGCATTGTCTGACGATAACGACTTTTGTCTATGTAATTTAATTAAAATTTATTAATATTGAGTAACAAAGTAAACAGAAAGTAGAGTAGAGAAGTAAGTAGAAAAGAAGTAAGTAGAAAAGTAAGTAGAAAACATTGAGTAACACTCAATGTTTTCTCTAATCATTAATTTTCTTCGTACATGTTTTGAGAAAAAAAAAATATTTTTGTTATTTATATTTTTAATAGGTATACGAATAGCTAATATATTCATTAATATAGGGGAGATGTTTGGTTCGTATTTTTTCTCCCGACAATAATATTATTAAATGTCATAGACTTCATGATAGAAGAAATAAATGTTTATTGATACTTTTTCAGATCTAATATGATACTAGTACTAAGTATTAACATTTTTAAAACATCTGAAATAACATTTTTATTTCCACCCTTTGCGTTAACCTGATATGAGTTGTTCAGGATTTTTGATTTGTTGGATTTTTATCGCTAAATCATATAATTTATGAATGGTTGGTATCGAACACAGAAAATTCTCTCCTTCTATTGTACTCTCTGTTTTATTTTCAGAAATTCCCCGCATTCGAGGATTTTCCTTTCAGGAAAATATAGTTCGAGGAGATGTTGTGTCTGTCACATGCTTAGTGACCAACAAACAAGAGCTCCTCACCTTCAAATGGTTGAAAGATGGGAAAGAAATAAATGAAGAAAACATACGCATCGACACGCTAAATAAAGTATCCGTTCTTGTGATTGAAGCTGTGAGAGTTGAGAACAGTGGAAATTATACCTGTTCTGCAATGAACTCTGCGGGGGGTAGTGATTCCTTCACGGCACCCCTCTCTGTCAAAGGTACGCTTATTTTATTTCTCAATCTTTCACATGTTTTCACAACAACTGAAAACAAAACTTTATTAAATGTAAAGCTAGCATACACCATTGAGATTTTTAAATATTTTTGAAGCGTAATCAATGAATCATTAAATACAGTGAACAAGGGTTATAGTGATCAAAATGTTTGCTCACTTGTCTTGCTATACACATATAATATTATTCTTTGTGGATATAGTGAACCAAAAGATAGGGAAATTTGCGCATTATGAAATTTTTTTCTGTCTTCGACTGAATATTTTCTTCATTTTTTGGTAATTATGAAATGCATATTCCAATTTTTAAACCATATTCCAAATACATATTCCAATTTTTTTTTCGTGTTTGCTTCCTCTATCACAGTTTTCCATAGTTAAAGGCCATCGCTAAATTTTTTGTTCGCAAGACGAAGAGTAATATAAAAAATAAAAGTGTTACTACATATTGTTTTTTAATCATTTTTGCATTTCTTTTTATTATTCATTTATTTAAATGTGTAATAAAAGGGAGAAGTTCGGAAAAATTAGCTAAAATTGTTTGCAGTATCGGATATAGCGAACACCCGGTTACAGTGAACTGAAATTTCGGCCCCTTGAAGGTTCACTATAGCGGGGTTTGACTATATATATATAGTACTGTACAACTGCATTCTTTTAGTTTTTGCAGTGTTTTCGACACTGGTGTATAATAGTGTCTTGGTTATGGTGACAATTAATGCATCCTTCGTTAAATGACCAGCGAAATCTGTGGATCAAAATTCATGAATTTTTTTTTTTTTATGAGTTTAAATCAAACATACAGTTTATGAACCAAAATACTGCAAGAATTTATCAACGCACCGGTGCGAAACTATTAAAAGTGTAAAACAATTGTTGGAGTTTTATTTTCTCACTTGATGCAACGTGTCTAATGATTTCTAAAATCTTAACATTTAAAACCTTATTACTTCTTTATGCTGACATTGAGTTGTCTCTATTTTAATGTTATCAGTATCTTTAACTATATATTTGCTAAATGAGTTTTTGTTTTCCAAACATTATAAACGTTGAATGAACATTATTGTACAATTGTACAATACGTTGAATGAACATTATTGTACATTATTGCTGGGAAAAAATGAACCACCCTGAATAACTTTTGATTTAATGATCGGATCACGTTCTATGACTCGATCGTAATGGATCGAGGGGTTGACTTGAGAAATGCTAATTAATTAGTGCAGACGATATTCTAAGTTATAAAATAAGGGACAAAAACGTACCTTCTCTGACTAAGCAGAGCTTTTTTTTCAACTGATTAGGATTTCTGACCCCCAAAATATAGAGGGTAGCCGCAATCTGGGAAATGGGGTCCCAATAGGTTGATCAGGAAAGCGCTCCAAAAATTTTATTGTTGATTTTTCGTTTTGCGTATTTCGCCATATCCCGAGAACTTTTTAAGCAAGTCAAAAAAACATTTACACACAATAATAAAATTCTTTTATCCAAAGATAATTCCATTCAAAAAATAAATTTTGCAAAATATTTATTTTTTGCTTTATTTAAGAATGGTCGAAAAAATGTTGAATTTTGTATAGCGAGTACGAAATTTGAGTAAAATCGGTTGAATAGTTACTGAAAAAACGAAATTTAATTATCTGACTTACTTGAGATTCAATTTTTTGGGAACTATTTGACCAATTTTGCTCAAATTATGTAATTTGCTGTAAAAAATTATGTTCTTTTAAATAATGCGAAAAATAACAAACCTTTAATTATTTTATTAAATATATTATTATTTCATTTAGCTATTATTTTATTAAACTATTATTTTATTAAATAATAAGTATTTACTGAACCTTTTTTTTTGCATGGAATTATCTTTGAATAAACGAATTTTATAATAGCAAAAAAATTTCAATTCGATTTAAAAGTTTTCGGATCTAACGAATTACGCAGATAGTAAAATTAACATTAAGGGGTGCAAACTTTGGGTCATTCTCCTGACCAAAGTATTGGGACCGTATTCCTCAAATGCGGTTGACCCCCCCCCCCTCGATATTTCAGGGTCAGAAATCCGAATCCGTCAACAACAAAAAAGGTTATTTTTTTACAGTCAAAGTACGTTTTTGTATCAGGTTTCGTAACTTAAAATATCTTCTGCACTTATTAATTAGCATTTTTCAGGTCAACCCCTTAATCCATGAAGATTCGATCATTAGATCAAAAAATATTCAGGTGGTCCGTTTTTTTCCTTATTTTTTCCTCACTGTACATGAATTCTGAAAGCCGTGGTACAATTATATTTTTTTCTTTATCATCACTTAAATTTTAAAATATTTTTTGGCGTGAAGTGTCCTAATAAATCTATTTTGCTTTCTGAACTGCTTTCGATTCTTTCTATCAGACAATAAATTATTTCAGACATGAATCAAAAAGCTTGTAATTAAAAGATGTGTGTTTCTGATTTCGTAATAAACATTTTCAGGGAACTCTTTTGAAATTGATTAAAATGCCAAGTACTTGTTTATGTATTTTATAAGCTTCTTAAATAAATCAGTTGCATTTCATTTTTAATATGTTTCAAGAAAATTTGTGTTAAAAGTACATGAAAATATAAAAATATTGAAGTTGAAAACATCCTGAAAAACAAAATTGTAAAGGTGTCAATCACTTCGATAGAAGCACTATTAGGGACTGTGGTGGTTGGTGATAAAACAGAGCCATTTTATACTACCTAAATAATAAATGAAAATGTAACCGATATTCTCATGCAGAAAACCTCAATATCATAATGTATTAATTCCTTGTCATGAGCATATTTATTGAACGAAATTATTGAATCCTGACTGTAGTCGCCAAAATTTTTATGACAACAAAGTAGCACCTGTTGAAATATAGAAATCTGGCAAATTGATTTAAATTAACTCTCTAACCAAGAAATTTATCAGAAAGACAAATTTTTAGGGACTCATTTACTTTGTATACATGAGAAGGCTATATATGTATATAGAAATATTAAAAATTAAAAATGTGTTATTTTCCAATTTAAATCACGTTATTTTCAGTAATTTCAGGTATTAGAAGAACTTCAGCTATTTTTAATAACGCATATTCGTTTCTGAAACATTTCAGCCAGTCCGGAGTGGACGGAGCGACCCTCAGACATGGTTGAAACTTTGGGGAGTTCCGTAATCGTCCGTTGTCATGCATCGGGAGAACCACCGCCTAAAATAAAATGGATCAAATGGACAGGTTAGTGCACGTCAGCATCCATCAAAAATGGTGGCTCTAGTACAATGTAGTGTGTTTCAGTGCATCAAAGATGTTCTTTGACACAACTTTGAATAAAGTAGATGCTTTATTCAGTAACACTAAAGTTTATAATGACAGTAAGATATGATACACGTATGATACATTTTAACGACATACTATGAAGCAAGAATTATTAATTTATGATTTTTTTACACAATATTTCTGAAACTAAAATTAGTTTGTTAAGCAAACATACCTACAGCATAGAGCGGATATTAACATGAATTCAAACTAGACTTAACAGAATTAAAGTGAACAGAAAATTATTATATAATTAATTTAATAAAATTAATTTAATAATTATTATAAAATAATAATTTAATAATAGACAAATTTGTGTAAATCTTATAATGATTACAACTTTATCCTTTTATTAATGCATGCCGTTTACATTATAACAGACTATTAATGTTCATCTCCGTAGTTGCAAACTGAAAATTCGGTCTGCTGTTCAACGACGGTTATAAAATAAAACATGGGAGACTTTTTTAAAAGGAACTAATCAACTTCGAGGGGAACTTTTTTAAATGGAACTAACCAGTTTTTGCGTAACATAGAGCGGAAAACTACGAAAATCTCTCATGGTTAGCCCAAAGGCAAAGTCAGCTCATAATCCGTCAACCATTACTTTACGTCAGCACTGTGGTCAGTGCGAATCAGGAGCAGAATTCGCATCAACCAGTCACTGTTAAAATTCAAACCTGGGTCATCCCCTTAGGAAGCAAGTGCTCTATCCTTTGAGCCATCGTGGCTTATGTTACTGTTACAATTTTGAACTTTTTTCAAATATGCTCTCAATTACGTCAAAATAAGGACTTTTATAAAAAAAAAATGTTAAAAATTTATGACTATTTATTTTTTAAATAAAGACTATTTTCTAATAAGTCACTACTTTTTTAAACAAAAATGTTGCATCTCCCTAAAGCTTACATCACATTGTGGCAAAAAAAAGGATGGTTAAAAGTTTCTGGGAGTTCATATGAGTAAAATCATTCTGGGAGTAAAATCATATGAGAAGTTTCTGGCTCTATGGGAACATTAAAGCATGGTAATTTTTACCAAAGCGCTTTGAAAATGATTTTTGGTTAAATTAGGAGTTAAGTATGATTTTACTACCATGCTGTTTGGAAGAAAATGTATTAAAATTCGGAAATTTTATGATTCCTTAGAAAATGACAACAAAAAAACATTTATTCGATTAAATTTGTTAATTTTTATATTTTTACTAAATGTCTTTCTTTCAATGTATTTCAGTTATTACGTTAATTTCAGTTTTTAAAAACATTTTCTTTCCTATGATTTGCAGGCCTGTTTCATGCTATTTCTGATATAGTTGTATAAAACTAAAAGTGTTTATTTGTAATATTTAGAACATTTTTATTTTAAGACTAATGAAAGACAAAAATAAACAATTGAAGCATAGCGATTATGATTGTTGTTATTTACTGTAACAGCTATATAATTCCCTATTTTATCGCATGCAATTTCAATCGATTTACACCTTTGTCTGATTTTATTGACTTCTGAATGTTTTGTGTGTCATGTATAGTTTTAACAATATAATGTATTTTGGAAAAAAATGTGCTTCATCCTTAAAAAAAAAAAAAAAAAAAAAAAAAAAAAAAAAAAAAAAACGTTTTTTGGAACAGCATGTCCTTTTTTAAACCTTGTGGCATTAAACCCTACATTCAACTAAATTCCTATTTTTTTCACATTATTGAACAGTACAATGAATTTTATTTATTTATAACTGTCATTGAACAGAAGAATTTGTATTGTTAAGTATTGTTAAGAATTTGTATTGTTAAGAATTAATTGTATATTGTTATTATTGTATTATTGGGATAAAATTTAACCCTACTAAGATTTTTTTATTTTATAACCGTCGTTTAACAGCCGACCGAATTCTCAGTTCCCGACTACTCCGTATTCCTGTAATTCTAAACCCAATCCAGAAGACAAGAAAAATCCTGGATCAAGTAATAGGAGAAATTTTGCTTTCTTGAGGACTTTTTGATGGAACTAACCCACATTTGTATTACAGGGAGAGGAAAACCATGAAAAACTCCCACGGTTAGCCAAACGGCAAGGGGATTCTAACCCATGATCCGTCTACCACTGAGAATATTTTACGTCAGCACTATGGTCGGTGCGAGCCGGGTGCGAAATTTGAATTGACCAGAAACTGCATGGATTCGAACCCGGTTCATCTCATTGTTAGGAGAGGGCTATATTCTGGGTCAACATGACTCAGTGTTATGAATTGTCATTTATTTTTGGACATTAAGAACTTCTTTACATTTTGTTGGATTTTTCACGTACTAAGAAACAGTATTTGAATTCGAACAACGTGTCTCAAATATGCTATTTAATACAGACTATTTCAGATTTTAAAAAATTCTTAATTTTCATCTGAGAAATTTTGGTGTCTAATTCCCCCATTTTAAGAAGGAGGTATTTTAGTTTCAATTCTGAAATTATAGTCCCACGAATCTTATGAGAAAAATGATCGGAAGAAAATATTATTTTAATTTTGTATTATTTATCATTTGTGTTCACTTCAAAAAATCATACTCGTTAATCCAAAGATAAATTAATGCAAAAACAATTTTTAAGTTATGTTTAATTGCATTATTTTTTGTAGGGAGTTACTTCTAAAGCATATCTATTTATTTTTAAACAACATAAATCCATTAGCAAATTTATGAATACAACTTTTCAAATTTGTGCTTTTTGTGAATTATGAAAGAAATTGTTTTTTTTTGTTGTTGCTAAAACTGGTTTAAATAAAATTACTGGTTAATTAAAAGTATGCATAAAACATATCCTTTGATATTCAACGTTTTTCTTTTTCCATTATTTATATTTAAGCAGTGAAAAATTATAAGTTATTATTTTGCGATAGCTTTTGTGTAAAAGAGTTTTATAAATGGTTACAAAATAGCAATTTGCTAATGGAGTACAATGCTGAAGCTGTAATTGACATTAAGGAGATAAATATTCTATACATCTATTAATAAATATTTTATTATACCTATTTATTCTATACTTCTATTTGAGATTTACATTAACGATCGAGATAAATATTATATTCCTTTTTTTAATAGTTTGGGTTTATTAATATTTTAGGCAACCGTTTTTTATTTTAGCAATTCTATCGATACTACTATTGACTAATTGGCTTACAGAAGAAATACACATGAGAGAAAAACGACCATCGCTTATGTATGTCAATGCAAAATTCATACATAATATATATATTTTTAGCAATTTTTATTTTTTAGCAGTTTCAATACAAATTCAAATTTTTAACTTAAACTTATCTTTATCGAAACACTTACTATTTGGCATTTATAATGCAAGTGCTAAAATTTATGTTATTCTACATCAGTGAAGTTTTATCAAGTTATTTTCTTTTGAAGGAAAGAGCGACGAGTGCCAAATTGTTATGTCATCACCATAGAAAGTAGCACGTGCTTCTTAAATTATGCTTTGTTATTTTTGATAAACAAAACAAAATTCTCAAAAATAGCGAAATAGTAGCAAATCATGCATTTCAAAGTTTGAAAAAATAAAATCTGGCACTTCTTCAGTTAATAGATTATGGTTTGATGAGATTTTTCTTCCTTTACCTTGATTTTATACATAAAATGTTGATTTGTATGCTTCTAAACTATATGTAGTTATGACTATGTAATTATGACGTATGTCCATTTTTTTTTTCAGGCCATTCTTCTGCTGTGAATATCCTGGTAGAATCTGAAAATTCAAGCAAGCTCTCCATATCTCCAGTCACCTATGAAAATGCGGGGAAATATCAATGCATTGCCGATAATGGCATACCACCCGCTATCGAAACAAACTTTACTCTATTCATTCGTGGTAGGGAATACCATACTCTAAAATACAATTAAATTTTAAAAAAAAAACACTTTTAAGTACATCATAATCCAGCTTGTTATTTATTTAAATTTGTTTAGTGTCTGACACTAATGTAGTGGCAAACAAATTCAATGCCTAATTAAGAGGAAGAAAATTTTCGTCGCATAATCTCTTTCTCCTTCTCTACTAATTTAAAACTGAAAAGAAAGGAAAAGTAAGTTCAAGTTAATTCTAGAGTAAATCATGAAGTCTCAATTATTGAAGAAAAAAAAATACTTCAAAGTATTAAAATGCAAGCAAATTATTAAAAGAGATCTTCTCCGTGGCGTTATCCTAAGTTATCATCTTATAATTTATTTTCATTTGTATATTTTAAAATTTTCTTTTCAGTATTTGAAACTTAATGGCTTACTAAATGGTTTGTCTGAATTCACTTTTTCTACACTTTAAATTAGTAATGAAGGAAAAAGATAATTTCTGACAAAAATTTTCTATGGTTGTATGGTGTCCTCTTAAGATTAAACATCCATTAAAAGGCACTAAAAGTGATTTAATTATTTCAGCGAGTGATTCGAAACCATTGTATTTAAAAGTCCACACTCTACTCTAAAGTACGATTAAATTAAGAAACACTTTTAAGTACATCATGCTCAAGCTTGTTAATTATTTAAAATCAACTAGTGTCTGGCAGTAGTGTAGTGACAAATTTAATGCCTTCTTAAGAGTAAACATCCATTAAAAAGCACTAAAAGTGATTTAATTATTTCATCGGATGAAGTATTCGAAACCATCGCATTTTAGAGAGCAATAATTTAGTTTCAGATAGCGACGATGTGTGGCGCTCCTTCCCAGTAAACATACATCATTGTTAAAATCAAACGCCATATTTCGTACACATATCCTGCTTTCCTTTTTTAACATCGTTTGTGGTAACAAATCTACAGATGCGTGTTTAATGTGTTTAAGCATTCCTAAAATGTATGAGAGTGCAAAACACTGGGTTTTTATGTGTTTCAGAATTCCATGTTTGATCATAGCCATGTTTGCATCTTTTCCTAATGGATATCATTTCAAAGGTAAGTGATCTTGGCAATTTCATTTTCTCATAGATATGTAATGCAATTTATTAAAAAAAAATTTTAATACTCAATAAGTTCATGAGAAATCAATATTTTAGTAACAAAGCTGTTGCATTACATAGTATAATTTAAATTATAACGTTATTTTACGGGACAAATAAGATAAATTTGAGTTCAAATTTCAATAAGTTAATTAAAATTTTCTATTTTTAGATATACCCGAGATACAGAAGTTTTCTTTCCAAGAAAATATACTCGAAGGTAAAATAGTTTCTGTTCATTGCTTGGCTATTACGAGATCAAAATCAGTCGACTTCAAATGGTTCAAAAACGGCAAAGAATTGTTGAATGCCGTTCGCAATGTGAAAATCAGAGAAGACAGTGAATATTCCATTCTTATTCTTGACCCCGTTTCTGCAGACGACAGTGGAAATTACACCTGCAAAGCTTCCAATGCTCACGGCTCATCACAGCACACGGCATACTTGAGTGTGAAGGGTAAGTGAGATTCAAAACATTCTTAAATCGCGAAATCAGTTTGACCTGATCAAAATTAACAGTTTTAAGTTTTTCATTTAAAAAAAATTACATTTAAGACTGGGCCACCTTAATAGGGCAGAAATGTTTTGGGTCCCTATAACATCTCATACTGTTTAAAATCGAACTAAGAAACTTCACATATATAAAATAAAGCATTTTTAGGATACGCAATAATTTTAACTAAAACATATTTTAATTACCCCCCCCCCCCCAAACTCAATGCGCATAAAACAAAGCACTCTTAAACTATGCTTAATTTTAAAAAAAAATGAGATGCTTACCAGTTGCAATGCTTACCAATTCATAAATGATAAAATTACTTTCAACACCAAGAAGTTAATTAAAATAATTAAATTAAAGAAACATAAGAGTATAACTAATAAAAAAAATGAATTATTTTGTCAAACTATTAAAGTCAGTTATTAAAATATCTTTCAATGCACATCAGGCATAACCAGTTTAAAAGTTGCTCTCCCATAGTGCTTTGTAATTCCAAACTCTTACAATTATTACTTTATTTAACTGATTATAAATACAGTCTGACCTCTCTTTAACGAAGTAGCTGAATCCCGATAGTAACTTGGTTACATGGAAAATTCGTTAAATAGTAAATCTCTTTTTGAAGTACTAAAACAACACAAAACAGATTTTAAAGTCATAAATACGAGGCATAATTAAAATAGCAATTAATACACATTTATCTTGTAAACTAGTATCTACTATTTATTTTAAGACTTAACCATAAAAGAAATCTGCATGGAAAGCAAGAATAGAGCAAAACATTATCCAGTGTTGCACTATCATGCTACATACAGTTTCAGCTTAAAAAAAAACTAAATTTATGTATAAAGTTGTAGCTGCATTTATTATACAAATAATTTTAAGCATACATTACCACATGCGTTCTTAAGTTTAATTACTACTGATAAAATCCGTTAATTTGGTCTTTTTTCGTTTGAAATGCAATCAAAAAGAGAAAGGTAATTTACTGCTTTCTTTAAAGTAACTTTTACGGAAATCAGTAAAACATTACAAAAAGCAGTGGCTTTGAAAATTAATTCAATTTCTATTTCCCCCCATAAAATGAGTTAACAAGTTTAAAATATTCTGAAATATTTTGGAAAATAGGGAAAGTGGATCTCATACTAAATTCACTTCGCTATTTGGAAGATATTTTACGAAGAAATTTCCAAAATGTTCTTAGCTCCTCGAAAAAAATCGCAAAATAGAGAAATTTGCAAAATGGAAGTTCGTTACATAGAAGTTAAACTGTACTAAACGGAGATGGTGGTGGTCACGCATATTTAGAAACATTATGATTTAGAGAGTCGAGTACCTAACGATTTCATTTTAACGTAGAAAAATAAATTTCTGTTTACTTTTTAAATTTTCTTGGTGATAAGCTTTTAGAACTATTCTATATTTTAGCCCATTTGTGAAAACTGTACTGATCTAAGCAGAACTGGGGAGTTGAAGTTGAAGAAAAATTTATTGTACAACAAGTTACAAAAATTGCTCAATTCTGACAACGATTAGTTATCAACTATAAATCAAGTTCTTTTTATCTTATCATAATTATTTAAACAAATATGCATTTTTATGTTAACGGAAATGTTACTCTAATGAAAATTAGGACAACTATTTAAATTATCACAAACTTAATTTCCCACATTCAAACGTTTTTTAACGTTTCTTTGATAGAACTATTAAAAAAGTACAGAAAATTATAGAGCACATATCAATAATTATTAAACATTACGACGCTTATTAATTTTCATTATACATTTATTAGTGTATAATCGCTATTTTACAATAATAAAGGAATTTTTAATGATTCCTGTTTTGAGTCCTTAGTGAAAGGTCCTGTTTTTCTAAAATTGTGAAAAAAACTACTCGTAATTTGAGAATATAAAATAAGCGTTAATTCACATTCTTTAAACCAGGGTCCTGCTCTTGTGAATTTGAGTAAATAGGGTCCTGTTATTGTAAAAATTGCTAAAAACCTTTTCAAGGCGTTTTTAAATTTTTCAAGGAGTTTTTAAATTGTAAATCGATACAAGATTATGCTCAACACTGTAAAATTCGAATTAAAAAAATTAAATTTTAAAAAATAAGCAGCAATTGCTGCTACTAAATTAGAGATGCAACATACAAATATTTGTTATTTAGCCTATACTGCTGAACGCAGAATATTAATTTCGGACGAATAATGGAAACAAAATCACTCACACTTTTAATAATTTCAATTGACATATTTTAAATGACACAACTTAGTTATGTATCACTTTTAATGTGTTATGCATTAAGTAAGCTTGAACAATTCTTAAATTTGTAATATTTTTTTAAAAAATTTACTTAAGTTAATTTTTATTTACATACTATTTAATCAATTAATTCTATGAATAAATATATATTACTCAATTATTTATTTACAAAAAAATATTATTATATAATGTCAATAAGAATGCACACACGATATTTGTAGAAGTATAAATATTTTCTTAGAATATAATTTCTACATTTGGAATTTATAATTTTTTTTTGACTTCGAAGAGGTTAAGGTATATAATATAAATGAAATGAGATCAAACTTAGCCTTAGAAATTAAAGCAGAAATATACGTCGATTGCCAGTCGATTTGAAAATATCTATAATAGCTGAACACTCAACATCAATCAATTTTTCTGGCCCATTAACAATAATGCGTAAATGCCTATCGAGTGTCTCTTGTTTCATCCTTGTTCGCAACTCAGTGAAAACAAATACATTTTCGAAAATAACCTTTCAACTGTAGGTGTTGACGATGGTATAATAACTGACAATGTTAATAGTTTTAATAAATTAGGAATTAGAATTTTAATAACTTAGTTCATTCACGTGCGTCTTTTTTTCCCCTGCAAAGGGTTTATTCGATTAACAAAACAATAATGAAGACAAACAAATCTGTGAAGGGTCCGATTAATAGATAAATTATTTTGTGAAGGGTCCGTTTTTATGAAAAGATATTTCGTGAAGGGTCCGTTAACGGACCCAAATTTCTTCTAAACAGACCCCTGTTAGGTGTCCATTTTCAAATTGTTAGGCAGCTCATCTTCAAACTCAAGTTCTATCTGTCAAGCGAGTTGCCATAATACCTTTGATCGAATCTTGAACCACCCAATAGGGTCTAAAATTCTGCATGATGGCTCCAAACTCGCACGTTTCGTACAAATGGGAAAGCAGCTTGTAAAAGATAAATCCAATTTCAGTTCATCTTTCTCGGCGTCCCATATCATGCCCAATACCTTGAGGCCTGCATTTTTCGACGCTTTTTGTAAAAATTTATTCTTGTGGTAGCTATGTTTACGCTTTAATGTATTATTTGTTATCCATCTAAACTTATTTTCCACAACACTACAGATGCATGATTTAAAAATTCATTTGCAACGCCACTTTATTCCAGTTCTTTTTCGGTAAGGCTTTCAAAATGTTGGCAAAGTAACAAAAAATTCTGAAAGTTTGACGAAAGTCCACCACTCTATAAAATATTTGGCAAAAAGCGTAGCATGTCTGCACCTTAACAGGAATCAAATTATCTTTGGAAGGTTCTACGAATTTTCTTTCTTGAAAAACTAACACATAAGACATAAAATAAAAATTTATTAGCTGTTTGTATCTTTGTGCCTCAATCTATATTCGTTTCGAGAAATGTTTCAGACAGCAGCAATAAAGTTAACATAATCGGTGTTTTCACTGCAGCGCGAGAATCTCGCATATTTTTTTCTTTTCTCGCATTAAAAAATGATTAACGCAAGAAGTTCGCGCACTCTATTAATCAATTTTAAAATGCGGGAATCTCTCAAATTTTGGAAAAAATTTCGTCCAACGCCATTTTGAAAAAAGGCATGAAAACAGCTACGGCAAGTGTTGAGAAAAAAAAATGAGTCCTGTATAATAAGTTGTTTAAAGTTAGCTCTATTTTTAGCTGTTAATGAATTACCAAACTCTCGCATTGACAATTTACAGCAATTTGTAAAATTTGAAGTCTGTGAAAACTATGCTGGAAGACATAACAAGAGGTATGTCATAACGGAAATAATTCAAAAGCCTATTCTGGCAGATGTAGAGGATAGGAAAGAGTGTGCACAATGCTACAAATTTAATTAATGAATCCGAATAGTTCATCTGTTACAAGGTCATTTAGCACCCAAAACCGAATTAAAATAAAATATCGCAACAGATTGACTGATGAGCATTTGAGCAACCTAATGAGAATAGCTGATGAAAAAGTAGATATGGAACATTTTCCATATGCAATGAAAATATTCAATGGTTTAGAAATTAGAAAATGTTAAAAATGTATCATAAATTAAAGAATTTTTTTTCCAATTCTATTCGTGTTTTTTTTTTCTTTTTTTTCAGAAATCTCACTTAACTTTTGAAATCTCACCCTGTTTTTGAGAAAGGGTGAAAAATTCTCTCCCATTTTTCTTCTGTAATGAAAACACTGATAATTTTACATTTTAATTAATATAATGTTTTTTAAGTTGAAAGCTAAAGGTAAATGTCTTTTTTTTCCCTTTAAAGACTCTATTGGGTAAATTTCTGATTTTAATCTGGTCTTAAATTTGCGAAAAAATTATTTATAAGAAGAATTAATTATTACAATGTCTGCTTTTTTTCTAGCACCTCCGAAGTGGGTGGAGACCCCCAATGACATTTTTGCAACCGTCAGAGACTCCCTAATAGTCACGTGTTCAGCACAAGGCTCTCCGTTGCCCACGATAAGTTGGAAAAAATATTCAAGTAAATGCATTATTTAGTATATAATACTGAAAAATATCAGTAACATACAAATAATATATAAATAATAATGTAGCATTCATTACCATTGAGTGTTTATGGTTCATTATAGCCCATAGTTAATTAGATATGTTATTAGTATGTAAATATATTAATATATAGTTATAATTATATGTAATTATATTATTATATAGTAGTTATGTTAGTATCAATCATATTAGTGTGGAATACTAAGAAATATAAATGATATATAATTAAATATATAAATAATAATGTAACGTTCAATGCAATTGAATGTTTATGGTTCATTATAGTCCAACCAAGCCAAAACTTCTGATGGTTTTCCATTGATGGACCAACATAATTTTTATGGTAACCATCAATAATTTCCTCATGAACCATTTTCCATCATGATACCATATTTGATGGTAAGCAATGTAAGTAATCATCACTTCAATGTAGGAATCCAGATTGATTAATGATGGTCCTACATAAAAAAAAAGAAACAAATTGTTTTGATGGTGTATTCCTTAGAACCAACAAGAATTCCAATTAAACCATTATGGAAATGTATAGTTGGAACCATCATAGACCATCGTGGATCATAATGGATTGTTGGTCCGTGAGAATCATCATGAGGACCATCATGAATGAATCGCACTGCAACCAATATAAACCATCAAAATTTGTTTGAGGGGGACCATCAAGAATTTTGACCTGGGCATGATCCATCAAACTGTAACAATTTACTAAATGCTTGAAACCCACATAAATATATTTATTTTAGCTGTGTTCCTTTTTAGATAACAACAGGAATGAAAACCTGACAAACCACGAGCAGTTACAAGTAGAAGATAGAATAGTTCATCTTTTAAAGTTCTCATCTCTCTCTTATGAAGATGACGCATCGTATCAATGCATAGCTGACAATGGAATTCCACCTTCCCTCGTCTCTAACTTTACTCTTTCTGTACGCGGTATGACATGGCATTTCAACTTATATCCCTGGCCACATTATTAAACTCACTCTAAGATTCTATGTAAAATCTTAATTATCAGGTGATACTATAATACAGCATTTATTGTTCTTTATGTCACTGTTTGCACTTGTTTGCACTTAGTGTATCAATGGGTTAAATGAGACGATATATAAGTTTGACGATTGGATAAATTGGACGATTTATTGAATAAATATTGAATATCCATTATCTCAGGTATTATAGTATGTTAATTAGATCAAATTATTAGTGTAGTTTTTTTTAATAATGCACAAGTTAATAGGCAATACTTTTATATTTAAATATACATGTAATGGGTTCTTATTCAGGATAATTTTTATATACTTACTATTTGTATTTATTTTTAACGTATTGCACTATAATGTTAACCCATTGATAAACGAACGTGAACAAGTGCAAATCGGCTTCATCCGAGTGAAAACAATACAGCTGTATAGATCACGTGATAATTATAATTTTACATAGAATCTTACAGTGCGTCTAATAATATGGCCAGCGACTGTATAAGACTCTACAATTCGTCCTTTAACTCAATTTTTATCTTAATGCGTCGTATGCTAGCTTCAGAAAACCTTCAATCTTCGTCATATTTCGCGATTTGAAAATTATACTTCAGTTTTTTTACATGATGAAAGATCGCCTTTTTTTTTTACTCATGATGAAAATGTTCCAATTAATTATTTATACACTGCGCACAAGATAAGCAAATAACTGCGAGACAAATAAACACAGAGCATGAAGCCGGTTTGCACCTGTTTACGTTTGTGCATCAATTGGTCAACATTGTGATTCAATGTACATAAAAAATCTCCTGAAATAAGACTCATTACATGTATATTTAAATACAAAAGTATTGCATATAAACTCAGGCAAAACATGTAATTATTAAATAAACTTCAGTGCGTCTAATAATTTGGCCAGTGACTGTAATTATGCGCAATGAATTTTTAAAAAACAAATGAGTGATAAAAATATTTTTATGCCATTGCACATTCACTCAAATCTATATATATATTTCTCTTACACGGCACCAAAAAAAAGCCTCATTACAACTCCCCGAATGGCAACGTTAGAAAATCTACCAATGATTGCTGCTAAAAATGTCACATGGCAAATGTCACATGAGGTGGCTCAACATATAACGCTTTAAAAAACAGAAACAATAACCAGAGTGAACATTATCAGGTTGTTCAAATCAGATTCATGCCCTAAAAACATGATAATATTTAATTTAAACTCAATTAGGAATTAATTAGGCTGGCCTTCTCCGTGACTATAAATAAGTCACAAGGTCAGACTTTTGAGAAAATCAGTTTAGTATTGACTAAACAAGTTTTTAGTCTTGGACAACTTTATGTTGGCCTGTCAAGAGTTAAGTCATTTGACAGCCTTTCAGTAATTGCTCCAAGATGCCAAATTTATAATTGTGTTTTCAAAGAAATTCTAAATGCTTAGAGTTAATTTCTTAGAGCATTGCAGAAAAAAATGTTTTTTGGAAAAAATTTAATTGAAACTTCTATTGGCAGTAGGCAAGGGGAACTGCCAAAATCAAAACTCCCCGATTAGAAATGCAGCATGGCGACCTCCACGTGGTATTTCTCGGGTAATGCTAACAGCCATGCATTTTAATTTATTGTATGGAAAACATCCTTATTTTGTTCTAAAATGTTGTGTACTTTAACACAAATGTTAATTAATATAGAAATTGATTTCAATAATGCTGATCACCGAAAAATATTTCATTTGGCGATAAAAACAAATTTTTGTGTTCTTGAAAATGAAAGACTTTTTGAGGGTTATTATCTCACAAGGAAAAGTTAGGGTTTAAAGTTTATATTTTTAAATAATAAAATTTTTTTCTAAAACTTTCAAAATTTCTAACATTAACTAATTTATTATACACATTTAGTTGAATTTAGGTGAGTAACTGCAATACTTGATAATTTATTTTGCTATTATGTTTCTCATTTAGCTAATGTTTTGATTTTTTCACCATGTACAATCTAAATAGCTAATATACTTTTTTAAAGGCCAATAAGAACATTGATAGAATTCTTCTACATAAGTACAATACTATGTCTTTGATGATAAAATACTATGTCTTTGATGATAATATACTATGTCTTTGTGCTAGAACATTGTGTTCATAGGCGAGCGAGCGCAGCGAGCCATGTTCACGACGTGAACCACATAGGATTGCGTAGCAATTCTCGGGGGTTGACGAGCGTTAGCGAGCAGGGGGCGGAGCCTCCTAGTTTATTATATTTTCTTTTATTTCTGAGAAAATCCCCTAAAAATATTCATCATTCCAAACAAGTATTCTAGGTGACCGAGGACTAGAAAAAAAAACGTTCGTAGAATAAGGAATACTTAACATTCTTATAAATCAAAAGGGGATAAAAGCGACGTGCTCCGTACGGAAAAATGACCAAAACTGTGCATTATTTTAATGAAACAGGTGAGCAAAAACAATATATTGCGTGTTGTGCTTTACGCTTTGAAGATATTATTTTTATGCTAACGTAACATGAGTTAAACGTGTTGCGTTATTGTCAATTACTTAGTTAGTTTCTTAATCTTTTTTAAAGTATACTACTGTTTGATTATAATGAGATTTTTGTACCCTCACGATTTAATGACCTTACTTTGCATCGCTTTCCTTTTTTTCTTCTTCTTTTTTCATTCTTTTTTTTTTTTTTTTTTTTTGCTTGTTTGCATGGATTACTATTGAGATCCAACTTTTATAAATATTTAAAATAAACTATACATCTATGGAAGTAGAAAAATTGATGTTTGCATAATTGTAGAATTTGTTTCATTCAAATTGTTCTTTCAGAATTCTTTTAATAAAAAGTCTTAAAGGAAATAAAACTCCCCATTGATAATAAAACAAATTCACAAAAACACTAATTGTATCATTGCAATCGATCTTAATCGTTTATCGAATTATCAGTAAACAAAAACATTATGGTTTAATTTTTAAAAAGTATACACGCATATATGTCCGCTTACAGCGAACATTAATGAAAAATGAAATTATTTTCGCGATATCCTAAATATTCATTTTCTTCGAATAGTTGTAATCGTGGCCAATATGTGGCGCTGTGAGACTGTCATGGCTTCGGCTATGTTTGTTTCACACTATTGAGAGAACGCCATAGCTTGTGTTCATGCTGTGCTTTGAAAGAAAATGTGGAAACATTCAAAAGTTAAAATGCGTGTCTTAATAAACTCTTTTTATTTTTTCATTTTCCAGTCCGTCTACTTTCAGTGCGTACAGTCATCAGCGGGTAAGTAACTGTTTGATTTATACACGAGTAGATTATATTTTGAGATCGTCTGAAGACTTACTTTTTCTTTTGTTCGCAGATTTACCTAAAATAAAAAGTTTTTCTTTCGAGGATAATGTTCAAGAGAGTGACATCGTCTCTGTCACATGTTTCGCCGTCTCTTCTAAGAAACCACTGACGTTTGATTGGCTTAAAAATGGTGAAACAATTGGAAACAGTTTTAGAAACATTCGGATTGATAAGTACGAAGATTATTCCATATTGATTTTAAACAATGTAACGCAAAGGAATGCTGGAAACTATTCCTGCCTAGTGAAAAATGATGTTGGTAGTTCAAAGCACACAGCATCTCTCTACATAAAAGGTCAGTAGTTTCATTTTGATTCAATTACTGTACTGCACACAGGGCCGTCTTAATATCAAGCTGGGCTCCCGGGTCAGAGAAATGTTTTGGGCCCCTATAAAAAGTCATACAGTTTAAAATTAAACTAAAAAAGCTTCTCATACATAAAACATTGTTAAAATTATTGCATATCTTAAAAAACTTGCACATTTTTATTACCCCCCGAAAGACTTGATGCGCATAAAACAAAGCATTCTTAAACTATGCTTAATTTTTAAAATAAATTGAGATGCTAATCAATTGCAATTCGCAAATAAAATAATTTTCAACACCAAGAAACTAATTAAAATAATTAAACTAAAAAAAACATAATGGTATAACAAATAACAAAATTGAAAAGGTATGAATTATTTCGTCACACTAGTCAGTTATTAAAACATCTTTCAATGCCCATCAGACATTATCAGTTTAAAAGTTACCGTCTCATAGTGATCTGTCATTCTTTTTCTTTCAATTATTACATTATTTGACTAATTATTAATACTAAATGGAGTTGATGGTGTCGCATATTTAGAAAAATTAGTAGAGTACCTAAAACCTTCATTTTAGCATAGAAAAATAGATTTCGGTTGACTTTTTTTAGGTTTTTCTTGGTGATAAACTATTCAAATTATATTAGTGTTTGCTTGATAATAAAGCACTATTTGTAGGGGGGGAAATTGTGCACTTTTTATACGAGAATATATTTATTTTGAAAAATATATGATTCAATGTTGTCATTCATGTTTTTAACGTATATAAAGGCAAGATTCTCAAGTTTTATTTGTCCCCCGGGTGTGCCCATGAGTAAAGACGGTATTGAGTACACAGTTATACAATGGTTTCAAAATATAATTTAGTGAATGCATTATTTACTCTAAACCCAACACTATTATTCAGCAACATGCAAAGATAGGTAACTCATTGGTTGGATTCTCCTGAATGTAGTTACTGAGGGGAAAATAAAAACCTAATTTGATTAACGAAAATGAAACTCACATTAGAAAAAATATGTATTAATAACCTAAATCTATATTTTAAATTCTTTGTAGTTTCTGAAAATTCAAGCGCAAGTAGTTTAGTTTGAACTATTATTCAGAAAATTCTAGAGTGATCTCCTTCCCCAATATTATAATGTCTTAAAACTTCATTATCAAATTTGTATTTTAAAATCTTATCATCATAAATAGTTATTCTCGGGTCTTTAATAGTTGAGCTCTAATAGTTATCCTTATATTTTACTGTTAACCGATCGGACTGTGTTGGGATCAGGGAACTGGCCTTGCATCAGAAAAGGTTCTGGGTTTGAATCCCGGTCAAGGCAACGATGTTCTGTCCTTCTCTGTACTATTTGTACTTACTGGGGGAAGAATGTTGGCCCACCTAATAGGTTGTCCCTGAAAGACTTGCCCGCCTACAAATCCGTTCAGTCAATGCCTGAATTAACTAATTCAAGTTAGCATTGGAAGTAAAATTTTAAAAAATATATTTTACTGTTATAAAAAATAAATTTTATGAGAGCATATTTAATATATATTCGTAGGGCTACATGTTTTTCATTAGAATATATAAAAGTTTTCGAGAATAAACTATAATTTTGGAGTTATGAGCATGCTAACTATATAAAGACACCTTTTTATTACTATAATTTTTTCCGTAAGTCTCCCTTCCATAAGTAATGAATAGGAAGAAAGGGGGGGGGGAGAGAACAGACTAGTGTCAATCATTCGTGAAAAAATATTTCATAATTTATAAGGAATGATAAAATATTCAAGTTATCTTTTTAGTTCAATTCATGTACATATGAAATTATTTTCTTACATATTTGTTTGAAAAATTAAAATTTTTTGTAATTCTTTGAATATTTTTCGAAATGTACCATTGTTTTAGTCATCGATTGGATGTTCACTTTGGCTGATTTTCTGCCTTATTGCACTCCATGGCTGATGTTATTTCCTATGTTTATTTTGCAAATTGAAAAATCCAAAAGTTTGAAGTAGTCCATTCCCAAAAGTCCCATGAAGTAGTCCCAAAGTGAAAATCCATTTTTATATTTTATGAACTAGCGATTGAATTGACGAAATTTCTGAATCTTATACATAAATATTGTATTGAGTTAACTTTTTTGAATACTCGTGTAACACTTTCTCTTGCAGCATACATACATAACATAGTATTTCATGAACAAAATATATAATTGATATTAGTACAGAGGAACCTCATTAACAGGAAATCTCTTAAAGTGAAATATCGCTTTACACGAAGCACATGTTAGGTCCCGCGAGTTAGTAATCAATTATTATTGTAGTATACATGTTTAACATAAAATTTTTAAGCTGATTATCGCTTAACATGAAAAGAAACTGGACGAAGCACAGACAACAAGCGTGTGAATAAAAATCCCAATAATTAATTTAGAGGAATGCTATTTCTATTTTGTTTTCCTTTGTTAGAAGTAGCTGATGGACAAATAAAATAGTTTAATTAGAGTAGTAATAAATTTAAAGCTTATCTGTTTGGTTCATAATAGTATTGTTTGCCTACATTAACGTAGTACATAACATGTATTAATAATGCGTAATAATTTTTTGTCATAATGTATCGGATAAAACAAAATTCGGTTAACATTAAATAATATAACATGATAGTTCCACCGATTTCGTGTTAACGAGGTTCGACTGTGTTAGATATTAGGCATATAATTTCATAATTGAACTCTATCTACAACTGATCTTGCATTTCTGAATTGCTTTCCATTGATTAAAATATATATATCTAACTTTTCAGTAAAGCCTAAATGGATAGAGAGGCCTCCACCCTTGATTGTCAAACAGAGTGGCGAGACTGTCTCCCTGGCATGTTCCGCTTCAGGATCTCCTTCTCCCAAGATAGAGATTCGCAAATATTCAGGTAAAATTCAAATAAATATGTGATGCTATATATGTAAACTTTGCATACATATAAAGAGCCGGGGACAACCTTGTTGTCAGAGCGCTGGACTCACTTTCGTGAGAACGGGAAAGTCGAGTCCGAACACTCCCCGCGTAGTCAATGGTGAGTGATGCACGTTAAATCTGTTGGGTCAGAAATTCCTCCTTATTCGTATAACAAATTATACCTCTGGATGTACTGAATTGTAGATTGATTGTTCTCTGGTTCAGGTTAAAATTGCAATCGTGGATGAATTAATGGGTCCGCCCTATAAACGGGTGTGGCAGAAGTCGAGATCTTGACCATAGATGAAGTCACTGGAAAAGAACAGTCGCATCCTCTTGGCCTTAATGGCTGACGTAAACAACATCCATATGTTTGATAACAAAATGGCTCTAGGTTTATTAGATCATAAAGTTCAAAAGTTTAAGAAGACATTATTAACAACAATGTGTTAAATAATGAAATACTCTTTCCGTAGCGATTCAATCATGCATCATTTAATATATATCTCCAAGAGTATGGATGTATTTTCTTTTCAATGAACTGTACTTGCACTTAATTAATATAGTTTTTTTTTTAAAAAAAATCCTTACTATAATATGTAATTAACATATATTACTTTTACTGTGAACTCACAAAAATTTACGAATTTTATTTTACTCATATGTAAAATTTTCTCTTTCTCGTATTTAAAATTTCTCATCTTAGGCTCGTTTTTTCTTTTTTTTATTTATTTTATTGAACAGGACACATTCCTTCACAATGATAAATGGGATATTTCCAGATAAAGAATAACTATCCTAAGATAAAAATTACTCTTTATAATGTGTCTATATCACTAAAAAATAAAAATGCGCAATTGAAAATAAGTTTGAGATAAAAGAAATCAGAAAACAGACTTACCGAAATGGAGCAAAAATAAAAAATGCCTTAAAATTAGATATATACTAGTTTAACAGTGAACAAAAATTCGCTAAGAAGAAAAAACAGTGCTTATAGCTTAAATCGTACTAAATAATTTTAAAATTAAATTTAGCAGGAGGAAAAAGTGAAGCAAATTGCATTTCAGTGTTGCCATCTATATATATAGTAAGAAAATTTTGAATTCATCATTTCATCTGCACTAATGACTGAATTGTGTGTTTTGTAGGTTTCAATTATTCAGAGTATTCGAAGGTGGAAGCAGTGGAGAGTGGTGACGTCTCTCATCTGACCATTCCACGCGTCACATATTCCGATGCTGGATTCTATGAGTGTTGGGCACACAACGGAATGGGTCATCCATTGAAAACTAACTTTTCATTAATTATTCGGAGTAAGCATTTTCATATTGGATGTTCACGCCATTCGGAAACACGCCATACAACTAAGAATCTTAAAGTACACAAGGGAAATTTTTTTTATTACTGTTTTTAACTTGTATTTATTGTATAGTTTACAATTTTATACACATCCCGCAGTGGACTGATCTTAAAGACGCGGTTCCCAGTAGAATACCGAAATATCACTGGTAGCGGTCAGTAAACTGGTGCGTGGCCACTTCGATCAGTCTGCGTTGAGATCGAAGTTGGACGGTATCGGTCCTCGTTAAACTGTTCTACAGTAAGGTGCTCGATTTCACGAGGAAGGTCGTCGGGCTACCTAAACAAGGGAGCAATCCCCTCTGCAAAGGATCAAAATTGTGATGACATGCCTTCGGATCATCCTCAGGGATGTTTCCCAAACCGTCACCAATAGCCCATTGTGCAGCTCTAGTGCGACGTAAATAAAGTACCTACCTACAATTTTATCCACTTTCCATCTTCGCACGTATTTCGTGTTCGTGCTTTTTATCTACTTTTATTCGCATGCTTTGAATTTTACGACAATTAAGAAAAAGTGTACTTTTGATCCACCAAACTTTCCATTCGATCATAATTTTATAAACACTTTCAAACTTGAAATAATGGCAACACATCATTAAGTTATGAACACTAAATCAACACGAATCATATTTTTTTTCTTTATGTACTCTATTTGTATTTTTAGTTTGTATGTAAATGTTTTATTGTACCATTTACAATTTTATCCACTTCGCATCTTCGCAGCGTTACACGTTTCGTGTACGTGTCTTTTGTCTTATTTTATTCACGTAATTTGAATTTTACAACAATTAAAAAAATGCACTTTTTATCAGTTTTCCCATTATGTTATGAGCACTTTATCACATTTGTGACACTTTCAAAGTTATAATATGTCGCACCGAACCGTCAGACATTTTGTTATTATCTTGTAAATACGTGAAAAAACTATTCGAGAGAGAAAAAACCTCGATAATTGCGCGCATAAAATCTGTATTTTGTTATGCTTTTTAATGAGCACTTTTTCCAAAGGAAATGACATGTGGGCTGACTTATGTTTTCTTAATATACTTAAGGTGAACTATGAAATGTTTCTACACAACTGGCATTGTTTTATGCATGATTGTAAAATCATTTTGTACTTTTTAAAAAGCAAGATAAGGACTTCCAAGATTACATCTCACATTACATTAAACCTTTTATTTCTTTTATTTTTGCGTCAGACTTAGTTCATTATTTTGTACGATTCCGTTATTTTGTGTCGATTGTTTTGTATGAGTTTAGTATAATTATTCACTTGCGACTTTCACTTTCCATGTTTTCACTGTTTCTTATCATTCTTGGAAAAATATACATTAATTTAGAAAGACAATTTTTGTTTAATTTGATATTTGAAACCAAAAGTAATCCTAATTCAATGAGTGTGCTTTCGTAACATTATATTTGTGATAATTCCATCATAAGGTGATAAGTAATTCTGGGTGATATTTAATTGATTCACTGTCTGTGGAGTATTGTTGTGCACCATAAGGAGTGAGAACTCATTTGTAAATCTATCTATCTATTGTAAATCTAACGCTCTATCCTCTGAGCCATCACGGTTAACCACTATGATTAGTTTTAATGAAAACGTATTTCATGTCTTATTTGTTTGTGATTTGAAATGAAAAATCTGGAACAAAAAATGCGTAGAAAAAACTTACATGCTTAAAGAAACATAAAAAATTGACACTGCTACAAATTCTACATTTTGACAAATTTCTTTTGTCATAATGTCGAATTATTTAATAAATAATAATTCATTTATTGGTATAAAATATTGTTTTGAAATTGCAAAATCATTTGAGGTGACTTTTAAAGATAATATGTAAAATAAATTATTGTGATTTTTACAGATGCTGTTTATATTGTTTTGCATATTAATTGATAAATTTGAATTTTTTTCTACTCTCAAAGTTAAGATATTTGAAATGGAAATTTTTATTGTTTCAACTTTTATTAAGCTTTTTAGAGTGAATCTTTAGCAATTCTTGACGATTAAAAAGTGTGAAAATGTTGAGTTGGTTCTCGTTCTTTATTTAAAAACCTATTGCAACTTTTGATTGAGTGAAAGCATTGTAACATGTCTTCAACTATGAATGCTTTTTTTTTTAATTATTATGAATCACATAAAACGAAAATGAATAAATAATTTCAACTTTATTTTTCTCTACTATATTAAATCTAGATTTTAGTTCTCAGTTGTACCAAAGTGTGGCGCTGCCTATGTATCAAAAGTGAATATGAGGAGCGTTCTTGTTGACTGAAATTGTGTTGTCCTATTATTTATTCTCCATAGTTTTATGCTAACAAGAATAATTGTGATAAATTACTACAAATGATAATGAGCAAATCATGTGTGATAAGGTTACGTTTTTAGATAGAGGCAACTTTCTGTAACAATTATGGATTGGTTCAAGTATTCTACTACAAAAATACACATACTTTTCTGTATTTTGCTGACTACTCTCGAAATCATCAAATGCTCTGCACAAGGTAAGTCTTTTTACGTACATGTTACTTGTAACTAAAATTATTTAACATTTGTTCTCTAAATTTTTTTACACTTAATGAAATTTTCTCTTTAAAATGCATTATGTAACTACAGTATTTTTTAAATGTTTGTGAGCACTGAATTAGTATTGAGGAATCGATTATGCATTCAGCCTTTAATTTATATGATGAATGTGTCATCGTAATTAATCACCGTAGCGTATCTATCTCTCTAATAAGAAAAGTTTATTTTACACATAAGTGCAGCAACCGTTGCTTATAACAAGTATTCCAGGTTTATAACAGATATAATACAAGTTGAGGTACCCTTACGAGATTTAAAATTTTCTCACATCACTGAAGTCCACTAATATTTCTGGTGGTGAAATATTTTTTCATTCATATAATGTATGTTTCACATGCATAAAACTATGAAGGAGACAAATACAATGTAGGTAAGCGGGAAAAACAATTCTTAATACATATATTCTCCATTTTAGGTTAGGGAATAATTCTTTAAAACGCTACTGATATGCAGAAAAGTTTTAAACAAATGGAATTCCATGTAACTTTTATACAATGTCCGGACATTAATGCTTGTCAATTTAACCTTTTGTATACCGATTTAAATTATTTATCGGTAGCTGCTGAATAAAATTGTTTTAAGTTAATTTTCATACATAACCTTTGCTACCAATGGGGAAAATATTTTCTGAAACTACGGAAATTCCGAAGTTGGAGAGTATATTGATATCCAATCTAGTAATCCATATTAATAAGAGGGTGTTGATAACATAAGAATTTTCAAATCGTAAGATAAAGCTTGATATAATTAATTATATTCTTTACTAACTTTTGAGCAATTTTTGTTCCTTAGAACAGCTGAAAACCCAGCTTTGCTCAAGCATGAAATCGAGAAAAAAATGAAAAGCCTAAAAACATTTTCATTTGGAGCAGGATATTCATATTTTCACCTCATTCAAAACTCCATCAATTTAACCCTGATTTTGCTTTTCCATTTGACATTAAAGCATTCTAAATAGACGAGCAATCATAGGCACCCCTAGGTTACCACGGTTCATACTTTGAGAAGTTTTTTTTTTTAAATTTATTCATTAATTTGTCTTTATAAGCAGTTTTTCAGTTGCCATTTTGAAATACTTAAATTCATTCTCGATTATTTAGGTGGCATTCCTGAAATCCAAAAATTTTCCTTCCAAGATAATGTGAATAAAGGAAAAGTTGTATCTGTGACGTGCCTAGCCGTTTCGAACACAAAACCTTTGACTTTTTCGTGGTTCAAGGATGGAGCACTATTAAAGAATGGAAAGAGATTGAGAATCGAACACAGCACTGAATTTTCTGTACTGATTTTAGACACTGTGGACCAAGACAGCGAAGGAAACTACACATGTACCGTCTCTAACAGAGATGGAAACGCCAAACATTCTGCTTACTTAAGAGTGAAAGGTAATTTCATACCTCAAATACACAGTCCCTGGGGCCATATTATGAGACGCACTATTAAGATTCTATGTAAAATCTTAATAATCACGTGATACTTTACAACGTTTATTGTTTTTACGTGACTGTTTGCACACTTGTTTGCGTTCGTGTATCAACGGATTAAATTAGACGATATATAATATAGATTCGACAATTGGATAAATTGGGCGATATATATTACGTAAATATAAAATATTTATTACATCGGGTATTATATTAGTATATTATAATAATGAGACCCAATTATTAGACACAGTGTAGAGTTTTAGTAATGACATGTTTAGCTCGAGTTTTAGTGCAATACTTTTATATTTAAACATACATGTAATGGGTTTTTATTCAGGAGATTTTTTATGCACTTCCTATTTGTATTTATTTCTAACGTATTGCATTGCAATCTTAACCAATTAATACACGAACGTAAACAAATGCAAACCGGTTTCAGTTTCCTAAAAATAATAATGCTGTACAGTATCACCTGATAATTAAGATTCTACGTGGAATCTTATAGTGCATGTAATAATTTGGCCAGGCACTGCAGTGTCCAGTTCCTTGAAGTTTCAATAAAGGAAAAAACTCTCAATCCAAGCGTTCATAATGTGAAAATTTTGGAATGCTTCTTTTCTTAATATTTCCTTTTTAAAGATATTTCTTTCCGTACACAAGTGATCAAAATTTTTTGAAAACTTTATAGATAATCTTTAGATTTCCGTTACTACTGAATAAAATCTCTGCATTTTTATATCATTATACATACATATGTTAAATAGTTGATCTATGGTTTCAATTGCATTTTAAAATGTAATTATTTCTGTTATTGCGTGTTATTACTATGATAAAAAGCTTTTTCTACATTAAAAATTGCTATTGCAAAAGCTTTCAAAAATAAAATGTATATACTGAAATATTGACTGCAGCTCTAACTTACTGCAAAATTCTGTGAATATTAAATATACAGTCTTCAACATAATAACAAACTCTTCCAGTATATAGATTTATTTCAATAGGAACCAAAAATTGTTTTGTTTTTTTTTAAATTTATCTACTTTTTCTTACGAAAAATAATATTATAGGATTACGTAAATTGCAAAGCTAGTGGTTATTTTTCTTAAAGACTATGACAAAAATGACTCGTTTTTAAACTTCCAAATAAAAATTAACTATGAAACCACTAGAAACTAGTCACGATTATCCTTTTTTCGAATATCAGAAATATTTTTAGTAAACAGTCAATAAATTCTTTATTTTAATTTGGAAGTAAAAGATATATATTTCTCATTATTTAACGACTAAGCGTTTTTTTTTTCTTTTGGAAGAAACGCTTTAACTTCTATAAATATTTTTAGAAGCTAAATACTTATTAATTTATTTTTAATATAAACATTTAATGCAACGAAAAAATCACTTATCTCAATGCAAAAATTTAAATTTTTGAATTACAGTGAATTTTTTTTAATGTACTTGTCTTTTTTGACAGTTCCGCCCAAGTGGTCAAAAATTCCAAGCAATGCGATCGTTTCTTTGGGAGAATCTCTTAAGATGGAATGTGAGGCTACAGGTTCTCCCTTACCTCAAGTGGAGTGGAGAAAATACACAGGTAAGCATCAAATCTGCTTTATTTTTAGTTATTAGTTTAATTCAGTGATCGTGTGATTGTCATATGACATTTTACAGCTTTCTATAATATGTATATCGTATAACGGTTAGATAAGTGATTCTCAATTTTTTTTTCCGTCGCAGCACACATTTAACGATTTCGACATTTGACGGTGGTCAAGGAAAAAATTATTTTTAAAAGTTATTCACTTATCTGTAATACACTGTGTAAAATAATTTATGATAATAATTTTGAATGCAGAATAAAATATGTTCTACGAAAAGACGTTTATTAAGAGATTAATTAGCTTTTCTACTTGTGCAGTTCTTATTTTGCCTTCGTACCTTCGTTCCCTGAGTAGTTCGTTTGTTTAGTTATTAACTGTTAGTTTTATTTGTTTGTTTATTTTTTTGCTAGTTATTAATTGTTAGCTTGTTTCTTATTAATTGTTAGCTTGTTTCTTATAGGCATTAATTACTAGTTTTTTTTTAACTTAATTGTTTGTTTTCTTGTAATTCCTTGTAAATTTTTTTTTTTTAAAGTCAAATATTCTTAGCGTATTTTTTTTGTTACTAACCTCTGTTGATTTGTTTCTATAACTATTAATTGCGTAGCTAATTTTAATTGTTAGCTTTTATTTCCTTTTGTAAATTAATATTTAGCTTGCTTTCTTTTATTTATTAATAAATTTTAGTAGTCCTTCTTATTTTAAGACTGTAAGAGACAGAACTATTACCAACAAAGATGTCCACGCCGTTTAAACGTGGAAAAATTATATATATATATATATATATATATATATATATATATATATATATACTTTCATTTAACCTTTAATCGTAATAAAAAAGCATCATAATTTTCACTATATCATTTCTAGAATTTGGCGACACACAAAAGTGGCACTGCACAGTGGTTGGGATTTCTCTGGGTTGAATCATGCTTGACATGCTTCTGGGACGGTACTAACTTCTGATGAAACCCTACTTGTAAAGTATTTAAAATAAAATAAAAAAGGAACACCTTAATAATTTTTTATCTAATTGTCAGATTTTAACAAGCTGATGTGTGATCTCGACTAGACGAGGGCATAACTTTAACTGTGATATTTTAAATTACGAAATCAGACATAAAAACGTACTTTCTTTAACGTACTCTGTTCTTTTTCTTTTATTTATTTATTTTTTTTCTGTTGATGGATTTTAAATTTCAAACATCAAAATAAGAGGGGTCGTGCGTAATTTGGAAAATGGAGTTCCAATACTACAGCCAGAAAAAAGTTTCCAGTGGCGCTATCTAAGGCCAAGAATTCGACTTCTGCCAAACCCATTCGTCACACCAGCTTAAAAGGCGGATCCATACATCCATTAGTCCACAGATCCTAATTTGGACCTCAACCAGAAAATGATCAATCTCCAATTTAGTACCCCCAGAGGTGTAATTTGTTATAAGAACATGGTGGACTTTGTGACCCGACAGATTTAACGTGCACCAAGTCACCGTTTACTACACGGAGTCTTCGACCGGCTGAATTCGAACTCCCGTTCTCACGAACGCCTTGCTATCCCAGCCACCTCGTTATGTTAAAATCCCGTTCTGCGTAATTCACTACGTCCTTGAATGCGTTAAGTAAATCACAAACTTTGTGCGTACAATTGTAAAATTTGTTCATCCAAAGGTGCAAAAAGTTATTTTTTACTAAATTTTTATACAGCGAAAATAATTGCGGTACGCAAATAAATTTTTGAGCTATTTTGATCTACGTAACTTTAAATGACAGAATCTAAAATGCGAAAGGCATCGGTCGAATAGTTCTTGAGTGATAAAATGTTAAAAATACGGCCTCATTGAGATGGCGAAATAAGAAGTGAAGTCAGCTCTTAGAGGGGACCGGGAAAGCAATTTCTTTTTCCAAACTGTGGACGTATTTTGAATTCAAATTCACTGGGGGAAAAAATTTATGTTCGTTCAGAGAAAGTACGTTGTTGCGTTAGTCGTATGTACTAACTAATAAACATATTTGATATTAGGTCTTTGACCAATTAAGATCATTAAAATCTGACCATTAGATTAAAAGTAATTAAGGTATTCTGGTTTTTATTTCTATTATACTAATTTTTTCTCCTTTATTTTATCCTAAAAACTTTAAACGTAATTTGGTCGTATAGTTATATGGTTTCTCTATTACTGGCCAGTATATTATGAATTGATTGGTTAAAAAGTAATTTTAATTTTTTATTGTGGCTAAGTGTATGTATATATATATATATATATATATATATATATATGTGTGTGTGTGTGTTTATATATAAAATAATCACTTAGAATCTACTTTTTATCTCTTATGCTTTTCATTCTGTTTTTATTCTGTAGGCAAAGACCTAACATCGACTGTCTTGTCAAGTATCAAAGATGTATTACATTTACAACATGTATCCTATGAAGATGCGGGATTGTACGAATGTATAGCTTTTAATAATGTAGAATATAATATTAGCACTAATTTTTCCATCATTTTACGCGGTATGTTGCTTTTCCTATCTATCTATATAAGTTGTATTCATAATCAAATCATTGTATTTCATGTTAATTTTCACTAAACGGTTAATTATATTAACGTGATTAGCACAGAGGCGTATACATATGTAATTAATTTACTCTTTAAGAAAAATAACCTAATTTCTCATGGGATTCTTTCAATCATTGCAGTAATCAAAATGTTTCATATTTTTGCCATTGTGTGGCGCTGCAATACCTTCATCCGTGCATCAACAAGCCATGTTGGAAAGAACGCTGCCTACTTTAACGATATTACAAATGATGTTTTGAACTCACAATTATTACAAACCGAGATTTAAATTACGTAAGAATGAAGATTTCGGCATTCGTTGTGTGGTTACTCGTAATCAGCTGCTCAACTTATACGAAGGCGGAAGGTAAGTTTCATTATTATACCAAATTTGTGAAACTGTTAACACATATATTATCTAAGACAAAAGTGTATATAGAATATCTTCAATGTTTTAGCTTGTTACTTTTACATAAATAGTTACTCCATGTAGAATTAACTCACACTTTTTTTGAAAATGTCACATGTATTTAAATATTTGTATTTATTTATTCTGATAACGTATTAGAAATATATATAGAGAATGTTTTAAACAAATTGCAACCTTTTCATAACTTATTTTTAAATTGTCATTATTCATAGTATTTTTAATAACATTAATTGATTGTTGTCTTAATAAACTGCGACTTATAAAATTCACGTGAGCACGTTTTTAAGAAAAAACCTTTATTCCTATATTTTTGTTGTTAGAAATAGTAATAGTTGTAAGTTGTAAAGTTGTAATAATCGCTTAAAATCATACATTTCAGTTCATTAAAATCATACATGCATTCAGTTTTATCAGACGTTATAAATAGTAATTGATTTAAACAATACATTTCAGAATAAACTGTGCCTCAGTTGTAATAAATATTAATAAATGAAAAATCATATATTTTATTGAGAATTGAACCCCTTTTTTATTTATAGTAATTGCTTAAAATTGTACATTTGATTCAGAATTGTATCCATTGTTATCATTAATAGTTGGTGAAAACTACTATTTTCTATTTAAATTATGCCCCAGTTATTAGAAATAGTAATAATTGAAATATCATACATTTCAATGAGAATTTAGGCGTAGGTGTTATTAAATTGTAATTGTTGAAAGCATCATCGATTTCAGTGGCAATTAAGCCTTAGTTGTTATAAATAATAATTTATTTAAATTGCAAAATTGTGTCCCAGTTGTAATAAATAGTAATTGATTTAAATTATAAAATTGTGCCCAGTTGTAATTAATAGTAATAGTTGAAAAATCATAAATTTCAGTCAGAATTGAACCCTGCTTGTTATAAATAGTAATTGCTTAAAATCATGCATTTCAGTCATAGTTTTACCAGCTGTTATAAATGTAAATTGCTAAAAATTATTCAATTCTGTTTAAATTGTACCCAAGTTGTTATAAATGGTTATAACTGAAATATCTAGGTGTTTTTTAAATAGTAATAGTTGAAAACATCGTCCATTTCAGTGAGAATTGAGCCCTTTCACTTCATGCGGAGGTACAGAGTGGGCGAGAAGGCGCAGGTGACTTGTTTTGTTTCAACTGTTGCCGATGCCGATGTGATACAATTCCGTTGGATAAAAGATGGCGTGGGCATCGCATCAGAGACATTATCAGGAGTGCGATTAAAAAGCAGTAATGATTACTCTATTCTGATCATCAATCCCGTCACTCCGCATCACTCAGGAAATTACACATGTACTGTCTCTGACGGAAGCAGTGAGGACAGCTACACGGCCCAGCTCAACATAGAAGGTGAGTCTTCCTTCTTTTTATTTATTTTTTACCATAAGAATTTGCATACAGTAACATACTAAAGAAAAATATGTTAAATATATTCGAAAATGTAACATTAAAAAAGGAATTACAAAAGTTTAGCCGAATCAGAGCACTAAAGCAGCATGAGCATCTTCTAAGCATCTTCATATTTCATTTTATAACCGTCATTGAACATTCTACCCAATTTAGACTTTACGGCTACTAATGTTAAACTCCGTAGCCTTGTCATTTTGAACCGAATCCAGAAGACAAAAGAACTCCTGGATCAGATATTGGGAAAAAGTTGCCTTCTTGGAGCACTTTTTTAATAAAGCTAGCCAGCACTTGCGTTACATGGAGAGGAAAACCACGAGAGCCATACACGATTAGCTTGATGACAAAAGGACTCTAACCTATGATCCGTCTTCCACTGAGAATATTTTACGTTAGTGCTGTGGTCGGTGCTAGCCGGGTGCGAAATTCGTATAGGCCAGCCATCGGTGGGATTCGAACACGGTTCATCTCATCTATCCCTTGAGCCATCACGGCTCAGCATAAGAATATAAATTGGCATACAGTAACATACTACAGTCGAACCACGTTGTAGCAAAATCGGCTGAACTATCATAATTATTTCATGCTAACCGAATTTCGTCATCATGAAAACAATTTATCACGTACTATTAATACATGTTATGTATTACATTAATGCATGCAAAAAATACTATTATGAACCAAACAAATTAAAATAAGCTTTAAAGTTATAACTACTTTAATTAAACTATTTTATTTATTTGTCCATCTGCAACTTCTAGCAAAGGAAGAAAATAAATTGCGATAGCATTCCTCAAAATAAAGTATGGGGATTTTATTCACATGCCTATTATCTGTGCAGTGTCCAGTAGTTTCCTTTCATGTTAAGTGATAATCAGCTTGAAAATTTCATGTTAAACATGCAAAATACAACGATAATTGTTTGAAGACTCACGTGAGCAAACATGTCTCGTGTAAAGTGATATTTCATGTTCAGCGGTTTCGCATTAGTGAGGTTCAACTGTCAATAAAAATGTTAAATGCATTCGAAAATGTATCATTAATAAAGGAATTACAAAATCTAAGCCTAACTTGGGAGAGCACTAAATCAGCATAAGCCTAAAATTTGTCTTCAAATATATTTATAAAAATTAGAGAATTAATTAAATAGAAATAGGAAAATAATAGAAACATGAATTCAATGCATGACTTTATCAGGGGACGCCATGTATGTGGGAACTTTTCTGTAAATAACTTTAAAGAAGAAAAAAAGCGAGTTAGTGGTGCCCCAAAGTCTCATTTGGAAATTACATAAAAATAGAAGAAATTCGCATTCAATACTTGAAAGGCAAAACAATCTGTAGGAAGTAAAAATCTTATGATATTCTTATTGTTTTATTGTTGAAATCTTACTGCATCTATAATTCATTCATGTTTCTTTTATTTCATTTTTATAATTGAGATTAATTCTCTATTTTTATAAATTTACAAATTGGCACGTTTGCAACTGATGAATGTTAAAAGTGATTAGGAAATAAATTGTTTATATGAACTGTTAAATTAAAAAGATGTTTGTATCAAATGTAATATGCTTTGTCTTTAATATTGGTATTAAATGTCTTTAATATATAAACGTAGATTTTTAATTTTAATGATTGTTTCTTTTTCGTTCATATTAACGTATGTAACGTTAAATATTCTTAAATAAGTAGAATATTTTGTTTAAAATGCGTTTTGATTTTTAAACAGGAATGCATTATGAATTACTTTGGTAAATAATGCGAATGATTTTAGATAAATAGTTTAGGAGTTTTACTGTTGCAAACAAATAATTAAACTATAACATTAAGAAAAATAATTCATTCACTCATTGGTTTGATTAAGATTAAATTTAGAATGCATATTTAAAAAGTAGAATTGTATTTATTTTCGTTGAAATTACAGTTTAGATTTTATAAATTCTTTGCACGTTAGCACTTGTATTAGTCTTTTCCGTATTTATTGTTTTTTTATTGTTATTGTTTCTTATTGTTATTGTTTTGTTTCTTTTTTTTTTGTATTAGTTAACAGTTCGCATCAAATGTTTGTTGAGTAAAATCGCACTAAATTTCAAAGATATATTTATCCAAACCACAACAGTCAAGATTTCAAAAAAAAAGAGTAATTTAAATAAAAATAACGGTTTAAAAAAAATAATATATCTAAATCATAACACATTTTTTGTTTAAACTATTTAAGAGGTTTTCTTATTTATTTCTCTTTAGTAATTTTTACAAAATCCCTTAGACTATAGATCCAACATTATTTTATGTTAACGGTAAAAGGAATGAAAATACATGTTTTATTTTTATTTCACTTTTCAGCTCCCCCCGAGTGGCTAGAAGAATCAAAAAATGTAACTGCAACTCTCGGATCCACTGTAACTGTGCAGTGTCTGTCGACAGGGCATCCAGTACCACTTGTAAAACTGTACAAATATGCAGGTTTAAGGAATAAAACTCCAGTTTCACTGTTTGTATTTTTTGTAAATTAACCACGAGTGCTGATTTATTTTCTTCTCCTTGTATGTGTTGTGTAGGGTCTGGTTCAAAAAAGGAATTATTCGAATCTGTCAATGGTACTTTTGTGCTCATACTGAGTGACCCAGACTACGAAGGTGTATACAGCTGTGAAGCAAATAATGGTATCGAAAATACTATTCGAAAAGATTTCGCAATAAATATTGAAGGTGAGTTTATGACAACGAACCTGTGAACTGCCTTTGCACATACAAACCAAATGACACAAATTTATACAGAGAAAGTTTACAATATATAAGTGTACCGTCAACATTTTACCTTCTTATAAATGTTTTTTTTTTTCATTCCGTTTAATTTGCTCGTGTATCTTATGTAATTGAATGTAATGATACATTTGTGAAATTTTGTGTTAGTTTCTACTTTGAAACCTTGCCAATATGTGGCGCTGTACGTTCTGTCCATCGAAAATAAATGACGCCATATTCTGCTTGAACAGCATTCGAGGAACAGCTCAACCTCACTCTTGAATTAAACTGTAATGCCGCCGCTGTTTCCTTTCAATTAGAATGTTCTCCATGTCTGAAAGACACCTTGGTTTCACTCTTATTGAAAAGTTATTCTTCCTCCTATTGATGACGGTAATGCATATAAAATCTGAAGGTAAGCATTATTTATTTGCAGACTTTTCTATTTTATCATTTCAATGCGCTCGATCCAATTGAAATATAATATTATTGGCTTGTTGTTCTGTGTGTTAGAACTTTAAAAATATTTGTCAGCATGCATTGACTATTATAACAATTTCTCTGAATGTTTTTAATTGCAATGTTTAAAAATACTTGGACTTATGCATACGTCTTAAATGCTTATTTGTGAGTGGCAATTATTGAATAAATTATAAAAATGAATCGAAAAGAATCATGTGAGAAAAAGTTCTGAAAATATAAGAATCCTTTTCTTTTTTTTTAAACGCAATTATCAAGTACGAATGTGTTGATCCTGATAATTTTGACTATTATTTCGAAATTTTAAATGTTAGCTAAAACAAATGTTCCTAATAAGAAATATATAAACATTTGTATTAAAATTTTCAAAATAAAAAACATCTTTCAGCGAAGAGCTGCTTTAATCATCTAAAAATTATAAAATAAAATATTTGATAATTTGTCCTTTTTAAATTTATAAGAAATTTATATTTTCGTAAAACGCTTCACCGAACTTATCATTTAAAAAAAATTATTTTAGACATTAAGACATGATCTGGAAGAAAAAGAATTATTAATGTGTGTATACTAAGTTAGTTTAATGCATTAAAAAATGCAAATTGATTTGAAAATAAGCTTTACTGCTAAAAGAAATTCTTTAAAGTCCAATTCATGTTATTAAAAACCAATCTAAAGTAACCAATCTGTAGCTTATTATTACAGTCGACGTAAAATTTATGCGCAAATGCATTTTCGTTTAAATTATTTTAATATTGTCAATTGACAGCGAAATAATAAAACAAAATTTGAAAATATTCGTTCTTCAACTGATTTTTATTTTTTATTTTTTTCGATTTTATTCTTCACGTTCTCTAACTCATGAATAAATAGAAAATGTTTAAAGCATAATTTTTTATAATTTATTACACCAATCACAATTTTTTTAAAAAAAATTATTCTTTTTAATATTTATTCTACTCAACTTTTTAAGAACTGAAGTTTAGCATCATTGAAAAAAAGTTCACTAAAGTCATGTGAATAAGTTTGAATTTATTTGATAAAAATATCCTTTAGAAAGAATGCATCTTAAGAACTCAAGCAAATTAACGATTCATAAACTGCAAATTATAGTTTATGTATCGATTTGTATGCCAATTGCGTAAAATTTTGTATTTTAATAATGTCTCTACAGAAAATTGTATTTCATTAAATTATTATTCCGAATATTATTCTATTAATACTATAAGATTGCCTTAATTTTTTCTTAGTTTTTCATTTAATTCACTTTTAATATCCTATTTATATTTGTATTACCTATTTATATATCATATATTTATATATCCTATTATATATTCTATTTATATTCTATCTATATTTATATTTTGATATCCTATTTATATTTATATGCATCTTAAATTGAAGTTGGTAAAGCAATCTGAAAGTTCCAAATAAATAGGCAATCTCGCAAACATTCTTGTAAACTTTAAAAATATTGAAGGAAAAAAAAGCTGGAAGAAGAAAGATGAGTCTAAAAGGGTATCTTAGAGGAATTAGATTTCGTCAGAAATCACTAAATATTAAGTAGAATTTAGTTTAATATGATATGTAATTTGTGGTCTTGACTAGAAATTTCGATAGTTAAAATGCACAGGAAGTTATACTTGAAATATATAATGAAATTAACATAATAAACTTAAACATTTATAACTTTAAAGACCCACCGTAGGATGAAGGTCACGCTGTTTTTAAATCAAAAATACTCCATGATATCTCAGATTGAACATCTTAATATTTAGTAATTACCACTAAAAACTTAATTTCTACACCCCGATATGGGCCATGTCTGAGATTTAAAAGGTTTTCATAGATTTATAGTTTTGTGATTTAGTTGCATTTTTAGTGTTTAGAAAAATATTTTACGCTTTTTTTTTTTAACAATGCATACCGCAGTTCTGAAACCTTTTATGTTTAATATGCCCAAATGTTTAAAAAAATAGTTTTTTAATCAAATTTCCGTAAAAAATAATATAGCTTTACTTATTTTTTTTCTCTTAGGTTAATCATCTTAAGTTGAACTTGGTAAAGCAACTTGAAAGTTTTAGATAAATATATAATCTTGCAAACATTCTTGTAAACTTTAAGGACTGAAGAAAAAAGAATATAAATAGAAGTTGAGAATAATCAAATAAAGACTGCCATATCTTAAGAAAATTAGATTTTGTTAGATAAAAATTAGATTTAAGGGAATTTAGTTTAATATCACATTGAAGACAATGTCCTGATAGTTTCCATAGTTAAAATGCACAGAAAGTTATATTCTAATTATTTAATGAAACTAACTTATTAAACTCTATTTTACCATTTAAATAATGACCTACTGCAGATGAGTCACCCTGTTTTTAAATAAAGTGAAATATATGATAGATTGAGCATCTCAATAATTAATAAATTCCGTAAATTTAATTTCTATTGTCATATATGGGACATTTCTTAGATTTATAACTTTAGATTTTCTTAGGTTGATAATTTTTGAGTAGCACTGTCTGTGTTCGAAATATTTTATTACTTTTTTCAATTGAAACACATTTTATGATATTATATACCACAGTTCTGAGACCTTTTATGATGTTTGAAAAATTAATTTTTTTAGCAAAATTTCCATAAAAAATATTTCTTTTAAGGTGTTCCCAGAATTCAATCCTTTCAATTTCCATCACATGTCAAGGCCGGAAGGAAGATAACCATTGCTTGTTCTTTAGAATTGACGTCTGGTACTCCTCCTTCCTTTCGGTGGCTCAAGAATGGTCAAGAAATTCGAAACTCTGCCGAACTGAAAATAAAGAATGACGCCGAATTTTCAGTTCTGATTTTTGAGCCCGTGAGTGACAACAGTACCGGAAATTATTCCTGTATAGCTCGTAATAATTATGGAGAAGATAGCCACACAGCTTTCCTCCAAGTAGAAGGTAAGTTTTTTTTTTCCCTTCTAAGTTGTGGCTATAAATTTTCAGAGTTGATCTTATAACTCCCGAAATTTATTATGTGAATCACATTAAGCCTTTAATATGCTTCGAAGTAATCTCCAACTTTTCATAATGAGCCGCGATGACTCAGGGGATGCAGCGCCCGCCTTCATAGAGCGTTCTTGAGTTGAACCGGGTTCGAATCCCAGCGATGGCTGGTCGATACGAATTCCTCACCCGGCTCATATCGACCGCAGTGCTGATGTAAAATATCCTCAGTAATAGGCAGATCATGGGTTAGAGTTCCCAAAATTGGATCGGCTGTTCACACAGCGACGTATATAAAATAAAAAAAAACCTTTCATAATAGTCCCGCAGTGGACTGATCATAAATACACGTTTTCGAGCAGAACGCGGAAATCAAGCATCACTCTCTGCTGTCAGTAAGCGGGTGGGTAAGCACTTTGATCAGCCTGCGTAGGGACTGAGGGTGCGCAGCATTGGTTCTCGTTAAACTGTTCTACCGTAGGGTGCTCGACTTCGCGAGCAGGTCATCGAGCTACCAAAGCAGGGAAGTCATCCCCTCTTCAGACGATCGAAATTGTAATGGCATGTCTTCAGATCGTCCTCAGGGATGATTCCCTGACAGTCGCCAATAGCCCAATGTGTAATTCTAGTGCGACATAAACAAAATATCTACTTACCTTTTATAATACACTTCTGTTCTCGACTGAAGTCAAGTTTTTTTTCAAATCTCTTCATTCTTAAACTTTGTTCAGTGTTTAACGAATTTTTCAGTCTCGCAAACAAAAAATATCTGCTTGAGATTTATTCGATGAATAAATATATTGAAAAGTAAATAAATAAGTAAATAAATAGTAAATAAGTAAGTATTGAAAGTATATTAAATAATACATCTCAATAACGACCGATGTGGAAAAAAATTCCATAACAAACAAGGTAAAAGTATGTCGAAGACATCAGGGAAACATCGAATTGAAACTGCATCCGGAAGGAGAATTTTAAAAAAGAAATTCTGCAACTTTCAGAGGACGCTATACTGTGGGAGAAACCCCTCAAGGCAAATTTTATTTTACACCCAATGGTACTTTGAAATTTAGAAAAAATTTAATTCCGGAAGACCATGAAGTTTCAAAAGCAAAAAACCTCAAAGTGCGAGTAAATTATGACAGGATTATAGTTCGTCTAAAATAAGAACTCCCCTAGCCATTCGTCTGGACCCGTTGCGGTGACTATGATATCAAGGTATAACTATTTGAAGTAGTGGTGTGAGGTCACTGTTTAGGACAGGTTTGGACTCTGGTCGGCGAGAGAAAGGGAATCTTTTTTCTCCGGTTTATTGTGTTAACCATGGAGTGAAGAAAAAGCTGCCCTCCCTGAAATGAACTATTCTTGTTTCCATAGCAGCAGACGGTCTCATACTTTGTGGTGGTGGGAGTTTTTATCATAGACAAACTATAGTTAGGAATCCGCAGTGGGGAAATTATCCTGCCATAGTTTGTTTGTCTATATTTTAAAAACATATCTTTCAGCGTTTAAAACTTCTTCGCTTACTCTATGTTTACCTGCACTTAATTTTCTTTTCTAATTTAAAAAATACCCATATAGGTGAAATAGAATTTGCCATGTAAAATTTCGCTCGTGGTATAACGTCCTTTAATAGCTGAGTACAGAATTGTTTCGAAACATATTAAATGAGTAAACTATGATCCTTAAGTCAAGCTAATATCTTCATCAAATGTTCTCTCTTTGCCATCAGGTCCTCCCAAATGGTTGCAAAAGCCCCTGAATGTGACAACTCGTGTGGGTGAAAGAGTTATTCTGGGATGTGAAGCATCTGGGCATCCCAAGCCACGCATCATTTGGACAAAATGTAAGTCTTTAAAAATTGTCCCATTATATTAGGAATATGAAATTTGTGAGTTACCGCAAATGAAAAACTGAATATTAAATATTTATTTTCAAAAATATTACAAAACACTAAATTAAGGAAAAAGTCAAAACTCTTGATGGTTTACGTTGGTTTCAGTGCGATTCATAATAGTCCATTTGATGGTCACCCTCATCCAACATTTCAATTATGCATTCATAGTTTTTGATTGATGCCAACATAGTTTTTGATATGCCATTCCATCGTTCCTAGATGGAAAATTCTACTTAAATATTCTATGATGGTTAACCAACGAGAAAAGTTTTGAATCTCATGGACCAAAAACCAGTGATGATTCGTTCTGGTTCCAACTATACATTTCCATGGTGGTTTAATGGGAATTATTGTTGGTTCAGCAGGAATATACCATCAAAACAATTTGTTTGTTTTTTTAATGTTGGTCTATCAGAAATCAGTCTGAATATCGAATTCCTACATTGGGATGATGGTGGTTCCTGATCGTTACAACATTTCATTTTTAAGAAACTATGATGAAAATTTCTGGCGGTTCAACATGAATAAACCATCACAACAAGTTGCTATTCTAATGTTGGGCCATCATGAATCAGTCCGAATTCCTACATTGAGGTAATGGTTACTTATGTTGGTTACCATCAAAAATGTAATTTTTCATGATGAAATTATTGATGGTTATTATGTTGGTCAATCAATGGAAAACCATCAAAAATTTTGACTTTGGTACAAAGTTTCTTTCTTCTATTACAGTTCTTCTTGTAGTTGACCCTTTTGTTACAGACAGACATCGAATCTGTCATGTCAATAAATAATTTAGCAAAATAATTCATAGCTTTTTTTATTTGTTATACTTTTGTGCTTTTTTTAATTTAGTTATTTTAATTAGCTTCCATGGTTTTCAAAGTTATTTAATTATTCGTAGATTGCAACTTGTTACTATCTCTATTTTTGTTTTAAATTACGTATAGTTCAAAAATGCTTTGTTTTATATACATTGAATTTTTGGGATAGTCAAAATGTGTTTAAATTTCTTTAAATTATTGCATATCTTAAAAATGCTTCTGTTTATGTGTATGTAATTTTTTAGTTCGATTTTACACAGTATGACATGTTACAGCATGCCCGGGGACCCAAACAGTTACAGAGCCTTCGAAAAATAGTTTGAAATTTAGAAAACGAGGGGGAAAACTCTTAACTCTACGAGGGGCAGGAAATTTTCTTAGAAATAAAACAATATTGTTGTCGAAATCGTTTTAGTTTGGCTCTGGCAGCACAATTTATTTAAATGAATTTTTATATTATTTTAGCATAGAAAATCACCACCCTTCAAAAAGTTAATAGATTATATTCCAAATTATCACTTTTTTCTTTTTGTTTAGATATGACTGACGATGTGAAGAAGTCTGTGGACACATCAATGTGGAATGAGAGCGTCTTACACATTCCCTCAGTCGGAGTCGAACATATCGGACATTATGAGTGTCAGGCTGATAATCAAATATTAAAACTAATCGAAAATATTCATATTAAGGTCATTGGTAAGACGACCAAGACGTTCTACCTTTCTGGATATTTTTTATTACAAAGAATCTCACAATATGATATGTCATTACACAATATCTCTCATCGATGTTGTAACTTGAATATTTTAAATGTTGTGCTTTCATGATATGTCAAATAGTTCTTTATTTTGTCAATATGTGGCGCTCATTTACCGTAACACATTGAGTGGCAACGCTTAGGGGTAGCTCTCTCGACAAATGCTTTCATTATATGAGAGTATGCATTTGTAAGCAAAAATACTGTCGGAGTCTACGAAACTCGAAATTCATCGAATAACATAACATATTTTTTTGTTTGCCTAAATATGTAAAGAAAGAAGCTTAAGAGAGAGATCTACACGATGCTAGCTGATGATGTACTCCGACGACGAAGTCTTTCGAAAACATATATTTCGATTTTATTGTCTTGTTCGATGATTTTCTCAATGCAAGGTAAGTCTAATTTCATTTGATCATTATTGAATGATAAAAAGTGTTTGTGATTTGCAGATGTTATTTCTCTTTATATCATGATATGCATATTGTCAAAAGCATATCACGATTTATAGAGAAATAACAGATTCTTTTCGCTAAGTGTCTTTTTTTTATTATTATTAATTTGTAATGTAGTGTAAGTTAGCGTAGGTAGTGGTAATAATTTTTAAAAATATCTTAAATTATGACTTAAAGTTATTATGAATAAATGTTATTGTGAAATTCAATTTATCTGATTTCAATTTCAATTAAGAATTATTGTTCCATTTTTTTGGAAGTTACCATGAATAAATGTAGTTGAGAACTTCAATTCATCTGATTATAATTCCAGTTAAGATTTATTATTCCATTTTTTAGAAGAATAAGTTACTTAATTTTTTATTTAGCTTCATCTGTGGTAATCCAGAAGTTTCATTTTGAAGAAGGTATTCAGGTTGGGGATAAGACGTCAGTACTCTGTACAGCCAAATCGAGTTCAAATATAATATCTTATTCGTGGCAGAAAGATGGAGAGCCGCTCTCAGAAAATGATGAGTTTAAATTCCGAATGGACGAAGAATTTTCAGTTCTGACTATAAAAAGCGTGAAGACAAATCACTCTGGCAATTACACTTGCATCGCAACCAACCAACAACAGCACTTTGATAGATACACAGCAGAGTTGATAGTAAAAGGTATTTTTTTTTAATTTATTTAACTATCTTTTGTCATCCAAGTTTACATTTATATGAAATCCGCATTTTTTTCTTTTGATTTAGAGTGAGCAATAATGTTTTTATAAGCTGGATTTTTATCTCAAAATCAAATATAGCTGTAACAAATCGAACTATATTAAAGAAAGTTCTTTTTTTTATTTTATTTAAAAACACATTTATTTGACAAACTTATGAACCTTAAATTCAAAACAGAAACCATTCTCATCATAAACAAACATCAACTCTCTGATATTCCATAAATTGACTCATGCTTTAATTTTTAATTTATCTCTTTATATGTTTTGTTTTTATTCATGCTTTTGTTAGCCAAGTATTTTCAAGACTTTATAACTCAAAATTAAAATAATATGCAACATACTAACTAAAAACTCATAATTAAATATAACTATTTATTAATTCATGAGAACAAATAAAAAAAAATTATTCTGCTACTAAATATAACTTGTTACTGCTTAATTTATTTTAAAAACAATATGATAATATTGAATAATTTTAATAGCGTAATATATTATTTTATTATTATAATTTACATGCAAACAAGAGATTGTCTGAATGTTGTAACAATATATATTAATGTATAGCTCATGTTAAAAGTTATAAAATACAATCTTAAAAACTGTATTGAAGTTTAACTTACTTCTTAAATGTATTTTACTAATATTTTCAGTCTATATTTTTTCTATGATACTTTTAACACAGTTATAATTTTTTGTAATTTATTTATAGTTATATATTTAGCATTAAAATAGGGACAAAACCAAAAATTCGAATATTAAAAATATTTTTTGTGTATGAAAATTGCAAGCAAGAATCTTGGGTAACAATTTCTTAATCTTTCTTAAAAGAGCTTGTTGAAGAACAATTTTACTGTATTTTTTTTCTTTGTAAAAATACAAAAACTCTTACAATTAATATACTTTAAACATTGCTTTCATGTTTGAAAATAACTATAACTTGCTTACATAATGTTATAATTGTTTAAAAAAAATTACAAATTCAATGGTTGACTGTATATTTCTGTAAAATATTTATTACTACTTCATTTTCTACTTTTTATGACTATAAAACAAATGCTATTCCTGAAAACTTTTTCTTTATTTACTTATTTTTGAAAATAAAAAACTGTTTGTGAGACCATGAGAAAAAATTATATTGAACGCTAGATTGGAGAAATAGCAGATGTCTAACTATTTAAAAACAAAACTGCAAAAAATTAGTGGAAAGAAACCATGACTATAATAAGTTTAAACAAATGATATCATAATAATGGTTATATATAAATAATTTTAAATTAAATAAACTGCTCATAACGTATAAATGAAATCACTAAGAATGTTATGAACTTATTAATAACTTTTTTTATTCTTTTTAATTAATCATGAAGCAAGTTACTGCGAAATATGGCTTTATATCACATTGCATTTTTCCTATTTCATACTAATACCATAACAGGTATAGAAAAAATCTAACAAACATAAAAGAAAATTATAGATTGAAGAGTAAAAATGTGTCTTTAAAAAACGAAAAATAAACGATGTTCCATTTTATGTTTTTTAAAACAAATACTATATTCTCAAGCAAAAAGTGTGCAAATAGTTTTCTACAAAATAATTGATTATCATGCAAACCTCAATGACTTGGATAGTTTATCACCAGAAAAACTTATACTCACTCAAACGTACTCAACTCTCTTAAGTCATAATGTCTCTAAATAGGCTTGACCATCACCAACTCTGTTTAGTATTTACAATTAGCTAAATTAAGCAATAAAATTGAAAGAGTTTAGAATTATAGAGCACTAAGGGACAGCAATTTTTAAACTGGTTATGTCTTATGTGCATTGAAAAGTATTTTACTGATATTGACTTTAATAGTTTGGCGAAATAATTCGTACCTTTTCAATTTTCTATCTGTTATACCCCTATGTTTCTTAAATTGTTTTCATTAGCTTCTTGATTTTTAAAATTATTTTATTATGTGAGGATTGCAACTGGTTAATATCTCAATTAATTTTTTTTAAAAAGGAAAAAGAATTATGTATAGTTTAAAATGCTTAATTTTATGTGCATTGAATTTTTAGGGGTAATAAAAATTTGTTTAAGTTTATTAAAATTATTGCATATCTTAACAATCTTGCATATCTTAAAATTATTGCATATCTTTATTTTATGTATGTGAAGTCTTTTTAGTTAGCTTTTTAAACAGCATGTTATAGGGACCCAAAACATTTCTCTGCTATTAGGACGACCCTTTCTCTTCTGTTGATATACGTTTTTATTTCACAGCTCCACCCAAGTGGCTCATTGAACCGGAAAATGCTACAGTTTTAGTCGGCTCATCCCATTCATTTCGTTGTTCTGCTCATGGATTTCCTACTCCACAAATGACATGGATCAAAGGTCACTCCCTTTAATTTTTTTTATTCAATATATGCATCGCTAATTACAATTGAAGCTGTCAATGTTCCCAGGGGGTATGTAACATTTTTACAAAAATAAGTATTTTGTTGGTTTTGGAATATCAATCACCTATTAACAAATACAGAGTAATTTTCTTGACTACATTAAGAAGAGAATCCAATAATTTAGAAGCAATTAAAATAATCTATCCCCAATTGACAAAGTGTTTTGCTTTTTCACGAAAGTGCAAATATTTAACATACCTCCTTTTAACATTCACCGTTTCAATTATGATTATTAAGAAATTAAGATCTGTAGTCACCATTTAACTTGTTTTTTCCTATTATTAATAATAATGCTATTGTTATTAGAATCTATAAAATATCCGAAAAGTAAGGAAAGGTCAAATATCTTGATAAATTTGCATCAATTCCAAAAACTTAACGAAAAAATATAAGGTTGCAAATATTTTAAAAAGATCGATTCAATAAATGCAAACTCGATCTCCAAACTACACTTACTTTGACCATTTTAAAAAATTAAGAAAATATTTATTTAAAACTGAATGTATAATAATTAGTAAAAACACGTTTCAGAAAATGAAAATTTTTACTAAATAATATGGCATGCATTATACCCATTCGAAAAAAAGAGATCATTTAGTGATGCACAGCCTGCGACCATCTGGAGCTTATAAATTAATTATTGTGAATTGTATTGTGTATAAATTATTGTGAAAAATAAAAAATAATTTTTTAAAAATGTTTTTTTAGTTTTAAATAAATTCAAATAATTAAAAGTATTTAATTTTTTGCAAAAATGTTATTAGGCTTACTGTTATTCTGCAAATATGTTATTAGGCTTACCTAAAAAGCTTGTGCACCCCTCATAAATGATATGTCTTTAATGTTAACGTATTTCAACGTTTACAAATTTTAATGTCGATGTGTTTAATTCCTCAACAGCTTAATTAATTCTAAAAAGTATATTGTAAACTTTTTTAAATTAGTTTAATTACAGGAGTAAAATTATTCTTTATTGCAGGCAGAGAAGAAGGGATGAAAGGAGAGATCCTCAATTTTGATCACATTCAGAGTTCTGATGATGGAACATATGTCTGCGAAGCAAATAACGGTGTTTCACCTCCCCTCAAGAAGTTGGTAGTATTGAGAGTGCGTGGTACGATGTCATTCATTATTATTATTCTTTAAAGACGACGGTCACTGCTCTAACGGTTACTGTACTCTACTCCGGGTTGTGGGTTCGAATCCCACCGTAGGCATGGATGTCACTTTCTCTCCCTCTCTCTGTTTTATGTCCTTTCATCTGTGCGTGAATGTAACCCGCCCTGTAAACGGGTTTGTTGTTGTATGACGTGGGAGACGTTACTCCATCGCCATGGCTTAGCCGCAATTTTCCACTGGGTAATAAGAGATTCTGCCCTTTCTGGTGCCAAAGGGAAATAAACCCAAATGCCCGACACTTAAAAAAAAAATTATTTTTTTAAGCAAAATAAATATATTCTAATCAATGGTTTTTTTTCTTAAAAAAATATTGATGCGTATGTATAGGTCTCAATAAGTGTCATTGCATTTAAGTTGAATCTGAGAATGCTTCCTAATTGCATCTTGGAAGCTGGCAATATATTCCTGAGATTATATTGGCTTGTTCTAGACTGTATTATTTTCTCATCGCACTAGAACACGCACATCAATTCAAAATTGAAATTTTTAGAAATAATCAAAAGGTTCCTTCAACGTGTGATGTGACGAGCTCGTACTTTGAATTGAAGGAACCTTGAAAAAGAAATACAGTGATCAGATTCCTTACTCTAGGAAAGTTTTGAAGGACGGTCATTTTAAAGAAACGAAATAGTTAAATAGTTAATTTTATACATTCAATCGTATGTTTTCTTTAGCACATCTGTCATATATAGAATACATCTGTCTTTAATACATCTGCCATATGCATGTTTTCTTTATACATCTGTCATATATACTAGAAGGACGGTCCGTTTAAAGTAAAAAAAATATTTTAAATATTTTTTATAAATGTAATCGTATGTTTCCTTCATACATCTGTCATATATAGAAATTTTTGTACGACGCGATATCTTGGACAGTTAAATAACACTTAACTGACTATATAAACTTTTAATGCTGTCTCATAAAATTAAATTTGAACTTTATCATGTAATATTTCTGTATTGTGGTTGCATAATCTATCAATGTTATACTAACGTGATACTGTGATGTATTAAAAAAAACGTTCATATTTTTTTACTGAACATTCGCTAAAATTGTTATTCAATTCAAACTTTGTAGAAATAGCCATTTAACTCAGCTGGACTCTCAAATTCAGCGATTTCGAATTAAAATGAGATATTTTGTATTTAAATTTTTGTTATTTAAATGCTTGTAATTATTATGCTGATGAATTTTTACTATATTATAATTTCCCGTAAAATGTGGAAGTATTGCGATTTTACAACTTTAGACTTCAATCGCCGTCACAGAGTGGCGCTACAATACAGTATATTCACCCTCTTCGGTATGCTTGATGTGTTTACTTCTTTCTCAGAACAAACATATCACTTGTCGTTACGATTTAGTGTTCCTTTTTATATCACCTTTTAATGAAACTGATTGCTGAGAAATTCTGGATATTGAGGATGCTCTGGGTATTCCTCGTGTTTGCGATGATAGCTGTTCCTGTGAACTCTTCTAGGAAATCCGAAAAAGGTGTGTGTCTTCTCCTTTTGTTATATTCATTGATTAAAAATTTATAGTTATTGAAAATATAATATATCGAACATTTTTATACAATCCCTTTGTATGTTTATTTAAAAGAATTGTGATAGTTACGTTCTTTATTAAATCGTCTGCTATCCCCTTTTATGTTTCAGATGTACCAAAAATTCCGCCGATGTCTTTTCCCCCGAATGTCCGAAGTGGATTGTCCACAAAGATCCTGTGCACCATCGAGAAAGGAAGCAGACCTTTAAAATTCCAGTGGACATACAACAACGAACATTCAGTGTTAGTGAGTTCGTACGATGATTTTTCGGTGTTGAATATAAATCCTGTTTCGGCTGCTCATTCGGGTAATTATACGTGCACAGTCGAAAATGCTTACGGTAGAGACATCCGCACGGCACAACTATTGGTCGAAGGTATGTTTTCACTCTTATTTATTTTTCTCAATTATCTAAAAAATATCCTGAAATATGACCTTTTTTTTCAATTCCTACTATTAGTTCACACTCTCCCTACATCTTGTTCGAATTTTCAATCGCTTAAAAAAAATACTTTTTATTCGTGCACTCAAGTTCAAATACATTTTTTTAAACTTGACACTTGATGTTAATACAGTTTTTTCAAATATTAATTGATTCATTAAATTTATTTAATTAATTTTAGTTTTATATGGGAGAAAGAATTAAAATTGTTTAATTAAAAGTAACTAAAATAAAAATTTTCTTTGTTGACATTAATAGGAATTGAATTCAAAAAATGTTTTTTATATTACTCGTTGTTAAGATATTTCTCTACTATTTGTGACTCTGTAAAAGTGTGTTTTCTGCAATATGAGTGTTTCTGCAGGAAAACCAAAATACTCACGCAGAAATGAATATACTGTCGGATCTCTATTTAACAAAGTCGCGAATAATAAGTTCGTTACATGGAAAAATCGTTAAATAGGAAATCACCGTTTGAAATACTTAAAAAATATAAAACTAGTTATAAATTCTTAACGCTAGACTTAATTACAATAGGAATTGATACACCTTTATCTTGTTAACTAGTATCTACTATTTATTTTAGAAATCTTAACCATGAAAAAAATCTGCATGAAAAGCAAGAATAGAACAAAACATTATCCATTGTTACACTATCATGCTACATACATTTTCAGCTAAAGAAAGGCTTAATGTATAAAATTATAGCTGCATTTATTATAAAAGTAATTTTAAACGTACATTACGTTCTTAAGTTTAATTGCTACTGATTAAATCCGCTCATTTTGTCTGAGTTTTTCGTTTGAAATGCAAACAAAAATTGAAAGGGATTTTACTGCTTTCTCTAAAAGTTAAATTGCTTCGAAAATCAATTCAAGGTCATTTCCCCTGTAGAATGTGTTAACAAATTTGAAACGCCCTGAAATATTTTGAGAAATAGAGAAAGTGGAAAAAAGTCCAAAAAAAATTTAGTTAAATAAAAAATTCTCTTCGCTATTTGGAAGTTATTTTACGAAGAAATTTCCAAAATTTTCTTTGGTTCCTCGAAGCAAATCACAAAATAGAGAAACTCGCAAAATGGAAGTTCGTTAAATAGAATCCCGACTGTATATAAATCTACAAAATATATCCTATTTTCCTGTGATGTGTGTCATTTCCTTTTACGAATTGTATAACTAAAGTTAATTATAAAGTCTTATTTATGTATTAATGCATGCTTTTGTATTTCAACAGAGGAAACGATAGACTCAAACGTTTCTTCAGACTTTTCATTCGACTTATCTTTAAATACAATTATTCTAGGAGAAAAAGAAGACTTTTTGGGTCATTCATAATGCGCGGTATTTTTTAATAGTCTCAGATTGATGTTAATTTGTTACTTGATTTTAATGACTTTGTCTAATGAATTCATTACTTAGTTGTTTGCTTAAGAATCTAAATCAGGGATTATGAATCTTTTGTCGCGGTGCACTTTTAACGATTTCGAAATTTGATGGCACACAAAAAAAAAAAATTTAAAAATTATTTTCTTACTGTGTAAAATACTTTAGAATGTGACATAAAATAATAAGTACTACAAACACAATGCGTTTATTAAGGAATTAATTACAAGTTAACTGTTTTCTTTGTTTCTTTTTTGCTATTTATTAATTGTTAATTTGTTTTGTTTTTTACAATAATTACTTTTATGTGATTCCCTGTTAACTTGTTTTTTATACTTTTTTTTTGTTAGCTTACTTATTTGTTAGTTATCCTTTGTTATTTTGTTTCATAACTATTAATTGCATAGCTTATTGTAATTGTAAGCTTTTATTTCCTTTTGTAAGTTAATATTTAACTTGCCTTCTTTTGTTAATTAATAATTGTGTTATTAATTAATAATTGTGTGTAAATTTCAATATAATTATAACCCGTGAATTTATTAATGTTTCCTTTGTGTAGAATTGGCATTTTGGATCAACGAACCATATGATCGAGAAGTATTAGAGGGTCAGGCATTCGCTATTCATTGCATTGCAGGTGGACAGCCAAACCCGATCATATCTTGGTACAAATATCAAAGTAAGATTCATTCTACTTATTTATTATACTTTATTTTTAAAGAGCTGCTAACAAAATATTTGCTTGATCTAGACACATTCTTTACTCTAAAAATACTTTCGTTAAAATGTGGCACAAATTTAAATGCTCGCTATTCATTCCCAGTAATTATAAGATCTATAAACTTAAATGTACGCAATAACTCCTAACGTTGGACACTAAATAACTGTTGCAAACGGCATTTCAATCATTTACATCTCTTTACAAACCAGTGTAGCTTCAGTTACAAGTACTATTTTTTTATACTTTTAAAACAAAGTGATTTTATTTTATAACTGTCATTGAAAAGACTTTTGGTTTACTGATACCAATGTTCAACTTCGTAGCCTTGTAATTTTAAACCCTATCCAGAAGACAAGGGAACTCCTGGATCAAGTATTGAGAGGAAAATTTGCCTTCGTGGAGAACTTTTTGTTGAAACTGACCTTCATTTGCCTTACATGGAGGGGAAAGCACGAAAACCTCCTATGGTTAGCCTGAGGGCAGGGGGACTCTAACCCGGGATCCGTCTACCATTTAGGATATTTTGCGTCAGCACTGTGGTTGGTGCAAGCCGGATACGGAATTTGTATCTACCTGCCATCTCTTTGATTCGAACCAGTTCACCTTATGGGAAAGCGAGCACCCTATCTCCAAAGCCACCACAGCTTTGGAGATAGAGTGCTTAAACCAAACTGATTAGCGAAATGTAATTTAAATTTATTAAAATGAATTCATTGAATTATGAAATATCATTTAAACCCTTTACGATTGACTGTTCACTCTATAATTTCATTAGAAAAATATTGTAAGGAATCATTGACAAATTTTATTTTCCCAAATATATTCAGTTCTTGATAAAAATATAAAACATCGTATATATCAGAGCATACACTAAACTTTGAAAAGAAATAAAATCGCCCACTGCAAAAAAATACCTTTTAGGTTACAAAAATTTGAATAAAATTTAAATTCGTTTTAAAATAATGTGTTTATAAATAATGATATTGTTTGTAAAGCTTTTTTGTTGGTTGTATAATATAGTTTCATTGATCTGAACACAAATGCCTACTCCATAAAGTTGTAATAAATGTGTAATAATTTTTATCCAGTGATACAAATTGAATTTAAAAAATGCCGCGATAGTTTCAAATTTTGTGAAATCAATTTTAAAATTAATATATTCAAGGAGCAAATCAAGCGACGAGTTGAAATAACTTGATATCTAAAAGAGAACTAAGCAACGTCGATATACATATATAAGATAGACATGTAGCCTAACCACTATTCTTATATTTTTATGCCTTATTTTTCTCAATATCTCTGGAGATTGATTTACCTTTTTCTTCGATGAAATGTTATTATAGAGTAATTTTTTATGATGAAATGTTAGGATAATTGTTGTGATGTGAATTATTTTTTCAGGTAGTGGAGGTTTCATCAACGGAAGTAGAATCCGCGTGGGAAACAACGGAACCTTATCCGTCCACTCAGCCGGAATGAAAGACGGAGGAATGTACGAATGCGAAGCGGACAACGGCATCGATCACCCTCTCAAGAAAACCGTTCAAGTGAGGGTGAAGGGTAAGGGATTCGCGAATAAACATTCAAAACCATGGCCTCCTTTTATTTCAACCTCCACTCTACACACACATACACAACAACAACTTCTTCTAGAGATAGCGTTTTCACAAACCTCCATTAAAAGAATCTTCTTTTTCAGTTCCGGCAAAGTTCGAGGAGAAGTTCGCTGTGGTGAACGTGAAGAAGGGGGACAGCGGTCGAATGAAATGTGAAGCCCTCGGAGATCAACCCCTCTCCATCACCTGGCAGAGGGATGACGCTACCATCAGCAAAACTGGTGATGAACGGTAAATAGTATCCCCCTCTTTCTTCCAATACAGTTTTCATGCACTATATATATGTATGTGTATATATGTATGTATGTGTATATATGTATGTGTGTATATGTGCGAAATCTATATATAAGTTCAAAACGTAGAGAAAACATGGAAAAAATTACAGAACAATAAAAATAAGAGAAAAAGAAAAATAATAATAATAAGATTCCGAAAAAAAAATATTTAAAAAAAAATTAATAAATCCTGCTTTTCTTAATTTTCTTCGCTTTTCTTTTGTCCTTTTTGTATTTATTTATTATGCTACATGAATAAATGTATTTAGCACCATAAAGAAAGAAGAAAAAGGAAAACTAAGAAAATTAATAAAATTGTTGAGTTTTATTTACTGCGCATAAGCTGCAAGTATTTAGAACTCATAAAATAAGTAAAAATTATAGAAAATAATAAAAATTAATGAAAAGTGAAGAAGAAAAATTATTAAAATAAATTTTTTAAAAATATTTTTATAAAAATATAATAAAAAGCCGATAAACAAAATAATGAAAAGATATCTCGACAAAAAGGAATGTTTTATAATAGTGTCTCAATATAGCCAAAGCAAAATATATCAATACAATGAGTGTGAGGAGCTCTCAAAAACAATTTAAACGGAAATGGCACATATTAAGTAAAAAGACATACGAAATAAAACATATCGAGCAAAAACCAGAAAACACTAAACAAAGCACGAGACGAAATCTAAAAAGCTAGTAGCGAATTCAAATGAACTTACACGTATCGGAATCTTTAAAGAATGATTTAAAATATTTTAGTAATAAGATTGCAATAATTTAATTTCATTAATCTTTATCAGTTTCCCTGTTTTCTTTATATTTTTAACTTATTAACTATGCCAGATTACAAAATACAAAAATAATAGCGCAAAGGGAGGTTCGAAGAGTAAATTGAGAAATATTTTATGGCGTGTTCTTACTGCAGTAGTGAAGCACGTTTGATCTTATTGCGAAAACATCTTGAATCATTCTTAAGATTCCGGTACGTGCAAGTTCATTTGAATTCGTTACTCGCTTTATAGATTAAGTTTTGTGTTTCGTTCTGTGTTTTTTTAAATTTTATTTTCTGTTTTTTTTCTTGATATGCTTTATTGCGTTTTTTTTTTTTTTTTTTTACTTAATGTGTTCTATTTTCGTTTGTTTTTTGAGTTCTCCTCGCACAATAGTATTGATATATTTTGCTTTGGACAATAATTAATACAATATTAGAAAGCACTCCTTTTTACGGATGACCTGATGACGAGATTATATCTTTTCATCATTTTGTTTTCCATCTTTTTAATAATTTTTAATTTTTTTTTAACATTCTTCAGGGCTCTGTTTAGAAGAAATTTGAGTCCGTTAACAGATCCTTCACAAAATATCTTTTCATAAAAACGGACCCTTCACAAAATAGTTTATCTTTTAATCGGACCTTTCACAAATTTGCTTATCTTCATTATTGTTTTGTTAATCGAATAAACCCTTCCCAGGAAGGGGGGGGGAAGACAAATGTAAACGGACTAAGTTTCGTCTTCGGTAGACGCTTCTTTTATTTGTCCGAAGTCCATATTCAGCAGTGTAGGCTAAATACCAAATATTTGTATGTTGCATCTCTAATTTAGTAGCAGCAATTGCTGTTTATTTTTTAAATTTTAATTTTTTTTAATTGTAATTTTGCAGTGTTGAGCATAATCTTGTATCTATTTACAATTTAAAAACTCCTTGAAAAAGTTTTTTGCAATAACAGGACCCTATTCACAAAAGCAGGACCCTGGTTGAAAGAATGTGATTTAACGTTTATTTCATATTCACAAATTACGAGTAATTTTTTCACAATTTCACAAAAACGAACCTTTTACAAAATGTCTGGACAGACCCCTGTTCTTAATTATATTTTATTTTCATTTTTTCATTAATATTTATCTCTATATTTTAACTTATTTTATGTGCTCTATATACTTGAAGATTATGAGCAATTAATAAAACTTATTACTTTTTTTTTATTTTTCTCTTTTCTTTTTTGTCTTTATGGTGATATATGTATTCCGATTCTTGGTAGATACGAAATATTTGAGACGATGGTTCCAAAAGGAGTGGTGTCCGAATTGATAATTCGAACGTCAGAGAAAGAGGATGGAGCTCTCTACACCTGCATCGCTGAAAATGAGTTCGGCAACGATCATCGGAAGATACGACTCCTCGTTTTGGGTAATTTCCTTTTCTTAATTGTTCTTATTAATTAATTAAAATTTTCCTATATCTTTTTGTAAAGAGTTGAATCTCGAAAATTGCTTAAAATACAAAATAAAACCAATTTGTAGTAGTATCAACTAGTATTAGTGATAGTGAAATTCTTTCTTTTCATATAAATTTCAATTTCTTGAATGAATTGGGGATATTCCTTTTTCTGCATTCAGATCTGACCAAAAAAATAGAAATTATACCTATTATTAAGGAAGAATTTCATTGCTCTATATAATGAAATTCTAGTATTTCAAACAAAAATTTTGCTTAACGGTTCTTTAGTAGGATAACAAAACTTTTGGTAAAATTACATTTAGTTCATTTGTTTGCTGTTATTATATTGTTATTTAAATAATTCTTTTGTTAAACCAAAAAAATTAGATTTTTTCTAAGACTATTTTAAATACTAAATCTAGGGAAATACGTTCAATAATAATTAAATGATTCAATCCAGTAATTTAATAATAAAGAGCAAAAATAATTAAATGAAAATTTATTTAGTTTATAAAATTGAAGAGCAGTTTAGATAAAATGATTGGTATTTATAGGAATTGAAACATAATTAATCTACAGTCTTAAATGTGGTACTCAAATATATAATTTAATTTAATATAATATTTTGAGTTATTACCTACGTTGGCGGTCACTATCTTAAAAATTTGATTATATCCATTTAAAGTATGATAATATAAAGTTTGAAAAAGTAAAGAAATGTGTGTTCAAAAACGATAAATTGAAATTTGGTATCAAAACGTTTCTTATAAATTTAAATATATTGAAATTGAGTTTTAATCTGGGCATAATAAGTATATTTGAGTAATAATAAGTATATTTATATTAAAAATTATCTAAATAACTTTTTTTTTGAACGTTTAAAAGAAACTGAAATATATCACGCATTCATGGGCAAAACTGAATGGCATACAATATAATATACTATAAAAATGTTAAATGTATCCGATCTTAGTATTATTATTATTTGGATATTATTAATTTCGATAATATTGTTTCAATATTTGAATTAAGAAAAAGTCACTAAATGCACTTTTTTGTTTTAATGAAGTTAGTAATACATTTTGAATTGCGTTCTACAGTTCACTAATTTTGAAAAGTTATGAATGAAATGTATAAAAATGATAATGTATAAAATGTATGGATGTATTAACGGATGTATAAAAATGAAGTTAAAACACCCATATTTGATTTATAGAAGATATAGAACCCAGTTATAGAAGATATGTCTAAATTGTTTTAGCAAAAAATTATTTTTGAAAAGTTTTTTTTTCTGCGTGCTGTTTCTGCTTAAAACTGTTTTAACGTATTCCAACTTAATTTTTTAATGAAGAAATTTTAAAAATATTTTTTTTGGGAAAGGGTGACTTGATTTAAATCACTGGATTGAAGAAATGACTAAGTCGTAATTTAAGTTACTTGACTTTCTAAAAAAATATTGATTAAACTCGATTTTTTTATTAAAAAACTCATTCATTTATTATCATTTCAGTTAAAAAATAATTAGTACTTTAATAATAATATAGTTTTAGAGTGGTATTAAGCATTATTTATACATTTTATAAGAGCTTTTATATGGGTATGTAACAAAAAAAGTGAAAAATCTGATTGAAATCTAAAAAAATACGGTTTTACTAATAAAAAATTCATTTCTGAATTGAAAAAATTCTACTTTTTATTTTTTTAAGAAAAATCCGGGATTTTTGATAATTTTGAGTACTTAAAGTTTATATGATTTCAATTCCATGTTTGTTCATTTTTGTATTCTTGATGGTAATGGTAAAATAATGAATGTCTCGTAAATTGCAGAAGTTCCAGCTCCGCCTCTTGATGTCAAAATCCGTGAAATCTGGAGTCGGAGCTCCAGCGTCTCCTGGGCTCCCCCGTACAGTGGCAATTCTCCAATCACTAAGTACATTGTGCAGTACTGGCGAGACTTGGGTACGTTCTTCTGTGTTTGCTATCTTAAGAAAACTAATAAGAGTATGGTTCGTCTAAAGTAATTACTCCCCTAGCCATTCGCCAGTACCCGTGGTAGTGACTATGGTAACGAGATATAACTATTTCAAGTAGGAGTGTCGGGTCACTGTTTAGGACAGATTTCATGCGCTATTCTTGTTTCCATCCAAGCGAACGGCTCAGGCTTAGTGGCGAGAGGATTTCTTACCATAGACAAACTATAAGTGAGTCGTAATAGCTCAGGAGATAGAGCGTTCGCCTTCTAATGAGGTGAACCGGGTTCGAAACCCAGCAATGGATGGTCGATACGAATTCCACATACGACTTGCACCGACCAATGTGCTGGCATAAAATATCCTCAGTGATAGACGGATCATGGGTTTTATATATATATATATATATATATATATATATATATATATATATATATATATATATATATATATATATATATATATATATATATATATATCGTGAATGGCCGAAATCAAGTAAATGTCGACTTTCCCCGGTGAGTGTCAACAATCACATAGTCGCTTTGGGGTATATCAGAAATGCTCGTATTTGTTATATCCGATTTGATAGTAATTTATTCGTTGATATTATATATATTCGATATTTTCATATCTGCTTAGGATAGATTAGGAGATGCATCAGTGTTCGGAGTACCGGTAAAATACATATCGAACAGTGACACTGAAACTTAAAACAACATTGATATAGTGTATACCGGACAAATGTATACCGGGTAGTGGCATTTAACTAGACGCGGTACGTAGCGAAATCTCTCAGCAAAAAATAACCACCTTTAATGTGTTTTTTTAAGCAGTCAAAAAATATTTTTAAGCACTATATACATTAAAAAAATGCAAAATAATTTCTAGACTTTGCATGATCATGATAAAATAACTAGTTTCTGACAACGAACTCTTTTCTTGATTATATTAGCCACGATAAAAACATCGAGATTTTTGGTTCAATTTCAGAGTGTTGTAAATGAAGTCTGAAATTGAGAATATCTTGCACAATGCAGCAGAGTTGCACATAAGAGTACAACAATCTCACCGAACACAGCTCAGTAAACGCGCATGCGTTGGCAAATGAATGGGGTAACTAAATGGCGCTAGGGCAATGGCGCTTAACTAAACCAAGTATATTTTCATATTTGGTTTAGTATAGTATTGGTTTGGCTTAGTTATTCTCTTTCTCTCGTGAGCTCAGCTATGATTCAGAGACCTTAGACCTTAACCTTTAGACTCACTATATTACTTATCATTTTTTAATCCTAATTTAAATTAGCTAAAACTTTGAAGGCCCGGGTCACATTTTATATCAGGGGCCATAGTGGTGAGAGATTTCTATTTTACTTGATGTTTTTGACCATGCTCTTCAGTTTAAGCTTAGTTTTGTTTAAATAGGAATTTTACAGACGTATACTTCTTTTATCAGATAAAAAATGATTAATGAAATTAAACTTAATTTTATTAAAAATTCACTCAGATTCGAAATTGTTAACCTCCAACTGCACACTTCAAAGCAAAGCTATTTGTAGGGTTCAGTAAAATACGACTGTAATTAAGACTGCTGCTGTTTGTTACGTTGCTTAAACATTCTTTAAGAGGACTCCACACTGCTAAGAGTAATTTTCGTCACTAATTCTCCTTCATTACTAATTTAAATAAGTGATAAAAAAAAATGTGAGCTCAGACAAACCTAGAATAAGTCATGAAATTTCAAATACTGAAAAGAAAATGTTAAAACATACAAATGAAAATAAACTGAGATGATAACTTAGAATTATGCAACGGAGAAGTTCTCTACTTGTTTGCATATTAATATTGTGAAGTATTTTTTTCAGTAATAGAAAATTCGTGACTTATTCTAGGTTTGCCTGAACTTACTTTTTCCTTCCTTCAAATTAGTAATGAAGGAGAAAGAGACGAAAACTTTCTTCCGCTTTATGGCGTCCTCATAAGTCAGATTTGTAATGTACATTCTAGGCCCAGCAATTTTGTTTATATTTCTCTTACATTGAAATATATCTTTTTATATTGAAATATATCTTTTAATATTGAAACGCATATTTTTTTTATTGAAATATATATTTGTTCCAACTTTCGACGTCAATTAGAGTTTGCTGGCATTTATTTATTTTTTTAAAAATTGCTCATATGTGTGTGTACATTCAGTGCTGAGTTTTTGTGCTTGATGTACAGGTGGTGCTCCCCATAGACTCATTGAGATCTCAGTTCCCAGTTCTCAGTCATCTGCCATTATGAAAGACTTGCATCCAGGTGCGGCTTATGTTCTGAAACTAGTTGCCGAGAATGCTGTGGGCAGAGGAGAACCTTCAGATGCCGCTACTTTCCGAACGGGTGAAGAAGGTGAGAACACTCTATCACAAAATCTTCACGCACACAATTTTTACACCAAAATCATGCTCATTTAAGACCATGCTTCTTCCACACATCCTGGAAGAATTTTTTAAAAATTAAAAACTATTAAGTGTAAAAAAACACATCTTTACATATACATATTAAGTAACATGTTTGTACATAGATGGAAGCACAAATGCTAATGTAGATGGCAGTCAGTTAATTTTTTTTTCTGTAACTAAAATAATTTAATAAGTTGAAATAATGTAATTTTCTTCCGTAAATGAAATACTAGTCTAGCTTCAGCCTCCACCAAGGTATGTAGTTATAATTCTTTCTTGCGACCTGCATCCTTAACTATTGGGTTAATTGTTCAACAACACGCATTAGGAGACGTTGCTTTTACAGAGACATTTAAACCTACGGAGGGGACGAGCATTCAATAATCTAAACAAAATTAGAATTTAAATAAATAATGTTGTTGTTGTCGTTGGCGATTGGTGCGATTGTTATTGTTTTCCATTGGCGCCATCTTTGGCCAAGAATTCGACCCATACTCATACGTCGCACCTCTTTAGAAGGCGTACCCGCATTCATACATCCATTCATCCACAGATTGTAGTTTTGACCTGAACCAAAGAACGATCCATCTTCAATTCAGGGCTCCCAGAGGTATTGATTTGCTGTGGGAACATGGAGGACTTTGTGACCCAACAGAACATATATAGCGTGCACCGGTCATCGTGTACTACACTGGAAGTAAATAAATAATAAAAGAATATTTTGCTATAATTTTACCATTTAAGAAAATAAGAAAAATTTTAAGGAAACCAAAAGGTTTAGGATTATACAAAAAAATAATAAATAATATAATAACAAAACCATTAATAAAAACTTTTTTTAATGAATGTTTGAGGAAAATGCTCAAAATTGACATTGGAAAGAATAAAACATGTTTTGTTTGTTAAAATGAAGCATAATGAAGATGTAGAAAAGATGGATATTCAAAATGGATGGTCAAAACAGAGCAAAAAAATCGTATTAGCATATCGTTATTCGTAACGTTATACTAATACGATTTGTATACCGTTATACTGATACTATAGCGATATACTAATACTATTTGTATATCGTATTAGTATATCGTAATGCGCAACGATATACTAATACAATAATTATTGGGCTAAATGTATGTTTTTATATAACTTATTTTAAACGGGCAACGTCTTTATAGTTTACCAGAATTAAAGGGAAATAAAAAGAAAACATAGAAAAAGCAATCTATTAGCTTTATATTATGGTTTAAGAAAACTAACAGACAATAAGTCACTATAAAAGGCACAAACTATGTAACTCACAACTCCACAAATTCTAAATGGAACTTTTTCGAAATTTCTCTGCCAGTTCCTAATGCTCTGAACTGGTAAAATTCAATCACCATTTCTCTAATCGTGATTTTTATTTTAATTCACCATTACAAATTCTATTTATATGAAAATATTGCTTGCCTATTAATGTATACACCGTAAAAACTGTGTAATATCTCAATTTTATTTTGAAAATCTTCCTGACACGCTTTAAAAAGTGTAATTATGTCTGCACTCCTATAAATAAGAAAACTTAAGCCAAAATCAGATGTGTAATGATCAATTTTTGCTTCTGAAAACACCAACTTTGGCACCTTTTAGGTATCGCTAGCAGTTGGTGACATCGAGTAAGAGTAGGCGCGCGGTTTTTTATTTTTGTTTTGTTTTTTCCCCACTATACAATGTCTATTGAAACAGAAGATCGCCGATAAAATATGTTTGTATGTTTTTAAATGTGTCGTAAGGATAATAATAATTAAATCTTGAGTATCTGTGAACTGTATTAAATAGTTTAAAAATATTTAATTACTATCCGCCTTGTTAAATGAATTCATGTTTCCTTTTAGTAGTGTCTGTATGTTTAATTAACAAACTAATTTTATTCTAAAAAGTAATGTATAAATGATTATTACTTTATAATGCATCTTGAAAAAAACTTTACTGATTGTTATGTGTATTGTGCCATAATGTATAATAAATCTTCAGTGTTACACCAAAAAGCATTAAAAAAAACTTTCCATATGTAAATTAATGGAATTCCACCTAGATGTAAAGTAGTTGCCACCATTTTCGGTGTTTAGATTATCATTTTAGATACATGATCTTACACTTAGATACATGATCATGAAAAGTATAAATCCATATGTCTAGCTCTATATTTCTCTGTATATCCGAAATGCAACAGAAAACAAAAAATCAATTTCTTTTAAGCACCATGTTTCAGAAGAAGAAAATATATCCGTTTGTTTCTCAGACATTTTATATGAATCTGCCCTTTTTCAGGTTTGTTACATTATACGATTATTTCGAACCTAGGTTTTATTTAAGGCTATCTAAATAAATTTAAGTAAGATACATCGTTTCTATTTCAGTTGCACACTTTGAAAAATAAATAACGGAACACCCAGAATAACTTTTGATCTAATAATCGGTTATTCACGTAAAAGGACTCAATCTTGACGATTAGAAAACCTGATCTCAAACATGTTAAAGAAACAAAATCTGACGCAAAACCAACTTTTTCTCAACAAACGTTCCTTTTATTTAACGGATTCTTGTCCCTTAAAATAGATGGGGGAGGTAACCACAAACTGGAAACCACAAACTGTATTACGTCAAAAGGATGGATACATTTTTAAACATCTTCATGTTAATTTTACTTATTGCTTATTTCGCAGCATCTCAAGAACATTTTAAACTAGTTAAAAAAAATTTGCACGCCATTATAAAATTCATATATATATAAAGTTAACTCCATACAAAATATAACTTTCAGTAGTTATTTATTATTTTTTGACATTTTATTTAATAACAGTTTAGAAATGTCTGAATTGTATTGTATTCTATTTTTACATAACTTTAAAAAATGGAATTTTAAATGAAAAAAAATACAAACTTCAACGAATTCGTTCCAATAGTTTCCGAATTATTAAATTTTCAATAGGTCTTTCTTTCAAAGATTAATTCCCAATCTGGCCATTAGATAAAAAGTTATTCCAATTGTTCCGTTTTTTTTTTTTTTACTTTGTAAAATTCCTTTTAATTTTAATTGTGATGTTCTCTTTTAGAGCCAAGTTCTCCTCCTTCAGATATTATTGCTGAGCCAAGAGGTTCCTCTACAATTCGAGTGTCATGGAAAGTGAGTCATTCACTATCTGGATAAAAGTATTCAGAAATATATTTCTTATTTTCGTCTTTTAAAAGTGGTGATCACTCAAAGTGCATTCTATGGGATATTTAAGGATGATATTTCAGCTATACTAAACTATTTCATTTACTAAAGCATTATTTTCACTATGTTCCTTTTTTCCTTAAGTTTTTCGGAAAGTTTAACTAGTATATTGCCCAATACAGTTCATACGCAGTAAATGTGTGTTTCCTCTTAATATATTGTGCATAATATGTGAAGGAAAAACTCAGGGTATTTTTTTCCGGATTTGAGTGGCAACCCTGTCGTTTGGGTATGGAGATTTCAAATTTAAAATTAATTTTGCTCTTAAAAGTACAATTTTTTAAAAGACATTTTTAGTCTATCTTTTGTTTAAATGTAAGAATTTAAAAAGTTTTATATAAGAGGGGTTTGCATAAAAGTTGCAATAAACTTCTAGGGGAGTTCAAGCGTATCATCAGGGTTAATACTGCATAGTAAACCTATGCCTGAAACTCTAATGGAGCGCTTACCTATTAAGACCTGTTCAGAAGCACACGAAGAAATAGAACACTTTTTGTATATTATGTTGCTTACAGCAGAAAAATAAGTTTTCATTGAAAAAGAAATACTTGCAATTGGTGAATTTTTAACCCATTCTAAGCATAACAGCCTTTATTCCGAAAAAGTCGGAGATGTGGCCAGGGCTGTGCTCCATGCCTTCGGTCCTATTTGAATTGTACTTTTCTGCACTTGTCAAACGACAACAACAACAGCATAAAACTTTTGTACCTTTATTAGTTTGATGGTAGTTTAAAAACTCATCTTGATTTCAGTCTTCTCGTAATATGTTATACTCGTTACCTTTAGCTTTTACTGTGCAATATTTTGAACTACACTGTCTACCTAAAAGTATGCAGAGAGTTAGGGTGGTGGGAGCATAATGGTTTGTGTTCGTTAGTTCCTGTGGTTGGAACTCTGATATGTATGTGGGCAATGAAGCACTCTTTGGCAATATTTCTGGCCCATTTCTCTTCCAGCATTCACACATTGAGGTTTGCACAGATGAGGTTTGACAAAATGGGTGTTCGAAAACTGCCTTCTCAGAGATCCGATCCCATAGAACACCTATGGGAGGAATGAGGGCGCTGATTACGTGGCCAGTCAAATCCTCACTTCAGTTGTGGTGGAAGTCAATTCCTATTTAAAAACTGATATAAAGTCTTTCCAGAAGGCTATCATCGATGCAAAGGGAGACAAACATCATGCTATTAACATGTGCCTCAGGACACTAAGTCCACCCCACTGGTTGTCAGGACACCTTTCGCCAGATAATGTATTTATCTTATGTTTTTCAGAACACACTCGGTTACACAAAATTGTCAAAGAAAACAGATCGATCTATTTTTTTTGGTATACGAAGCAGACATTCAGAAAGTAGATCCAAAATTGTAATTCAAATGTTTCAACGAATCATTTGGAAGGATGTAAAATTTATTTTTAATCAAACTTCTTTCTTTCCTTTTGATTGTTCGAAAAACCCCAATTATAAATATATGCTGATATTTTTTTTTAAAAAAAGCAATACATAGTTCCAAAAAATTGAATTTCGCAAGAAGCCCTAAAATTTTACTGGATTATAAATACATCGCTATTTCAATGAAGTGATAAAAAGCAGATCAGTTGATAGATATTCTAACTTCAAAGCGTGTCAGTTACACTTTCTTAGCTGCCAATTTTACTGGATTTTGCCAGTTTCTACTGGTTCAGTGAAAATTCTCCTGGTTCTTAAAGTTTTCTAAAAATATATATTGAGATAGAATTTTTACGAAATTTCTTTCTTTCTTAAATATTTAAGTAAATATTACTAACTCATAATGAAACGAGCCTTATGTATAGTAATCAGTTTATAAGCTTTTCTTTTCTCTTGTCATTTTTTCCTTTGTTCTAAAATTTTCAGTTAATTTTTAATCAGAAATCCTTTTTTTAAATAAACAGTCCATTACTATTTAAAATAACAGTCAATAATAAATTACTTGTCCATTACTATTCAAAATTATAATGAAATACGTATATATAATTAAAAAAAACATTTTAAAATCAAGTTCTTTTAATGTTAATTATAAATGGAAAACTTTGAAAGGTCATTTATAGTTTTTAGTTTAATAAAGTTTTATGTATTTTGATTGAAGTAAAAATCCTTAAATTTTAAATATTTAGTATATTATGAAACAATTATCCTGAAATTCATATTCTTTCCTTAAATTTACTGGATTTTTTTCCCATTTATGTTGGCAGCTATATACGATATTTACAATAAAACGAAGGAATTCAAAAGCAAAGAAAGTGTTTATTTTAGGGTGAGTTTTTAAAGAACACTGATAGCTTTGTGGCGTAACTACCACTACGATAATTAAACATCAGCTCGCTAGTATATAAGACATGTTAACTCGATTCAATTTTGGGGTACATTTTGACAGATGAAGGCATTGTCGATATCATCTTTCATGGGTGACTTGAACTCTCCAACTACGAAAGTAACGTCCACTTCGTTGGGTGGTCCACATTGAATTATTGACTTGCTATTTGTGACTCTTTCATCGTCCTCCTTGCGCTGTTGCTTCTCAGTCTCATTTGTAATCCTGCACACACTCGACTGCTGAGAGCCACACACACAACCGTTAACTTAATTCAACCCTCACGACAAACATTCACATCTCGGTGAATTTAATACAGCTCTCATCACAGGCGCTCAATATCCGGTGAGCTTAGCACAGATCTCCCCGTCTTTCGCAAATACGGCCACTAGCAGTATCTATTCATCGAATTCTATCCCTGATAAAATTCTAGTTTTGGCTTAACTACCACTACGATTATTAAAAATCAATTCACTAGTATATAAGACATCCCAAGTCAAAATTTGTGATGGTTTTTCATTGATAGACCAGCAAAATGTTGATAGTAGCCATCAATAATTCTACCATGAATCCTTATATTTTTGATTGTAACCAACATAAGGAACCATCACCACAATGTAGGAATTCGGACTGATTTATGATAGTTCAACATAAGAATAGCAATTTGTTTTGATGGTTTATTCGTGTTTAACTGTCAGAAATTTTCATCATAGTTTCCAAGAAATCAAATGTTGGAGCGATCATGAAAATAACAATGATTTATGATGGTACAACATAAATATTGTTTTTGTGGTATATTCCTGAAACCAACAAGAATTCACATTAAACCATCCTGGAAGTGCATAGTTGGAACCATCATAGATCATCACGGGGCATCATAGATTGCTGGTTCATGAGAATCATTCTCCTCAAGTTCGTTAACCATCATAGTAATAAGGAGCATTTTCCATCATTCCATGATAGAAGTTTGCTGACTTATCAAAACCCACGAACGTTTAATGGAAAATGTTGGATGACGTTGGACCATCATGAATCGCACTGAAACCAGCATAAACCTTCAAAATATTTTCATGGAACCATCAAGAATTGCGACTTGGGATGCTGACCCGATTTGATCTTTTCATAGAAGAGGGTTGACATTTCAGTTTTCATGAATTTTCCTTTTCATTGTTTTTCAGCCTCCACCCAAAGACAGTTGGAACGGAGAACTGAGGAGTTATTACGTGGGATATAAAGTGAGAGATTCCAACCAGCCTTACTCTTACAAGACAATAGAGTATGCACCGGAAGCGCCCCAACAGGAATTCTTTCTCACTAACCTCCTCAAAGCATCCGACTACAGTGTAGTGGTCAAAGCTTCCAACACTGGAGGAAGCGGACCTCCCTCACACGAAATGTATGTTCGAACACTAGATGGCGGTGAGTATCATTACTATAATAAAAACAATATACATATGATGTTTTGCAATACGAGGAAGCGCTGCAAGCTCTTGACTGTCTATACTTCTGGCTTACTGTTTTTGGTGTGTTTTGAAGCCATTTGGCTCGCAACGTGATCATTGTGTTTTGAGACTCTCCTAGAGTAGTATTTCTTGTATACGTGTATTTGTTATGTGAATTATTATTTGTGCTTGAAACATAGGCACGTACTTTACTTATGTCACACTAGAGCTGCACAATGGGCTATTGGCGACTGTTTGAGAAACATGCCTGAGGATTTTCGCAGTGAGGATGGTCCTAATGTAATCGCTGATCCTAATGTAGATTAGTGTAAAAAATCGAATTATGACCGAAATTCAAGAGGTGCCTCAAAGAACATGGAGTATCTAATGCCCAGGCATTGTATAAAAAAACTACTATCTGAATGAAACATTAATTTATACCAAGTGGATATTTATTTCTGCTACCTACCACTTTAAAGAAGTAATATCTAATTATAAATGTTTGACGCCCGGTGGCTAAGCGGTAGAGCTTCGCGCTGTCGTGCCACAGGTCCCTGGTTCGATCCTCGGACAGGGCAAAGTTGACTCAACCTTTCATCCCTTCAGTGGGTCGATAAATAAATGAGTACCAAGCATGCTTGGGAACTAAACAATGGGGATTCCGCGTTCGGCTGACCACCTGACCGGAACATCTGCTCCTGCACCCCAGAGCCAAAGGTCAAGAAAAATGATATGGGCACAGTAGGCCTTGGCCCTCTATGGGCTGTCATGCCGCTGACTTTGGTTTAGTAATTATAAATGTTTGCATTATTTTTTTATGCCTTGCTTCTGAAAAATTAATCTTAGCCACTTGTGCTACTATATTTTTGAAAATAGTAAGTGTCCTTTTATAAGTCAAAGCATAAATGGCTGTCGAAATTCTTGAAAGGGATAACTCTGCACTTTTCTTAGTAATTTACTTAATATCTCATTTATATTTTTCATTCGTTGAATGTGTAATGAGTTGTTGCATACATCTCTTAAATGTGTTCATTCCCTTTATTTGTTTTCAGATTTACCACCGGCACCGTCGTTGTACGTTTTGTCAACGTCATCCACTTCAGTCAGTTTACGTTGGAACACTCGGAAGATTGACAATCCACTCTCTGGTCAGTTCATACGTTTTCATGCATAAGTATTTATATTTAAGACAAAAAAACGTTTATAATTCAATGCCTTAAATCCATTAAACAAAATGACCTACTTTATGTTATTAAAAAAATACTTTCACCTCTCTCTTATGCACCACCTCTTTTATGCGACTTTTTCATTTATACGACGACTTTTTACAGGTGCTTACTCATTATATAGGAAAATAATGATAATTAAATAAATATTTCAAATATGCGACGAAATTATTCTTTGAAAATCAAAAATATAATTTTTTTTCCTCAAATAGAATGTCTGATAAAGTTAAAGTGGAAAATTAAAAATTGTAGCTAAACAATGTTTGTTACAGATAAAAAGAATACTCGCAATGTTGCTGGATAAAGTGTAATAGTTCATTTTTCGTCCCCTTGTAAACTTATAACCTCTGTCGTTTCTAAGATTATAAATATCAATTATACGATTAATAACTATTATAAATATTAACAAATAATGATATTAATTTATTGCAATTTTATTTTTAGAAACATAATTAATCATGTTTTTAATGCAATTTATGTTGCGTTTTAGAATTTTGAAAGGTTTTCACTTGCGCATTTTTGGTTAGTCCCTTAAGCCGGTGTATAACTGAGAGTTCACTGTACAACTGTTTTCACTCACATATCAGAGGTAGTTTCAAGACTTTCTTTAGTTAATCTTCGACAGATTCGGTCTCTATAACACCTACAATTGGGTTTTGGATCACACAGCACATCTGTCGTCTCAAGAAGACTCCATGCCGCCGAAGAAAATTTTTGTCGCAAATTCTTTTTCTCCTTCATTACTAATTAAAAGGAAAGAAAAAATATGTTCACGCAAACCTAGAGTAAGTCATTGCTGAAAAAAAGAGCTTTAAAATATTAAAATGCAAAAACAAATATTAGAAGAGAACTTCTCCGTTGCGTAATCCTCAGTTATCATCTCATAATTTATTTTCATATATATGTTTTAAAAAAATTTTTCTGTATTTGAAATTTCATGGCTTACTCTAGGTTTGTCTGAAAGCATTTTTTCTACACTTTAAATTTTAAAATAGTAATGAAGGAGAAAGAATTTTCTTTCTCGGTATGGCATCCTCTTAATGTGCACCATTGATACATTAGGCCATATTTTAATTACACTAATGTTAAATGCTCAAAAGTATTTAGCGTTGTAACAAAACGGCCAAACTTTATAAATGTCTCGTGCCGCAATTTCTGTAATGTAATGCAGAAAACAATCATTGCGCTTTTAGAAAACATGTATGATGGCAAATTAATTTTACGCATATTCGTCTTTCTTGACTGTCATTAACGCTTCTGCTCTTCGACCATTTGGTATTGTACTTAAGTGTAACCGATCGACTAATACTCATTTTTCATTCAATTACAATGAATAAAACTATTAGTATTGAACCTACAGTGTATAATTAAAACATAATACTGAACACTTCGTTTGTTTGTTAATATGCGCTTTTAACCTTTCAATTCTTACCAATTTTTGCTCATTTTGTTTCAGATTTTCGTTGTTCAAGCGAGAACAGAATTCACAATGAGATATTTGTAAACATATGCTTTTACGCTTTCATATTTATGACGTAGCTCACACGCTTGATGTTTCAAGTCCTTTCTTGCGAGTCGTGGGGGCTCTGGGGATACAGGGTTCACCTTTTAAGGAGGTGAACTGGGTTCTAATGCCAGTGACGGTTGGTTGATATGAATTCCGCACCCGGCTTGCACCGCCCACAGTGCTGACTCAAAATATCCTCAGTGGTAGACAGATTATGGGTCCCCTTGCTATCGGGCTAACCGTGGGCGGAATTACTTTTCATGTAACGGGATTGCTGGTTAGTTCCATGAAAGAGTCTTCCAAAAAGACAAAATTTCTCCCAATACTGGAGTTCACTTGTCTTCTGGATTGGGTTCAAAATGACAAGGCTACGAAATTGAACATTAGTAATCGTAAACCAAGAAAATAGGGTCGTCTGTTTAATGACGGATATAAAATAAAATCCCTTCTTGCCAACGTGTGAAGGAGACTTTTTTCGCGTAAGATTTACATTTTTTGTATCATCCAAAGTAAGTTAGATTATTGTTGCTTTAAATGAACATTGGATTTCCATGCTATGTTAAGTGACGTCACTCAAAATTATATTTTTTTTATCGTACCTGTAACGATAGGCAGCGAGAGGGCATTTTTCTATACCTATGTAAGCATTGTAATGTTTCCCAAATAATAACACAAAACCATTTACTTTTTTAAAAAAAAAGATGCATTCTTTTATCCAGCGCATCTGCTCTGCCTATGAATATAATGAAATCTGGCAAATATTTCTCGACAATTCAAACTTTAAACCTTTTTAAAAAAAATAATAATAATAATTTCAGAAGCTATTGCGAACTCAAATTAAAAATTATGCCATTCAGAATTACATTCTGTAAAATAATGTTTAAAAAAAACTGTATAGTCAACAATTCAAGCATTATTAAATAAAATAATAAATAAGTATTTTTAAAAAAAATTGTATTGAATTGTATTTGGATAAACCTAATTTATAATCATGCTCAAAATTTTTCGCTTAAAACGTTTTCAAGATATAGTGAAATGCTCAAAAGTAAGATTAATATTTAGAGACTTTCCAAACTTTCAACCTCTCACATGATTAACTTATTGGGAATCTTTTTTCCTGATTGCCGCTAACCTTCCTATCTAAACCTCATTTGAGAACCTCATATCAAAACCTCATATCAAAACCTCATATCCTCATTTGAAAGCCAAAAAACGGAATCTTTCAACAAAAAAAGGAGTTTTCGTAAAAGAACTGTGTAATTATCTTCATTTCCAAACTGGCGATCTATTTCATATGACACTCATAAACAATTTTAAAAAAACGTGTGTTGCTGATCACAATCATCAAATTAAAAAATGTGATCAAACCCATTAAGATTGAGTCTTAGTGCGTGAAAATCAGATCATAAGTTAAGTATTTACTCACTTGATTATATTTTGTCTATAGAACGAGCTCCCTTCTCCACAAAGTCTGAGGTTGCTGCTATGGAAACAAGAGACATCACATTTCAACGAGGGGAGCTCCTCTTTCCCCTGATTCTCTTTCTCCCGCTGACTCGAGCCAAAACAAGTCTTAAATATTTACCTAAAACCCCTACTCGAAATAGTTAAACCTCGTAACCATAGTCACCGCCACTTTTCCAGATGAATGAATAGGGGAGTTCTATCCATAGACAGACTGTACTTAATGCGTGTTGCATTTTCAGGTTATACGGTCCATTATCGTGAGGAGGATCAGGGTGAGTGGCAGGAGGTTGCCGTGATTGCCCCAGAAGACAACACCTACATATTAAACAACCTCCACCCACAGAAACTCTACCAGATCTACGTCACGGCTACCAATCAGTACGGAAAAGGAGATCCTTCAGAGATAGTGGCTGTCAAAACGGATGAAGGTAATCAGGGGTCTGTTTAGAATCTGTTATGGGTCCGTTAACGGATCCTTCACAAAATAATTTATCTTTTAATCAGACCCTTCACAAATTTGTTTATCTTTATTCTTGTTTTGTTAATCGAATAAACCCTTCCAGGGGGGGGGAAAGACTGTTCGAAACTGAGTTTTTCAAGCTTCTCTTAGTTTAAATCCCAAATGTAGTAGTATTCTAAGAAAATATTTCTACTTTTACAAACATCGTGTGCACATTCTTATTGATATTAAATTATAACTTTGTTATTGATATTAAATGATATTGATATTGAATGATAATTTTGTTTTAAATAATTGATCAATTTATATTTATTCATAAAATTAATAAATAGAATATTATGTAAATAAAAAGCAATTTCTGGCAATTTTTTAAATAAAATGTTAAAAATTCAAGAATTGTTTAAGTTTACTTAATGCGTAGTACATTGTTAAAGCGATACACTTCTAAGTTGTGTTATTTAAAATACGTCAACTGAAATTATTAAAAATGTGAGTGATTTTGTTTCCGTTATTCGTCGGAAATGAATATTCTGCGTTGAGCAGTATAGGCTAAATACCAAATAATTGTATGTTGCATCTTTGATTTAGTAGCAGTAATTGTTGAGCATAATATGTATGCTCAACAATTGTAAAATTTAAAATCTTCTTGAAAATGTTTTTAGCAATTTCTGCAATAACAAGACCCTATTTGCACAAATTCACAAAAGCAAGACCCCGGTAAAAAGAATGTGACTTAACGCTTATTTCATATTCACAAACTATGAGTAATTTTTTTCATATTTTAACAAAAACAGGACTTTTCACAAAATGTCTGGACAGACCCTTGGTAATTATTTTGACATTATTTCTGATTTTGGACCTTTTTTCTTCAATATACAGCAGAGAGCCGTGATAGCTTAGGGGATAAAGTGCTCGCATCCTAGTGAGGTGAACCGGGTTCGAATCCCAGTGACGGCTGGTCGATACGAATTACGCACCCGGCTCGCACAGACCATAGTGCTGACATAAAAATATGCTCAGTGATTGACGGATCATGGGTTTATGTCCCCGTGCTGTCAAGGTTACCGTGGGAGGTTTTCGTAGTTTTGCAATAGTTCCCTTGTCTTTTGGATTGGGTTTAAAATTACAAAGATACGGAATTGACCATTATTTGACCCTAAATTGATCGGCTGCTCAGCGATGGTAATATACAGTAGAGCGCTTACTTTTTACTCGACTTTGGCGATTAAATGACTGTAACAGAGTAAAATGCCTGATTGACATTAGAGCAGTGGTTTATATTTTAGAGCCAAATATATGTTGGTAGCTTTTCTGCTTTATTAGTTTTAAATTTTTTTTTCTTACTTTAATGATATGACGATGGCCTTATGACAACCTTATTTTGAATTAATTTCATTGATTAGGGAGCTAAGCTCCCTGTTCGCAACCGCTCACCTACTCCGATGATAGTTCGCAATAATTGTTGATACTTGGCCGGAATCAGTTTTTATACTAAGTTAAAATTTTTCACTTAACATATATCTACTAGAAATTCTGTTTGCTTACACCACGTCCAAATATTATCTGTTAGTATTATAAATATCTAAATCTATTGGAGAACAGAAATAATTAATCATTTTTTAAAATAACTTATGTTCTTATAACATTATATTGTTCAAACAAATTTGAGATTACAACTGTAATTTAATATTTTTGGTTTCTAAACGGACGGATATATTAAATACTATTTTTTATATATATACAGAAACGGATCGTTAAGTTCTAAATCATTTAACAGATCACTTCAGCTGTAATTTATAACAGCATATTAGTGTTATTTGCACAAAAATAATGATCGTAAAACGGTTAATAAGATTAGACCAGTTTTCTAAATAACTTTATCTTAAAATGTAGCGCATAATTGCTTAATAAACAATTCTTGGCTTTTAACTCTTGAATTAAAAGCGTAATAATATCAGTGCAGGAAAATAACTATAAATGAGGGATACAAAAATATTTATTGAAAAATACCTTTATGACTTTTATGCTGATGGCAACTGAAACAATACGGAAATAAATGAGGAAAAACTGGATCCAACCTCGTGATTTTCCAGCCAATAAAAATGCACGGACAGCAATGGAAAACTGCGAACACCATCCATTAGATTTTTATGAGCAGTAAGATACTTTGTAAAAAATATGATTCAATTTTTTAAGTTAATACTTTTTTCATAATTTCGGTCACTAAAAAGTTCTTTATAATACACTTTTTAAAATTTTTAAAAAATTTCATATATTTTCAAAAAATATTGGTGAGCAAATATTTTAGCCTAATTAGTAGTACTTTTAGAACTGAACTTTCTTGCCCAGCACTACGATGTTGATCTTAATAATATGCTACTCTGCAAAAGATTATAAGCCAGGGCTCGAAAAAACTCAGAAATTTTACCCGTCTCCGAGGACGGCTTGCCCAACAATGTACCCGTCCTCCTTTGAAACTAACCCGTAGCTTCTAAATAAATAAATATATAATTTTCTCTTATTACAAACATTTATATAAATTGCACAATGAATTAGTAGTTACTTGGATTACATTGTACAGTAATAAACGAAATACTAGGTTAATAATAGTAACCTTAGTATTTCTTTTATGAAATAATTTATTTCTTTTATGAAATAATTTAAATGACAAAGGTCAGGTTATCTGGAATGTCAATTTATCCAAGGGTACTGCGTTTTTTAAATGCATCAAATATGACGTTTGCCAGTTCTACAATCAAGCCAATGATTTGCAGAGGTTTCTGCACAGAAATCTGAAAGGGGTTTTCCATTTAGTTAGATGTTCATAATTGCGTTTAACGCTTTTTGTTTACGACCAGTGCGTAATGTGTTTTTTGTAAGTTCATTGCTGAAAAGCCCCTTTCAACCACTGCAGTACTCCCAGACAGAGAAAACATCAATTCTAATAGCAAGAATTGAAAATGTATCACGAAAATTAACGGGAAAATGGCCATCCGCGCGGACGTCGGATTCGAGAGATTCGTTATTATTTTTGATCGCCGAGGACAGGCGGTTTATCGAGCCCTGTTATAGGCTGTACTTTCTGCTACGTATAGAATAAAGCAAAACAGTGTTAATAAAGCACAAACTTAGTACACTTCTATATTTCCATTTGTTCTTTATTCACTTGCTTTACGATTTTATCATTTCTCTTTCTTTTCGATATTGCTTTACCAATTTAAAAATAAAATGATTTGCCAAAAAACTTCACTCATTTTTTAATCTCTTAAATCTCCACAGTTTTTTATGCTTTATAAATAATTCAGTATAATGAATAATGTTATTTAATAAACATAAATAATTAATAAATATGAATAATTAATACATATAAATAATTAATAAATATAAATAATTGATAAATAATATTAATTAATAAATAATATTAAATCATAAATAATAATTTATAAATTTAAATAAATTATATGCTTTATAAATAAATATTTATGATAACACTCTTGAAGACAACGCAAATTTCAATCATTTTTTGACATCCACAAACAGAATTTATCGTTACAGTATCTCAGAAGGTATCGTGCATAACAATTTAGACCACTTGTACAAAAGAGGGTAAATAATTTCCTTCTTGTTCCACTAGTTAAAGGAAATATGTTGATGGTATAGGTAGAATAGAATAGAAGTAGGGAAATTTTTCAGTGCTGATAGAAGTTTATTACGGAAGCCTCGTGCTTTAAACTATATGTATACCAAATTTTCCAACCGACATTTCTAGACATTAATTTTTATGTATATATAAATAAACACAAACACCATTTTTTTCCGTAATTTCGTGTAATTACTTGGTTATTTTTAAAATTATGGTTTTTAAAAGTGTTTAAAAAAAATTATTTTTCTTTTATTGAATGAAAGCATTGATGTTACAGGTGGTCACTCCCTATTGTCCGTGGCAGGTGGAGGAGTTGGAGGTGGTTACATGGATGTGGCCATCATCATTCCAGTGGCGGCCTCTCTCTTGACCATTGGCGTAGTTCTCTTCGTCGCCTGCATTTGTGTTAAAAAAATCAGAAGTCGACACAATCTTGAAAGAGGTTAGAACAACTTTTGAAAATCTTTTTCACTTCTTTTGGATTTTCAACTGTGATGACAGCTGTAAGATACACTTTTTGCATATTCCCGAGATTATACACCTTTTTCGCCGTACTTCTGGAATTATTTGAGCGAATCTAAAAAAATTTGCACAGGCATTTTGAATTCAGCTTATCCAAGAATAATTCCACACGAAAAATAATTTTCAATATTCTTTTGCTACTTTCTTATTTTATTTGCTTTGTGTCGAAAACATTTAAAATTGTGAGAGTTTTAGGTATACCATTACAAAGTATTTATTTTCAATGGCAAAATCCAAAAGTTGAATGAAATGGGTGGAATAGTTGAGTAAAAATATAACTTTCTTGAAATTTTATAATTCATGAACTATCTAACCAATTTCGTTCAAAATTTCGCATTTTGCAATTTAAAATAATTTAGTTTAAAATGGTGTAAAAAAAATTTATAGTTATAATTATAAAAATTATAATTCAATATTTCGACCCATATTAGATAAAATGATTATGAATTATTTTTTATATGGATTTATCTTTGATTAACGCAATTGTATAATTTGGTGAAAAAATATTTCAATTCGCTTAAAAAGTTCTCAAGGCGTGACGAAATGCATAAAAAGGGAAGTTAACAGTAAAGAGCCTTCAACCACTCTCCTGTTGAAATTATTGGGGCCTTATTCAGGGTTGCCGCTCCACAGGGACAATAGGGAAAATACAGGGAATTAAAAAATCACCTGAATGCAGGAAAATTTCACCTTTTTTTTTCTTCACAAACTAGGAAAATACAGGGAACTTTGTTTATTTTAAATAATGGTGACCACTCAAAGCGTGATGTATGGGATATTTAAGGATGATATTTCAGCTTTACCAAACTATTTCATTTTCTGTAGCATTATTTGTTTCAAGCAGGGTTCGTTGATTTAAATCAGCTTGACTTAAATCATGATTTAAATCAAATGATTTTTTAAAAAAAATCATTGATTTAAATCAACTAATTTTTTTTATCTATATATATTGATTTTAAAAGTTAAAAAACAGTGTTTTAAATTTTTGATACTTTTATTATTTTCTTAGTATTAAAATTTAATTTAAATAAATTGCTGCATTAATTAATTTTAGTTAGCGAAATTACTTTCTTTCTTGGTGTGTATTAAATTCCAACACATTTGAAATTACATTTTTAAAAATCTTTTGATTCTTGAGATTGAAAGTACAGATTAAAGTAAACATTTAATGCTGTCTTAATATAGATTTGCATAGCTGTAGAAAGTAATTAATAAACGTGAATTTTTTTCAAAAAATGATACAAATAATGTTAATTAAAATTCTACCTTTTGAATGAAAAAGCGTGAATTAAAATCTACATCATATTTTATTGGAGGAGAATGTTTATTTCTGAAGCTTGAGGTTATATTAAAAAGAAATTACCCTAATATGCCAAAAACAGAAGGAAAAAAAAAAGGGCTGATGAATTCAGATGTTTTTTCCCTAATATAGTGTCATTCTTCCCTTTCAAACTCTATTTGATGCAGTAGGGTTATTAATTGGTATTTTTTTCTCATAATATGCTTACAGTATCTTTGACATCTGATTTTCTATAAAGAAATTTTGTGAAAAAAAAATTCCAATGAGTGCATAGATTTTCTAATTTTTTTAAAGCTTAACTTATCTATTTTGATATAGAATTAAAAATGATTATTTTAATATAAAAATATATAGATTAAATATTTATTTATTTTTTGATGAATGACTACATTTATAAACACAGTCTGCTACATTTACTTTGTCATTTTAAAAATCAAGAGAAAAAAAAAGAAATCACAATTTTAAATTAAAGTTATGGTTTCTAACTGAAACTTTGTTTTAATAGTTAAAGTACAGGGGCCAAATTTACTACCGTTCAACGGTACCTTTACGAATTCAACTTTAGTAAAAATGATAGAATAATCACACAAAATACTTTTTCTTAAAATTTTATTTTTGTGTCTCGTAAGAAACGATAAATCTATATTTTTACTATATTTGTGTTGATTCTATAATATAATTTTTAATTTTCACAAAATAGGTATTTTGCCAAATTTACTACCGTTTAACGGTACCTTTACGAATTCAACTTTAGGAAAAATGGTAGAATAATCACACAAAATACTTTTTCTTAAAATTTTATTTTTGTGTCTCGTAAGAAACGATAAATCTATATTTTTACTATATTTGTGTTGATTCTATAATATAATTTTTAATTTTCACAGAATAGGTACCTCTCAGAAAAACCCAGACTGACCCCTGAAGTATTCTTTAAATTCTCTATTTCATCTAGTCTTTAAATTTTAATCATGCATTTGTTTCAAAATGGTTGCTATGCATTCAAAGCCATGTATTCTAATGAAAAAAAGTTATTTTAGTTAGAGCTTCTAAAATATTGTTACAATATAGTTTTAATATTAAGTTAATTTGATTAAACATTTATAATTTTTTTAATCATAAATTAAAGTTCTTACAGTGTATTTAAATGAAAATCAACAAAATCTGATTTAAATAAAAAAAAATCCGATTTAAATCAAAAAAATCTGACTCTTTTGATTTTTTTTAAAAAAATCAATAAAATCACGAACCCTGGTTTCAAGTATGTTTAGCTGTTCCTTTCTTATCTAAGTTTTTCCAGCAATTAAAACTAGTATGTCTAGACTAATACAGCTCATAGAAGAGCACAGTGATTGTGTGTTTCCTCTGGATATAATCTGTATAATATGTACAGGGAAAACACAGGGAATTTTTTTTTCTCCAGATTTGACTGGTAATCCTGATATTAGCCAGTTATTATTACAGTTTTAATTTAAAAAGAAAATTTTTCGGCAGAGACGGGAAACCAAGAAAATATACCGAATCCTCAAAAGTCTTTTAAAAAAAACATTAAACTGTTGCAATCTTCTTGTGGTAGCAAAAAAAATTTAATGAACAGTCTATTACATTGATAAAATAAGGAATCCAATGCATGTGCGTAGGTAATTTAAAAAAAATAATAAGCTCCTTTTAAAGCATTTTTTAAGCACTAAGAAAATTGTAAGCACTTTTTATGTAATAAATTATAATTAAGGCATGCAATTTTTTTCCTATTGTTTAAAGTTTTTCATATATACACCACCTTACAATAATTCATGAGACACCTTAAGTTTTTGACATTTTTTTTAACTCTCCTTGTGTTTTATAAGAAATTTATTTCATAACTTTTAGGATGCTTAGGTCATGCAATTTCTCATACTTAACATGAAGATTTGTGAGGTTTGACAAACTGCCAATAAATTACTAACGGAAAAAAAATTTTGAACACCCACTGTTAGAAAATATAGCAATAAGCTAATACTTGCCTCATTTGCTTTGGTTACAAAATGCTATAAATGTATAAAATTTCGAAAGCATGGGCTGAATATTTATGGCGAAATTTAAATTTTCACTAAAAAAAATAATATATTTATCTTAGGTTTCTTGCTATAACTCTGAAAATATTTAATAAAATTAAACAATAAAATTTCAATTAAAATTAACTTTCATACTATGCATGCAAAGAAAAAATTATAAAAAAATTTCCCATAATTTTGTAGATAATCGTTTTTGGTTAGTAATGATAAAAGTTCGATTTGTAAATCTCGAAAATTTCAAACAAATCTAGCAAAATCTAAATAGAAAGTTTCGAGCAAAAAAAATCAAAGCACCTTTTATTAACACCCAAACAAAAAAGCACCATAAAGGGCTTTTAAAAGCGAAAATCAAAAATAAGCCACCTTTAACCCTTTCAGGGGTCTGCTTAAAAGAAATTTGGGTCCGTTAACGGACCCTTCGCAAAATATCTTTTCATAAAAGCGTACCCTTCACAAATTTGTTTATCTTCATTATTGTTTCGTTAATCAAATAAACCCCTCCCAGGGAAAGATAGATGTAAGCGAACTAAATTTTGTCTTCGGCAGACAGTATAGGCTAAATACCAAATATTTATATGTTGCATCTCTAATTTAGTAGCTGCAATTGCTGTTTATTTCTTAAAATTTAATTTTTTTAACTATAATTTTACAGTGTTGGGCATAATCTTGTATTTCTTTACAATTTAAAAACTCCTTGAAAAAGTTTTTTTGCAATAACGAACCCTATTTGCACAAATTCACAAAAGTTAACCCTGGTTGAAAGAATGTGACTTAACGTTTATTTTATATTCACAAATACGAGTTATTTTTTCACAATTTTACAAAAACGGACCTTTCACAAAATGTCTGGACAGACCCATGCATATTGGGCCATCACATGTAACAGCAGTAAGCAGAAGGTTAAGTACTTTTTAAAAAACGCTGTAATATGATATTTCAGATATTTAAGTGGCAATTTCTTAAAATAAGAGAGTATTTTCTTTATGTGATTGTGCAGCATTGGCGGCAGAGAAACATCTGGCGATGGTTGGCACATTGCAGAGATATGTGGACATAGACAAGACCCGTTCTCTCATGGATCCAAGTCGACTGGGTCACTATCCACTTCCTTATGAAACGATACAAATGATGGCCGAGGGAAAAGGAGCCTTTATAGGAAAAGTAATGCTTTTACTTACCATTATTTTTACTCACATGTAATGTTACCCATAAAAAATTAGCCTGTCTAGGGAAAGAACTCCCCTCGCCATTCATCTGAAACAGTGGCGGTTACTATGGAAATCGAGGTTCAACTAATTAGAGTTAAAAACACAAATCAAGCAAGGAAAAAAGAATTTCCAAACATATGTATGTTAGCAAAAATAGCAATTCATTACAGGACACACTGTCAGCTAACACAAAGGAGTTTTTTTGTCGCCAGTGGTAATACCAAAAAGTGATTGTGTGCTAGCAGACAGTGAGTACCCTGATGATGTCCTGTTTTTGCTAGCATACTTATCTTAAGAAATTCTTCTTTTTTTTGTTGCTTGATTTGTGTTTCTAACTGTCTAAATTCTTTAAGACAAATTTGATTTTAGCTGTTTCTAGCACTTTTCCATTTTGACTTATTATAATTTTAAATTTTATTTTCTTAATTTGCTTATATCAGTTTCATTCTTTGATTGGGGATTCAACTTTTCTGATCAAGTTGGGTCAATATTTTACAGGCGTTGGCTTGGGTCACCAAGAGAAAGGTAATCCCCATTTTGAAATGTGCTGCATAGCAGCAGGGAGCAACCTTAGAGGAGGGGAGTTCTTTCTATAGACAAACTATAATAACCTTTAGCTTTACATATCATAAGAGTGACTACACTCTTTATGACTACAGCTGTTCAATTACGGTTATAAAATATGAAACTTGTTGAAATATTTATGAATGATAAACCCCTTTCGATACCATGGGATTAATATCATATTGATGCGGTCAGGAAATAATTTAAAACTTTTTTTTATCATCCAGTATCCGGTTAAATTTGAGTTATCCAAAATTTGGAATGATGCTAAATTCTCTTTGTTGATAAATTCTGTTTCGGGAAACGAACGAATCAAGTTGACGAATCACAAGTCATGAGAATGTGGTACATTTTTTATTTTTATATTTAATAAATAGTTACTTATTCCCACATGTTGCCGTTGTTTCAGAAAACTTTTAGCCGCGAGTGCTTCTTTCTTTAATAATACATAAACTGTTTGATGAAAAGGTATGACTTTTAACTTTTTTTTTTATGAGAAATATTCTATTATAATAAAGCTAATGAAGCAGACATTATTTTTTTAGAGCTTGTCAAAACTAATGATATTTTCTTTTCTTATTTCAGGTAAACAAAAACTTATCAGAATTATGATTTTTTGCAGCAATATACGGTTTCATTTAAAGATGCACAAAGCTCAAAGTTAAAAACGGACCACCCTGAATAACTTTTGATCTAAAGATCGGATCTTTATGTTCGAGGACTCAATCTGAAAGGTTCAAAGGGGTGACCTCAAATATGTTAATATTTATTTTAAGTGATTCATTTTAAGTCACAAAATCGGACACGAAAGCGTACTTTCATTAAATAAACATACCTTTTTTCGACGGATTCGGATTTCGGACTTTGGAAAATTGTCTCAGTATTGTCAAGAGAGCGGTCCAAAGTTTGCACCCCTTAATGTTAATCTCACTTTTTCCGTATTTCGCCTTATCTCGAAAAAAATTTATTTAAATTTTAAAAAAAAAATTGAGTACAAATATAAAATTTATTCAGCTAAAGATAATTTCCATGCCAAAACAATTTTTAGTGAGTATTTGCCATTTTTTATTAGTTTATTTTATAATGGTCGAAAGAATTTTGAAATATAAGGCATACAATTTTTTACAGAATTTTAAGGAATGTGTTTCATGTAATGTATGACATGAGAAAATACAAAATTTGAGCAAAATCGATCGAATAGTTCCTGAGAAATTATATTTTAAAAATACGACTTTTTCAAAATTCAATCTCTCAGGAACTATTCTACCGTTTTCGTTTATGTTTTGTATTTCGCCATTTGAAATGGTATACAATTTTTCGCATTTTAAATAATATCGACTATTATTAAATAAATTAATGAAAAATAATAAATGTGTACTGAAAGTTATATTTTGCATAGAATTATCTTTGGATAAACAAATTTTATAATTGTGCAAAAAAATTTTTTTAATTCTCTTAAAAATTTCTCGAGATGAAAAATTTAAATGTAAAAAGTCAAATTAACATGAAGGGGTCCAAACGTTGGACCGCTCTCTTATTGGGACAATTTTTCCCAGATTGCGGCTCTATGATTTGAGAGTCAGAAATCGGAATCCATCGAAAAAAAGGCATGTTTATTCAGGAAAAGTACCTTTTTGTGTTTGAGTTCGTGTCTTAAAATATCGTCTGCACTAAAAAATTAGCATATTTGAGGTTATCCCCTCCAACCATTAAGATTGAGTCATGGAACGTGAAGATTCGATCATTAGATCAAACATTATTCAGAGTGGTTCGTTTTTTCGCGCACTGTACGTACAATAATGTTCATTCAACATTTATAATGTTAGGGTTAGAAAAACAAATAATTTAGTAAATAATATTTTGTTAAAGGTACCTATAACTATAAAAAAGAAACATTACAATGTCAGCTTAAATAAATTATATGAATTTAAAAATTATTATGCACGTTACATCAAGTGATTTTTTTTCCTCCTTTTTTTTTTATTTCGAAAATAGTTTCAACGTTTTTAAATCTTTCGGTTTACTTTTTTTTTTGCAGCCTTGTACTATTATTATATTATTATCTATTAAAAGCCTTTTTTTCCTCCTACATTTTTAAAAAACTTATTAATTCTTGAAGAAATAGTTTTGTTTTTGGCCTAAACTAATTTGAATTTTACAGAATCCAATAAATTATTGAATCACCAAAAAAGTGTTTTTTGTAAGAAAGAAAGATGGGAAATGGGTGCAAACTAATTTCTGAACGAGTCTCAAAATAACAGTTTAATTGAATCATTTGTTTTGATAATGAAAATATTTAAAACATTTATTACTAAATTTCATACTTTTAAATTTTCTTAAATGCACAACGTTCCAATGTAGATTATTTAAAAAAAATTGTTCTGCTTCATGTGTTCAAATTAAACACTTCCGGCTTCCCTGATTATCCCGAGTTAACTCGGATATGTATATATTGCAAATACTTATCATCCCGAGATAACTCGGGCTTAGCAGAATTTGTCAGTGCATTTTGTTTCATCACGTTTTTACTCGGTCGAAAGCAAAAAAAAAACATCTGCTGTAATTGGAAGTAAAGTTTTATTTGGGAGTTTAGTTGTTGGAGTGTCCATGTGTTTTACGTGATTCCATGTGTTTGACGTGTCCATGTGTTTACGTGTCCATGTGTTTTACGTGATTTGCATAACGCCATTTTAAAAAAATGGCGTATTCCTTCACTGACGTTTGAAAAGTACCATTTTGTGTTGTCCCTTGTGTTAAGAACTATCATACAAAGACTCATATATAACTCATTTCATTTGAACGAGGTCCCGCAGTGGACTGATCGTTAAGACACGGTTCCCAGCAGATCACCGAAGTCAAGCTTCACTGGCTACGGTCAGTGTGCGGGTGGGTGACCACTTGGATCAGTCTGCGTATGGGTCCTCGTTAAACTGTTCTACCGTAAAGTGCTCGACTTCGCACAGGTCGTCGGGCTACTGAAGCGGGGGTGCCATCCCCTCAGCAGAGGATCAAAATTGTGATGGCATGTCTTTGGATCATCCTCCGGGATGTTTCCCAGACGGTCGCCAATAACCCATTGTGCAGCTCTAGTGCGACGTAAATTAACAACAACATCATTTGCCCGAGGTAACTCGGGATAGTAAACTGATTTTAAATTAAATGTTTCTTACCCATAAAAAAAAGAATCTAATTTCAAGTTAAAACTTGTACATTTTGTTTTGTTTTAGTTCCTTGTATTTATTTATAAAATAAAAATATATGTTGATTTTTGCAGTTTTTTTTTTTTCAAAATAAGTGATAAGGAAAGTGGTTAATGTTTGTAATCTGAGCTATATTTATGTATAGTAATTAGCACACTTGAATAATTTATTAATTGCAGTTTCTTCTTTCAGGACGGCACGCAGACAATTTATAACAAAACAATTTCTACCCTAAGGGCAAAAGAAGATCAAGATCATATATATGATAGTGCTCAGTAAAATTATGAATTTGCAAATAAATTGAAGAAGATCCTCGCTGAGACAGAAAAAGAGTTCGTTTTATGCAAAACAGCTTTCAAAATGGAGGATTTCAGAGAATGGATATTTGAAGACTCTCTGTGATTGATTTGTACAACATTCAAGTCTCATTTTTGTTGAGTTATATCATTACTTTTTTTCTATTGAATATTCTGATATGCCAATAGAATATTGACAGTGGAACAATGGAATACACAAAACGATCTGTCTCGCACAATACAGGGTTTGTCCGAAAGGTAATGTAACCTAGTCAATCAATACAACACCTTAAAAGGTTTCAAAACACTCTTCTCTTGCCTTAATACTTCACTTCCGACAAGATGTTCAGAGGTCGATACTCTTAAGATAATCTTCCGGCGATATTTTCAGATATCAAATTTCAGATTTTTTGCGGAAATGTCCTTTACAACCTCTCTGACTCAATCCGAAATGCTGACCAGTTTATAACAGCGAGAGTGGAAAGAATTTTGGGAGAGCTACGTCAGAACAGTATGGTGGATTGTAATAAACTTTTTGTTCGTTTGCCGGCCGCAAAACGTTGAGGAGAGTGGATCACGACGATTGCGAAGTGACGAGTTCGTGGTGAAGTTTCCAATCGTGTCTAGTGTCCGAACTTTTTGGAATGTTTAACGCATGTATATGCGTGAGTTCACTAATTTAGCTACATGTTGCATCATGTTTTTGTTGGTTTGATGTCACAGATTTCATGGCCAATCTCTTTATAGCCTTCAAATACTGCCTTGACTCAGCGTTACGATAAACAATCATCACTATAAAGCTCTTAATTTTTAATGCGAAATTTCGCTTGCAAACTTTCACGAAACTTGATAGCAATGGAGACACAATTGGAGGCTTACACCGAAGAAGAAAATGAATTTCAGGACAAAGTTTCTTTTTTTAATTTATTTTTCTTATAACCACCCTTGAAAAGCCGATACAAATTTGAGTTTACAACAACAAGTGTTCAACTCCGTAGTCTTGTCATTTTAAAACTAATCCAGAAGACAAGGAAACTCCTGGATTAAGTAATGGGAGAAATTTAACTTTGCGGAGGACGTTTTAACAGAACTAACCAGCATTTGCGTCACATTGAGAGGAAGACGCGAGAACATCCCACGGTTACCCTGGTGACAAGGCGACTGTAGCCCATGATCTGTCGACCACTGAGGATATTTCACGTCAGTACTCAGGTCGACAAAAGCCGGATGCGGAAATCGTATCGACCAGTCATCGCTGAGATTCGAACCCGGTTCACCTCATTGGAAGTTTAACGCTCTATCCTCTGAACTATAGTGGCTCGTACTAAGTTTCTTATACTCAGGGTGGTCGGAAGAAATAAAATAATCCACCATGCATATGCTGAGTGTCCCCTATACCGATCAAAAATAGCCCAGACTCGCTCAATTGAAAGAAAGCCAACACTTTTGTGACAAACCCTGTATTCTGATGTGAAATATTGACGCTAAGCAAAGCGATCGCAGCAGTAATGTGGCAATGAAGGATAACAACCACATCCTCGACCATTCATCAAGTGCGTTTGTAGAAGAAGTCATTGAACAATCCTTTTTCGAAAGGAAACTGCATTTTTCAATTTTCTAGATAAACATTTTTACGTATTTTTCACCTACGAATTCATTGTTAACAAAGGAACAAGCATAAAAAGCTGTAGCTAATAAAAGAAATATCCTAGAATGCGATTTGCAATTTTAAATCTTCGATATTATTTGAACTAACAAATTTTACAACCTATTTGTGCGAAATGCTTTTGATGGAACTGGCTGTTATTTCATTCAATTCTCTTACGAATTAAGAAAATTATTATTAAACAAATCCAGTCTATTCATTAAGTGTATCTTAAACAACTCAGTTATTTTTGTGTAATACGAATGTATATTGAAAAAAAAAACATAGGTTATGGATGATTGACCATGTAAAGCTAAACACAGATGGCGTTAGGGGTTAAAATTCGTAGTAAGACTTTCGCGTTACCGATTGAATTTTAAATTTCAACGAAGCAAACAATATAGGAATTTGGAATACTCCGCAAGCATCTCATATCCTTCAAGATGCAAGCCAAAAAATAATTAACTTTCATATTTTACAAAAGTATAGCCAAATAATTTATAACACTCAAAACATGACAAACCTTTCATTTAATTTATGTTGTGATATTAATTTTATTAAATTTCTTTTAGCTTCACAACCAGTTCGAATTTATAAATTACAGGAAACTCTTATGAATGGTGAAATTAAGCGTAAATTTAAACAAAAATTTCATTAACGAAACTTACAAGAATATTAAGCCTGTTCACACTTCGCCTCGTAAACATCTGGCAGGGAAGCGGAGAGATACACCGGAAGTTTTCTAAATTTCTTCCCGTTTCAGGAAGCTAGTTATTGTTTACATTCAGTCAATCATCCATTCTTGTGTGCATAAAATTTTGAATCTGTTCAACAAATGAAACACGTAGTTCCTAAGACACAAAAAGTGTTAGCTCAAAATGGACAATAATAACAGCGAAACATTATCCACACAAATAAATTAAGGGCCCATAAATGCACCTTTTAAACTAAACTGACGTTTTAACACTAGGTTTATGGACGTTTCTTATATACCTATCTCTGCGAACACGAGTCAATTTGACGCATGAAAGATTAGTACATATAACAGCTCTTAGAAAGTAATGTAATTATATAGGAAAAAAATGAGATATATTTATATTTACGGAAAGTTATTATTATTCAATAATTTTATTATACATTTATACTCGCATCTTTTACGCCAATACTTAATTTTGTTTGTACGCTTTCACATATCAAACAGCCTTATCACATATTTTACAGGTGTTATTGATCCTGTTTCTTTTACGAAAGCCAATTTGGCAAGTCTTGCGTTCTCCCGAAGTATTAGATGGTGGGTGATTTTAATCTGTTTTTGTATTTTTTCTTTTCTCCTTCTGCAAGTTCTTTGGCCAACTGCAATAGAAAATCCTTTCTGGGTAATTTTGACCCAGTACACTCTGTGTATAAGATCCATGCGTTTATTGCCACTAAATCTAAATAGTTGAAGAACACCTGGAGAGACCATCGAGAAGATGCTGAGTTGGTGGTAGATTTGCGAGCCATTTGGTCTACTACGTCGACTCCAAACTTTGTCTCATTGCAATATGCTATTGTTTCTGGGGTATGTCTATTATTGTTTCATTTGAGATAACGATATTGGATAACGGATCGAAGTATTGTCGGTACATTCCTATTTATTATTGATGTGATGTTTGCATGTTTATTCAAAATTTTGTCTAAATTACGATCGCGTCAAATTGACGCATATCCATAGAGATAGGTATACCACAAAGAGAATTTCAATATTTCAACGCTTTTGACGAAAATAAACTTCAATATATATTTACCTCGATCGATGGATAAAAGTCATGACAAGAGATAGAATAAAAACACAAGCGGGTGTTGTAATTTTCCTTATAAAATTCGAAATGCGTCCCGTAATCCTAGTGTTGAAATTCTATGTAAAGCATCCTTTGTCTAAAATTGTAATACTATCTACCGATTTATGTCACTGCTGCGATTCACGCACCTCCGATCGCCCTCGAAGATTCCGAAAACCTAATTGATAATATAAATTCTCCAACGAAAATCTGACCGATCAGATTGTCTTTTTCTCTCGACAGCAGCCGCAGGTGGGCGAAGCGCATGCAGTATGAACGGTCCTTAAATCAGATTTTAAAAAAAGAACCAGATAATTATAAGATGTTTAAAATAAAGAAGGGTGAAAGAAGAGGACAAATTTATTCATAAAGTGGAAATGTTCATCATAGCTTAAATCTTCTGTGGTCCTGTGTTAAGTTTATGCTTAACTGTCATTCAGGTTGAACAAACATAATATGCCAGATAATGAAGAAAAAAGTAAAAACGTTTTGACACTACCTATTTAGAACCGACAACAAGAGAAAGCTCTTCCCTAGAGTATATGAAATGGGGGATTTTCCCTCGTTAAGACATTTAATTAAAAAGTCAGGTAAAACCAATGTTGCCATTAAATACGCTGAAATTAACAGTATATTATCATTGATATTATCTGAACATAGTATTATAAAATGTTCGCGACATTTAAATAAACAAATGCAACACTGGCAAAATAAATGCAAAGTATTATCCAGCAAGTCCGAGGGTGAACGGTATCGATCCTAGTTTAAACTGTTCTACCACAAAGTGCTGGACATCGCGCAGGTCGTCGGGCTACCGAAGTTCGTGTGCCATCCCCTGTGCAAAAGATCAAAATTGTGATGGCATGTCTTCGGATCATCTTCAGAGATGTTTCCCAGACAGTTGCCAATAGCCCATTGTGTAGCTCTAGTGCTACGTAAATGAACTACAAAACAACTGTCCAGCAAACTGCAAACGACTCCCACATAAATCCAATAAGCATTTCATCCATTTCCCCACTCTGAAACAATACCCTTGAAAACGAGAGAAGAGTGCATACAGAAAGTTAGTAAAACCTCTCGGTTCCACAATAAAGTGGAGGTTATCCGTTCTTAGAGGTTAACTCCATTCACTTTATCGAAGTACATAAGTAATCAAAGTAAAATGTTATCGAAGGTACGGGATTTTTTGCAAAGAATTTTACTTTTACTCAGTGTCATTTACTCAGAGCGGAAATGCCCCTTGTGTTGGCGTCATAAAAACCAGATCGATAAACAAAATTTAGCGTCAATAAAAATGGTTCCTAATGGTATAATTATATGTAAAAAGAAATGTACCGATTATGAATGATTGAACTATTTGAAGTAAATAGGCAATTATGTTTTTTGTATAAGTTTTCATTTAGTTTTATATCATAAAAATTTATTTACTTTTAGAAATGAGGGTTTTGGTTGAGATGCTTAGTTTTTTGGTAAAATATTCTTTTTTTTTTCTAATTTTACTTTGAACACTAAGACTAAATCATTTATTTTTACTTTATAACAGTCGTTGAACAAGTTTTTGGGTTTACGAATACTGTGTACAGCTCCATGAATCCAATCCAGAAGACAAGGAAACTCCTGGATCAAGTGTTGTGAGAAATTTGCCTTCGTGGTGGACTTTTTGATGGAACTAACCCGCATTTGCGTTACATGGACTGGAAAACCTCCCACTGTTAGCCTGACGGCGAGGGGACTCCAACACATGATCCGTTTACCACTGAGGTAATTTTACATCAGCACTGTGGTCAGTGCCAGCCGGATGAGGAATTCGTATCGACCAGCCATCGCCGGTATACGAACCCAGTTCACCTCATTGGAAGGAGAACGCTTTATTCCCTGATCAATCACGGCTTAAGACTAAATCATTGATGCATCGTCTTTCGTACACTCTGACAGTAACACGAGGTTGTCAATCTCTCTCAAAAATCATCAAAAAGAGTTCCCTAAATAAGAGACAATCAGAAATATTTTGAATACATTCGAATTTACTTGTTTTGTTAAAATTTTATCGTGTTTCCGTGTTTGGCCTTTTCCGCATTTGGCGCGGAAGTTCGGTGCGGGAGGTTTTGATGGTCACTCCTAAACGTTTTCTTCTACATAAAGTCAATGGAAAAAATTCCATCCCTCCCAATAGTGGTCGTAAATAGAGGTGGTCACTACACAGAGGTTGTCTTTCTTGGAGATTTCAAGGTATATTCATCGGAAAAATGTTGCTTAGTAGCTTTTCTCCTTACCAAACTCAACCATCAAAAGCTTGTCACTAAAAGACTGACGCTGTGCATTTAATCTTTACAGCAGTATCTTTCACAACATTTAAAATAAAAGGTATCGTCACCCAAATGATGAGGGAAAAAAAAAGCTGGCATCATTTTGGAAATTTAATGTATTTCTCTTTCTGACAAAATGATACGAATGCAATTCTAAGGATAAGCATTTTTCAAAATGTGGGGATAGTCATATCGACTATGTCAACCTTCATCTATGAGAAAGGTACCCCATCATAGAATCGAGTTAACATGTCTTATATACTAGTGAATTGGAATTGTATTTTTGTAGTGGTAGACACACTATAGTTAAGCATTATACATTTGTATGTTTTTTGATTTTTAGTAAACATATCTTTATTTTTGCGCTATCATCCAAATCCGTTTTCGTTAGTTCAAGGCATTATGAAACTTAACTTTTAAAATAAGAAAAGGACAACTGCATAGTATTAAATTAGTTAGTTCTCTTTGTTAACAGTATAATTTTATTCTTTTCAAAAGAAGAAGAAAAATCGGAAAATTGAATTTTTGTGAAAAAAATAAATTAAAACTCGTAAAATTATCAAGACATCATTTTTCCTTATATATTCTATTTTATTATTAAAAAATCTTTGCTGCTGCCGAATGATTCGCTTTTAAGTAAAAAACAAAATAAACATCCTGAAAACGATAATAAAAAGTTTACAAGATGGGAAGGGGAAAAAGAGCTTTATACTCAGAACAGCTCCAAGAGAATGACGCAATGCTATCCTTTCAAAGGATGCTAAATGAGAGAAGAAGTTTGAATGCTCAATAAAATGTAGTTCGAATTATTTCGCCTAGATTTCAATAAAAGATTTCGCAAATGATTGATTGCAGTCAAGACTGTATTGTGTACGATTTAAAACGCTACGTAGGAAATATGAGTGAAGAACTGTACTTATTTAAAAAAGAGAGAAATATGTTATTACAATGATTGTCTATTCAAAAATAAAGTGAAGGAAAAGGCAAAATAGAAATAGATAACCAATTATTCTGTGAGTAACAAGCCTCCCACACTTTTTTTTTCTTCAACAGGAATCGCTTTTAATCCACTCTACTTAAATAATTCCCAACACTCACTGTAAATAAAACAGAAAATCGAGAGGATTTTCTTCAAAAGTTATAGCACATTTTCCCCCCACTTTTTCTTGTAAATAATGACTAAACTTTGGGTCCCGCAGTGGACTGATAGTGAGGACACGGTTCACAGTAGAACACCGAAGTCAAGCATCACTGGCTGCGGTCAGTGTGCGGGTGGATGACTTCCTGATCAATCTGCGTATGGACCGAGAGTGTGCGGTATCGGTCCTCGTTAAACTGTTCTACCGTAAAGTGCTCGACTTCGTGCAATGGTCGCCGGGCTACCAAAGCAGATGAGCCATCCCCTAAGTGGAGAATCAAAATTGCAATGTCATGTCTTTCCGATCAACCTCAGAGAAGTTTCCCAGACCGTCGCCAATAGCCCCTTGTGCAGCTCAAGTGCCACATAAAAAGTATCTACCTAACTAAATTTTGGATTTAATTTTTTTAAGATAGTGAGTTATTTTCATTTCAATTTGAGAAGTATATGCTATGTTTCAATACAGTATTTTATTATTTTGAATTTAAAAAAAAAAGTATGGTTATAAATACCTGAATATCTCTTTACCGTAGCGTTTTTGTTTTTCATTATAACTTTACAGTTTTTGAAGTAAGTCAAGGATGTCCCACACCTAATTAATTCTACGCACTTTGCTTAAGTGTTTGTGTGTTCTCGTTAAACGTTGCTGTCTGTTTCATTTGTTTAAGTTTCGAATAGTTGTTTTGGGAAAAAAATTAATCATTTATATTGACGTAAAATCATTTATATTTTTTGCAGTTATGTACATCATGACAAAAGATTTTTTAAAAAAAAATTGAACAATTTTAAAATTTTAAATTACTGTCGGAATTTAAAATTGTTTTGTTTTTATCTATTCCCAAAAAGACGACACAAATTTTTTTTTAACAATGAATATTTCCTAAACTAATTATCGATTTTTATTTATTTTTTTATTCTATCGTATTTCTTGTAAATTTTTCTACACCCCTTCGTCTCTATGATTAATAGTTTTTGCGCAGCAAATAAACGTAACGTCATACATAATTCGCAAAAGAAGTAATTAAAATTGTGAATTTTGGGATTTCTAAAAACCTCGGATTTAGTTTACAAATAAATATGTCTCTTTTTGCATTTTAAATTTTAACTACTTATTTGTGTTTCTGTGAGCTACAGAGTGGCCCACTTGGTATTTTTTAATACATACTTAATAACTCTTGAATAATTATTTTTTTTAATTTAGCGAACTCCTAGTATATTTTTCTATGGATGGCTAAGCACAGATGGCTCTAGGGGTTAAAATTCATCGTAGGACATCTGGGTTTTTCTAGTTCGGAATGATTTTGTTTTTGAGCAGTAAAATAATCTATAACGTAAAGTTGTAAGTAACGTAGCGTTGAACACCCAAAACACACAGCCGTTTACGATTCTTTTTCAATGTAAAGAGTGGGGAAAATAAAACGTAATTCTAGATGGGAAAGAAAATTTAAAGGGTGGGGAGGATGAAATCACAAAGTCACCGTTTTGGGCAGAGGTGGGGAAACCTGCGACCTTGAGCCCGTTCCTTCTCATTGTGTTTTTTTCTGGGGGTGAGGGGGGTTTCTGCGAACTTGTTTAACGAGATTTGTTCGTAAATTAATATTGCGAACTAGATTTTTATTGATTTCGTGTATCTAGAAAAAGATTAATAAATTTATGGGTCTGAATGGGTTGTTCAAATGCTGACATGGATGGACAACCCTTATTCTGATCACTCCCGACAACAGCAGAATGCGTCACAGATCAAGAGAAATACCTGCAAAAAGGTGATGACGAAACTGTGAGTCACGGTTACAGGACGGCGGTTGGTGCCGACGGGTCGCAGCGAAACATTTTATCGGTAAAGTTTCTATTTTCCTCCATTGACGCAATCATGAATGTACTAAACTAAGTTTTATTCTCATTACATCTCTATAACAGTGGTTCCCGAATGGTGTTCCGCGGAACCCTAGGGTTTCGTTGAAATATTCAAAATGTTCAGAAAGTTAGAAAAAAAAAATTTTTCTGCTAAAGAAAAAACTACAGTGGAGCATCGTTTATACGACGCCGAAGGGACCACCGAAAAACGTCGTATAAACGATAACGTCGTATAAACGATAACGTCGTATAATCGATTTTTACTTCTAAAACTGAAACTAACTCTGTTTTCAGTTGATTTTAATGTTTAACGTATTGATTTACATAAATTTCTAAATTAGACAAAACAAAACAAACAAATGACCAAAGAAGAAAAATTGCAGTGAGCAATTTGAATGTATGTTACCTTTAATTATATTTTCTTGCTATTAGTCTCTACAATGCTTTGAATAGCGAGTTGAACTTACTGCTTTCTATGACGCAATTTTAAATTTCTAATCACGGCTAAATCTAATGGCTGAAGCGCACTTGTGCAATTTGCAGGAAAAAAGAGAGCTTTTACATTTTCCAAAATAATTAGTATCGATGGATGCGTTGGACATTGGTCGATGAATAGCAAAATTTTTCGTTTTTGCCTCTTCATAACATTGTCTAGTTTTTTCAGTCATCTAGTAAAAATTACGGTCGTCATCCAAGCATTCTTGTTGACACCCTTTTCTGTATCATTCATGTTGGCAAATTCCGCCCTTTTTTAAAATACACAAGAAAAAATAAAAAATTAAATAAACGTGAACAAAATCTAGAAACCAACGTATAACCGATTCTGCGCATCGTATAAACGATATATTTTTACATTAAAATGAATAGGAATGATTTGGGATCACACTAAAACGTCGTATAAATGCAAACGTCGTATAAGTGATCGTCGTATAAACGATTCTCCACTGTAGCTGTTTGAAAAGAAAAAACTTTTTTGAAATTGTTTTTTAAAAACTAGCTGTTTGAATCTTTAGAGTTTCGAAAACTATAATTATATTAAGTGATGATATTTAGACTTGTTATCATAATTAGATTTACTAGATCTGATTAATACTTTATTATTTATTTAGTGCAACTGTTATCTTTATGAAATTTTTCAGTAAAATACCGATGAAAAAAAGCGAAATTTAATAGCATGAATACGCATATATTTTTCCAGTAACATTGTGTCAAATGAATAACACAAAAGATAAACATTTATTAGTCTGTATCATTCAAAATAAAATAAATCAATAAATAAAGAAACTGCAAAAACTTCAAAAAGTTTCATAATTCTGAAAATTTGCAATTTTTTTTTTATTTCAACGAAACCATAATTTAAATTATTCTAATATTACTTTTAGTTTATTATTTGTTTAATTATACTTTCAGATCTTCATTTATTTAATAATGTTTGCTTCCCATTTATATGTTTCCGTGATAGACCGAAATCAAGAGAATGCCGACTTTCACAAGTGAATGTCAACAATCACGCAGTCGCTTTGATGAATGTCCGAAATATTTGTTATATCAGACTTGATATTAATATATTCGTTGATATTGTTATATGTATTTATTTGATATTTTAATATTTGCTGAGGATAGATTAGGAGAAACATCAGTGTTCGGAGAACCGATTAAATGCCTACTGGGTACTTGACCTTAAAATATACATTGCTGTAGGGCATACCGGGCAAATGTATACCGGGCAGTGGGACTGGAGCACATTTACCGGTGGAAGTCAACAATCACCCAATTCGGTCATTCACAGTAACATATACACCAAAAAAATTTAGACCTAAGCTGGACCTTATTCCACATCAAATATTTCTCAAAATAATTAAGTCTTTTCAGTTAGCGTGTTTGCAATTGCTAATAAAGATTATTTATGAAGTCAAGGGTTCCACCAAATAATGGACAATTATTTATGGTTTCATAACCGAAAAGAATTGGTAACCGCTGTTCTGTTTAAGACCTGTTTAAATAAAAATAATTAGAATCGAAAAATAAAATTGTTAAAAAAAATTCAATGATAGTTTATCCAAGAAAGTAACTATAGTTCCTTTTAATTTAAGGAATATATATAATACATAGAATTAATTGACGACTTTTTCTGTTTTAATCATGTGATTTCTGTTTGTTATTGACAATAGTTTTGCCAACAATGTTCAATTTTATTTTAAATCGTATTCATCATGTCCCATGAGTTTCGAACGGTGTTGTTCAATTTTAGCAAATCTGAAAATTAAATTATGAAATGAAAGAAATAAAAGATAAGTGAAAAGAAGAATATATGGGTAAAAAATATTTTTATTTGGTTATTATGTGAAGGAAATCAATTATTTATTTTTATTATTTGTTTAAACGGAAAATTTTAGGCGATATCAAAAAGTATCTATTGAGTAATGATTTATGACAAAAAGGTAATAATATCTGTTACGGATAAAACTTATACATTACCCCGCAAAAATGGAAAGGACACTTTTAGTTTTTGACATTCTTTTTATAATTTTTCAGGAAATACTTTAAAGGATTATTTTGTAACTTTAGAGGTGTTTAGATCATGCCCTTTTTCATACTCAACCATATGATTTAAAGTTTATAGAAGTTTGGAAGACCAACAATAAATTGCGAGAGAAAACAAGTATTTTTAAACACCCGATGGCAGAAAATCAAACAAATAACTTGTAACATGTATCGATTACTTACTTCAGTCGTTATTTTTAATAACTGCATTAAGTTTTGTAAACCTAGTGTAAATATTTATGGAAATGTGTGCATTTTTACAAAAAATTAAATTTATCGCCTTGCGTTTTTTTTTTCTGTAATGTTATAAATATTCAATGGAATAGAATAAAATTTTTGAAGAAATTTAAAATTGATTACAAAATTGTTGATTTAAAATTTAAAAAAAAAATCGTTAAAAAGTGCGCGAAAGATGAGTATTAGAGCTAGTTCTTTTATACTATTGCGCATGTGCAGAAAAATTTAAAGAAGTTCCTTAATCATTTTGTAGGAAATCCTATTTGGCAACTAATGATAAAAAATATATTTGTATAACTTAAAAATTTGAAAAGTTTCAAGTGGTTTTGTTAACAGTTTCTGTGCTTTTTTGAAAAAAAGCTCAAAACGATAAGGAATTATCAACAACTTTCATCCTGTATTATTATGCAAGATTAATTAAAAATGAGACCGTCATTGTGGGGGATCACTCCCCATGTTTTATTTTGCATGCTTTCTTTCCCTATTCCATCAAAGTTTAGTTTCCGGACTATTATTGTAAAGTATTATCAATTGTTATTAAATTTTGTCATATGATACAAAATGAAATTTGTGAAAAACCTCTGATCGTTCTGTGCTTTTTTTTAAAAAGTACTACTTAGAAAAATGCTTGAAACTTTTTTAATTTTTAAGATATTCAAATCAAATTTCTTATTAGTTGGCGAATATGATTTACTGCAAAATTATGAAGAAAAAAAACTTTTTAAAAATATTTTAGCGTATTCACAGTGTTAAAGAACTAGCTTAAATACTCATAACTTGCGCAATTTTTAAAGGAATTCTTTAATTAACAAATTAATTTTAAATTGCTCAAAAAATTTCGCTAAATTCCATTAAATAACTATAAAGTTATAATGAAAAAACGTAGGGCGAAAAAATTTATTTTTTATAAAAATGTCTATGTCTTCATAAATATTGACTCCAGGTTTACGATACTTTATGCAGTAAGTGAAAATAACTAAAGTAAGTGATACAAGTTACAATACAAGTTATCAATCTTTCTATCGACAGATTCCGTTTCCTATAATTTTATAATCGGAAATGTGACGAAATACCGAGTAGATATCGAATATTTCGTTATTCATGCCACAGGAAAATAAAAGTTTTAATAAAGAAAATCAGATAATAAATTTAAAAATAATGCTTAAAATTTTGATGAATGTAATAAAATTACATTTATTTGTTGAATTCAGAAAACGGGGTAATAAATCATCATAGTAGAAAACTATGCTAATTGACTTTACGGGTAACTTTTCTATATTTTAAATAAATTAACAGCATGAAATAAAAGAGCAAAATTGAAACTATTTTCAAATTACCTTGAATAATTCGCTTTCTGAATAAGTTTTAACTTTCTTTTTCGCTGCATCGAAAGGATTTGATGTTACCTCCATCATTTCCATCCTGTCATAGTTCTGCGTGTTTTCCTTTGTTATCACAAAATACTTCCTCAAATTAAGTATTCAACTTAGTATCGTTCTTTTCATAGTAAAACTCTATCTGCATTTTTTAAAACTCAGATAAATTCCTGGAATAATTAAATAAATTATTTTTTTAATATTCATTCGTCGTTACGATAAACGTTATTTTCTCTCAATTTTATTCGAAAATAAGACATTTGTCTTAGTTTTAAATGTAAAGATTTACACTATAAACAAAAATAGCGTAATGAATACGTGACGCCAATCTTATTTTTCAATATTATGAAGGAAAAAAATTAATAAAAAAAGAGTCAAAATAAATTCGAAATACTTGCGAATTTCACAAATGTTTTCTAAAGAGCTCAGAGGTAATGACTCAGAGGTAGAGCGTTCGCCTTCCAATGAGGTGAACCGGGTTCGGATCACAGCGATGGCTGGTCGATACGATTTCCGCATCCGGCTGGCACCGTCTAAAGTGCTGACAAAAATATCCTCAGTGGTAGACGGATCATAGGTTAGGGTCCCCTTGCCGTTAGTCTAACAGTGGCAGGTTTTCGCGGTTTTCCTCTCCATATAACGCAAATGAGGGTTAGTTGTATCAAAAAGTAATCCACGAGGACAATTTCTCCCTCTACTTTATCCAGGAGTTCCCTCTTCTTCTGGATTGGTTTTCAAAATGAGAAGGCTACAAAGTTGAACATTAGTAATAGTAAGCCGAAAAATTGGGTCTGCTGTTCAACGACGGTTATAAAATGATGTTTTTTATAAACACGAAAGAAAAAAAATTTGAGAAATAGAAAATGAAATTTCGTAAATGTGCCGAATAGTTGGACAAGATGATGACAATTTTTGGGAGGTCACAATGACCTCCCATCCCGGTGCCCCTGACCATCATAAGTAGTCTAAATTAAAGGAACCCCTTCGACCCTTTCATGGAACACTATTGTTTCGCAGAGCATTTTTTGAGTCGACCATGCCGCCCTAGAGAGAAAAAGAATCCTCTCATTTTTTATGTTTTACTAAGTACCCAAACCGACGTGGGGGGGGGTGGAGGAGAGGGAATGAGTAGTAAGGATGGCGCGCGCTGCGAAGGGACTTCCGTCTCCACCCCTCTCTTCTGCCACCACGATCCAGCAGCAGAGAACAGACAGCAGCAGCAGTAGTAGTTTTATGGAAGGAATGGCCATGACGCTAACACCATGTATCGTTAGATTAGAATAAAAGAGATGATATCATGGGAACATAACTGAAATGATAGTGGATTAAAAGAGAATTTAGTGGAACGAGAATGTGGATTTTTGCTACAGTGTGTTGTTGTGCTCTATGGAGTATCGCCGACGCCAATGGTAAGTCCATCTCTCTCTCTCTTTGCGCACACAACTCTTTTAAGTATTCTATCACTACTTTTATACTGCAATGCTACCCATTTTTCTTTAATTGGAACATATTATTTTAATCTAATTCTTATCCCGAAAGTACAATGTAAGGATATTATTTAGAGACAAAAAAACAGCCTCTTCCCTTGAAATAAAGTAGAAATTTTTACAAATCTGCCTAGGGCTCTATAAAGATTTGATATAAAAAAAACCTTTTTATATATTTATTTTTTTATACTATTCATATGTGAAAAAACGTTGGCAGTTCTTTTGAATACAATTTATTGTGAAATATATGCATATATTTTATCTAGTGAATAAATTAATAAATAATTTTATTCTACTATTTTTGGAGAAAATGAAATAAAATACAAAAAAATTAGACAAAGTTATTTTGTATAAAATACTTTTATACCGCAATGCTATTACCCATTACCCATTTTTTTATATTATTATTTTATTTTTTTTATATTATTTAGATGTGAAAAAATGTTGGTAGTTCTTTTGAATACAACTTATTTTGAAATATATGCATATATTTTATCTAGCGAATAAATAATTTTATTCTGTTATTATGGAGAATTAGGAATACAAAAAAGGTTGGATTGAAAGTTTTTTGTGTACCTACAAATGTTGAAAATGAATTTCTTTTGGAGTATTTGTTTTAAAAACAAATTTTTCAAAGAAAAAAAAAAACAAATTTTTTTAAATTGTTTTTTTTTTTTTTTTTTTTTTTTTTGTATGATTTGCGAATTCTGCCTGCTTTCTAGTCTATTATTACAGCAAGGATATTACAAAAGAATTCTGGAGCTAGATAATTTGTAGTCTCCTCTGTGAATGCGAAAATTTCTCAAGAAGGGGGGGGGGATTCTCTCCCCTCTCTCTATATATACTTATATATGAGTCTTATATATTTGCAGTTTATGCGCAGTAAATAAAACAATTTATTAATTTTCTTAGTTTTTATTCTTTTTTTCTTTATATTTATTTATAGTTATATATTTTTTTTATCTTTATTGTGCGATATATATATATATATATATATATATATATATATATATATATATATATATATATATATATATATATATATATATATATGTATATATATATATATATATATATATATATGTATATATATATATATATATATATATATATGTATATATATATATATATATATGTATATATATATATATATATATATATATATATATATATATATATATATATATATATGTATATATATATGTATATATATATGTATATATATATGTATATATATATATATATATATGTATATATATATATATATATATGTATATATATATATATATATATGTATATATATATATATATATATATATATATATATATATATATATATATATATATATATATATGTATATATATATGTATATGTATATATATATGTATATATATATGTATATATATATGTATATATATATGTATATATATATATATGTATATATATATATATGTATATATATATATATGTATATATATATATGTATATATATATATATATATATGTATATATATACATATATATATATATATGTATATATATATATGTATATATATATGTATATATATATATATATATATATATATATATATATATATATATATATATATGTATATATATATGTATATGTATATATATATGTATATATATATATATATGTATATATATATGTATATGTATATATATATGTATATATATATATATATGTATATATATATATATATGTATATATATATATGTATATATATATATATATATATGTATATATATATATATGTATATATGTATAAATAGTCCCTGTTCAAAACATTCGACGCTCTATTATAATTGATTCTTTGTAAAATCTTAATTATTAGGTGATACTATACAGCTTTATTTGTTTTTGCGCGACTGAAACCGGTTTGAACTTGTTTAAGTTCGTGTATCAGTTGGTTTATTTAGGTGATAAAGAATATAAATTCGACGATTGGATAAATGAGACGATATATTATATAAATATATAATATTTATTATATCCGGTATTATATTATTATATTGTAATAATTAGATCAAATTATTAGACTCGCTGTAGTTTTTTAATAATGACAAGTTTTGCACGCGTTAATATGCAATACTTTTATATTTAAGTATACATGTAATGGATTATTATTCGGGAGTTTTTTTATATAGTTCCTATTTGCATTTATTTTTAACATATTGCATGTTAACCCATTGATACACCAACGTAAACAAGTGCAAACCGGTTTTAGCCGCGTAAAAACAACAAAGCTGTATAATATCAACTGATAATTAAGATTTTACATAAAATCTTATAGTTTGTCTAATTATTATGTATATATATATTACGATATTTAGTAATTTTCCGGATCACTTTTTTTTAAAAGAAATATATCATTATTATTCTGTTCACTGTGACATATGAAACCATGAATTTTCCCCCTGTGGAAGGAATATTTCCTTTGTGGGAGGGTGAGTAAGGGATTATTTGGTAGCAGTTTTCTGCAAGGAAATGCTCACTTGAGTTAAAGACATTTTTCTTTTAAATTCATATACGAAAAAATTATCTTTCTTTTTTTTTAAATTGTAAAATAAATGACACTAATATTGAGTGAAAAATTTTAATTTTAGAAGGGACTGTGCCACCTTATTTCAGAAAAAGTGAGGGGGCTAAGCACCCCCCCCCTTTTCCCCTTCCCTGAGTCTATCCCCTTCTATAGAAATCAGAGTAATCTCAATCTGTAGAAATCAGAGTAATTTTCTGCAATGCACGAAATGTTTCGATATTTAAAATTAATAATGATATGTGTAGAATGAAATAACACATATAAATACAGGGACCCGCGCTAAGGATTTCAAAATTATGAGCCAGTAAATTAGCCAAATCTCAAAAGTATTCGCCAAATGCAAATCTTAAATTTTTTATGTTTAATTTTTTTCCCCATAGAAAGCTATTCAACGATAGTTTGTCTTATATTATTTATACCCAATTCTAATTGGTTATGCATTACAAAAAACAAAAATTACTGTAATTCAATTAAATAAAAAATTGATTTGTTTAGAAAAATTCATTTTGACGTAATTTTTGGGGATCTAGTTAAATATATATTTTTCTTTACCGTGGAAAAAATATTTCGCCAAAATACAATTTTATTCGCTAAATTTATGATTTTTATTGTATTTGGTGAGGTAGCCAATGCTTCACGCGGGCCCTAAAATATTGACCTTTTATATAAATATCAAAATAAATTTTCTTAAGATAATTGAAATTCTGATATAATCTTATTGAAAAAGTTATTTATCATTTTTTATCAACAATATTAAGTCCTTTTTTAACGCACTTAGTTTCTTTAATAAATTTTAATTAGTTGAAATAAAATGAAAAATGTGAAAAAGAATGTAAAACTTTTTTTTTACGTTTCTTACTCTGAAGTTTTTGACATGATAGAGCTAAGAAAACCATCTCGTCATTTTGAACCCGATTTAGAAAACAAGGGAACTCCAGGATAAAGTATTGGGAGAAATTTGCCTCCGTGGAGAACTTATTGATGGAACTTAACCTGCATTTGCGTTACATGGAGAGGGAAACCACGAAAACCTAGCACGGTTAGCGGTACGGCGAGGGGACTCTAACCCATGAACTGGCTACCACTGAGGATATTTTACGTCAACACTGTGGTCAGTGCATGCCGAATGCGGAAGTCTTATCGACCAGCCATCCCTGGGTTTCGAACCTGGTTCACCTCATTAGAAGGCGAACACTCTATCCCCTGGGCCATCACGGCTTAAGGAATAATTATAATAATTTTTTAATAACTATATAGAAGGAATAAAAAAGAGAATCAATACATACTGGACACAAGATATAGGGTTCCTTAACGGTGTCGCGCTTAATGTTTAAAGGGGCCCGGAAGCCAGGACATTTGTTAACAGTTCTTTTTTGAAATCTGTAATTACATTTAAATCTACTTAACTATCTGTTATTTATTTAATATTTCGGTGGCTTTTACAAAATTGCTTAAAATAAATTACAAGTGAAAAATAAATGGAAATTTTTTTTTTTTTTTAGTACTTAAATTCCTCTATTAGCAGTTGCATTTGTGTTGCTTATCTCGCTCTTCAAATCAAAATGAAATATATCAATTCATTCATAAAGATTTATGTTTCCCCCTTTCAAACGTTTAAAACACATCGTTTTAATTTTCATTCGAACGAAAACCGTCATTACATTCCTTTTCAATTTCTGTATGTATGTGTTAACGGTGAATGACCGGAATTTGTGGTTGTTGACCTCCACCCGTGAATGTTGACAATCACGTAGTCGCTATGATTAATATCCGAAATATATACTTGGTGCCACTGCCCGGTATGCCCTACACCATTTTTTTCAGGGTTCAGTACCACTGCCCGGTATGCCTGCCTAGCTTGCATTTTAACGATACTCCGAACACTGATGTTTCTCCAAATATATCCTCGGCAGATATTAAAGTATCGAATAAATATAACAATATCAACGAATAAATTAATATCAAGTCGTATATACCAAATATTTCTGACATCTGTGATTGTTGACATTCACCGGTGAAAGTCGACATTCTCTTGATTTCGATTATTCACGGTCACCACAAACAGATTCCTGGACACAAAATTCAACTGTCGGACAGAAAACCCAATTTACCTAGTTTTATGATTCTTACTAAATATTTTCAAAATGAATAATTTTTTTTTTTCTTTACTGGTAAATACTTTCAAGTTATTTTAAATTCAGTATACTCAAAGTTGAAGGGACGCTAAAAAAATTTCGAGATAATAAGTTCGGAACTAAATATGTTCTGAAAAGTAGGGAAAATACGTTCTAAAATATTGCTCTAAAAAGTCATGAAACATAAGAATAACTACCAATAAATATGAAAGGGATGATAGTTGACTATAAGACTAAATACAAAAAGGTTATTTTTAAAAGTAAGAAAAAAATAATTATGCAATAAATAGAAAATAATTGATTTACAATGAACGTACATTGGGATTTTTCCGGAAAAAATTGCTTTTCTATTTCTAAAAAAATTCGGCATAACAAGGTTTTTGAGAAGAAACTCTTTCGACATAGAAATTCAAATTAACTTAAGCTGGATGTATAATGGGATAAATATCTTTTGGACATAAAAAGGTTTTTGGAGATGTCGAGAGAACTTTATTTCTAAAATTGAGATTCCGTCGGAAGAAGACTGAGAAATTGGGAACCGATGATCTAGTTTAAGTCGTGTTACAAGAGTTTCTTCCAACATGATCAACCTTTCAGGGAGGTTTTTCGATGTTTACCAAGGTACAGTTTAAATGACGGCTTAAACTATATACAATCAATTGGGTTTCAGAACGGATCAATAGATTCGATTTTTGCACTTAGGAAAAATCTATATTTCGAAAATTTTTATGAACCTTAAGAAATATTAAGCCTAATCTTAAAAAAAAAAGAAAATGTTAAGCCTAATCTTAAAAAAAAAATATTAATCCTAATCTTAATAAATATTAAGTTTCACGAAAGTTTCCTTCGATTTTGCACCATTTTCGGGATTAAAATAGTGGTCGCTAGTCTAAAAAAGCAAAACCTGATCGAGCATTCTGAAATATTGTAAAATTTGCGAGAGAAAGTTGTTATATAATCTAAATTATATCAAAAATCAGCCATAATGTAAAACGTTGTCAACAACAAGTTCGATATACAGTTCGACAGGTCGGCTTTTACGATCCATTACCGAAGTTGAAGTCAGAATCGTCTTAATTCCATGCAGGGCACAAAAATGTTTTATATCTCTTTAACATGCCATCATGTTTAAAAATGAACTAAAAAACTTCACATACATAAAATAATGATGGAATAATTTTAACACATTTAAACACATTTTGATTACCCTAAAAACTCAAATAACGTATTTTTAAATTATGCTTAGTTTTTAAAAAAATGATATGCTAATCAGCTGTAATCCTCAAATAATAAGATAATTTTTAAAATCATGGAAGTTAATTAAATTAAATAAACATTAAGGTATAACAAATCAAAAGGAATGAATTATTTTCTCAAACTAAACAGTTATTAAAACATCTTTCAATGCCCAAGTACCAAAAATTTTCACGAGTATCTCAAGTTTTCATTGGAATGTAGAAAAATAGATTTTGTTTGCCTTTTTAAGTTTTTCAAGGTGATGAACTATTCAAATGAATGGTGTTGGCATGATAAGCATTATTGGTCAGGAAAAAAATTCACACTTTATACGGCAGGATATTTATTTTAAAAAATATGTAAGGCATTGTTTATTCTTATAGCTTTTTTTTCAAATACAATTTATTAAAAATAAGATTCTCAAGGTCCCCCCAGACACTGCCCATGCGTAAAGACGATACTGGTCAATATAACGGTGGAAATAGAGTGGACACAGGAAAATTGCATGGTTATAACGAGTTTCAAATGATTAGCCTTCCGGTATTACGAAAAAAGTTTTTTTTTTTAAAGAAATCCATTTTTCTGCTGTTGAAGTGAGCAATATTAAATATAATAAAGTTTCAATGGGAGGCATTTTTACTTGTTTTTAGCATTAATGCAGAAGAGCGAGAAAAAACATATCCAACTTACTATATTAACCCTTTGCTTTCATAAAACAATGCTTCGTCGACCACCGCCTAAATAATCTTCCCAATGAACGAAAAATTCCCTTACTTTTAGCTTCAGAAAAATGTACCCTTTGTTGACCACATATCTGTCGATGACTCGGGAGATAGAGCTGTCGCCTTACAATGACTCACGTGAACCGGGTTCGAATCCCAGTGATGGTAAGACGATACGAGTTTCGCACCCGGCTCTCACCAAATACAGTGCTGACGTAAAGAGGAAGACTAAACATGAGTTAGAATCTCCTTGCCCTCAGGCTAACTGTAGGAGGTTTCCGTGGTTTTCCTATCCGTGTAATCCAAATGTGAGTTCGTTCCATCAAAAAGTCCTCCACGAAGGCAAAATTTTTCCCAGTACTTCATTCCCTTGTCTTCTGGATTGGATTCGAAAAAAACAGAGTTGAACATTAGTAGTTGTAAACCCAAAATTGAGTCTGCTGTTCGACGGCGATTATAAAATGAAATATCTATAGATTATTTCTTTTCGTGAAAATTATAAATAGTCACAGACATCAAATAAAGTCGCGTTATTTCATTTCTTTTTTTTTTTCTTCATTTTTGTGTGTACTCCCAACCAATAGAAAAATTTCTTAGTATTTCTGACTTTCATAAAGTACAGGGCTACAGTATACAATCTATAAGTAAAAGCAGTGCAGATGTGCTTTTTAAAATAATTTAAGAGATTTTTTTAATCAGATTAAACGGGATAATTTCATTGTTTACTCGTTTTAATGGCTAACTTGACATTAACTTTAGTTTTTCTAAAGTAAGAACTCCCCTAGCTATTCGCCTGGGACCCGTAGCGGTCACTATGGTAACGAGGTATAACTATTTCAAGAGGGTGTGTGGGTTCATAGTGTAGAACCGGTTTTGTCTCGGGTAAGCGAGTGAAAGGGAATCTTTTTCTTCAGTGTTAGCCCTGGAGTGAACAGAAGCTACCCTCCCTGAAATGCGCTATTCTTGTTTCCATAGCAGCAGACTTTGGGGTGGGGGGAGTTCTTACCGTAGACAAACTATATGTGTTGTAATGATGATTGTTTTCATTTTTTCCAGGTGCTCCAACGATCCAGCCTTTCTCGTTTTCGAAGAATGTGACATTCGGTCGAACGATAAAGACGTTGTGTACAGCCACTGGAAAGGAACCACTATCTTTTCAGTGGAATAAAGATGGATTGCCTTTAACACATAACTCGCACAATATTAAAATACAAACGCATGACGATTTTAGCATAGTCTCCCTCACACCTGTCGATTACAACAGTCCTGGAAATTATACATGTATAGTCAAGAATTCAGAGGGATATGCCACTTACACTGCTCAACTCCTTATACAAGGTGAGTTTTATTATTCTCTACCGCTACTATAGCATGTGTGTGCTTTAAAGTCAAAAATAACATGCTATATTTAAATTGTGTTATTAAAAATGAAGAATAAAAAAGTTTAAGTTAAGGAAAAATTTAATGTGCAACAAAAACATATAATGAAAACTTACATTGTAAAGAATTTAGATAATGGTAAAGAAGGTTTGAGGAACGCGTCCTCTCTCCATGCGAGTCAGTTTGGAAGTGAGCATGAGGGGGGGGGGGGTTCAACCGGTTATGCTGGCTGGATTTACCTCACTTCAGTTCGCTTTGGAGTGGTCAGGAGGGTTGTCGAGGCACATACTTGGGGACTGGGTGTTTGCCGAGGCACACCACAGCTACCAAATGATATAGTTATGCTTTTTCTTTAAGTATATATAAAGTCCCTGGCCAATTATCGAGTCTTAATTATCGAGTGATAACTATACGGCTTTATTGTTTTTACGCGGCTGCAACCGGTTTGAATTTGTTTACACTCCTCTATCAATTGGTTAACATTATAATGCCATGCGTTAAAAAATTAATAGAAATAGGACGTATATAAAAAATCTTCCGAATAAAAACCCGTTGCATGTATGTTTAAATATAAAACTATTGCCTATATAAACTCGTGCGAAGCATGTCATTATTAAAACAATGCAGTGCGCCTCATAATGTGGTCTTATTATTATAATGTACTGATAGAATGTTCCCTGATATAATAAATATTCTATGTTTATACAATATATAGTCTAATTGATCCAATCGTCGAATTTATATAATAGATCGTCTCATTTAACTAATTGATACACGAACGTAAACAAGTGGAAACAGTTACATGAAAACAATAAAGCTGTATAGAGTATCACCTGATTATTAAAACTTTACATGGAATCTTAGAGTCCGTCGAATAATTTAGCCAGGGGTTATGGACTTAGTGGACACCCAGTGGTTATGGACTTAGAGGCACATATAAATAGGATGATGTGGGTCCCCCCTTTTGCATCGATGACAGCCTTCTGGGAAGACTTTACACCAGTTTTTGAATAGGACTTCCATCATAGCTGTGCTTGCAGTGAGGATTTGGCTGGAATCTGCTCTCTCTCCAATTCATCCTTAAGGTGTTCTATGGGCTCTGAGGAGGCTAGTTTTGTAACGCCTATTTCATCATACCACGTCTGTGCAAGCCTCGATGTGTGAATTCTTGAAGAGTAATGGGCCAGAAATATCGACAGTGCAGCATTGTTCACATACACATCTGCAGAGTTCCAACCACAGGAACTAACTAACCTAAGCCAAACCACGAGAAACAGCCCCCCCACACCATAATGCTTCCACCGCCATAACAACCGGGTGACCGAATACTTTTGGCCACCTAGTTTATGTAATATTATATATATATATATACTTCATATAATTTTTCCACGGTTTTAACGTCGTAAGCATCTTTGTCTCTGACAACCTTAAAATGTTTAAATAAGTAGAAAATTTAGTGACCATTAAAATTATGAACAAACAAAAGAAAGCAAGCTAACTATTAACTTACAAAAGGAAATAAAAGCTCACAATTAAAATGAGTTATGCAATGAATAGTTATAAAAACAACAAAGGATAACTAACCAAAACTTGGCCAAGTTACCAAGACGTGGCGCATTATTCTGCCCCAGTTCACGATAGGGAGAACTCTGCAAGTACTAAGAAGAATTCTGTTTTAAAATACATAAACTTCAACTTAAATGTATTCCATCATAGTTTCCGAGAAATCAAATGTTGCAATGATTGTGAACCACCATCACCCCAATGAAAGAATTTGGACAGATTTTTGATGGGCTGGCCAGCATAAAAAAAACTACTTTTTTTATGATAATTTTTTGATTTCTCCTGGTACAACAATACTTTTTATAAAACCATCATGGAAATTTATTGTTGTATCATTCTGAATCATCACGAATTTCCATCATTGTTTCTTAGAAATCAAATGTTGGAACGATCATGAACAATCATCACCATTATGTAGGAATTCGGACTGATTTATGATGATCTAACATTAGAAAATAAATAATAAAAAAAAGCAGATTGTTTTGATGGTTTCGGTCCCTTTTGCCGAAAAATAATTCAATACACCTGCCTATTTCTATAGTCCCATGGACAGGTGCAAGTTTAGCTACACGTACCCAACCTATTCATTTTCATTGTCACGTGATTTAAAATAACATATCGTGATTCGTATTTTACTCATTTTAAAAATCATAAGTATTGATCCTTACCGCAATTTAAAAATTACTCATCGTAATTCGTATTCACGCGATCTAAAAATCGCATTTCGTATTAAAATAAATGGAATTTAAAAATCGTGATTCGTATTCCCGCAGTTTAAAATCGCAAATCCTAATTCGTGTTTTGGCATTTAAAAAGTCATACGTTGCTACTCTTCTCGTATTTCAAAAATCATACATATTCACGCGATTTAATAACCACGTATCGCGATACATAGTCAAGCGTTTTAAAATGCATGCGTTGTGAGTCTTCTCGCAATTTAAAAGTCGCTCATAGCAATTCGTATTCAAGCGATTAAAAATAACGCATCGGTGTTCGTATTCACGTGATTTCAGAAAACGTGGAGCACCATCTACGACAAATTCCCAAACTGATTAAGATATTTGCCCTAAGTTTAATACTGTCCACAACAGCAGCTTCTGTGGAAAGACTGTTTTCCAAAATGAATTAAGCATGTTCAAAATTAAGGAGCAGTCTTTAAACAAAATCATTCATTTTGTATTTAATGGGCCTGAAAATATAGATAAAATTCAAGTAGATAGTGATCAAGTAGATAAAATTATCACAATATTTGAAAATTTTGCAAATTGCAAGATAGCAATTAAGAAAATTTTTTTAACAATTTTCTACCTATGTGGAGCATTTTATATTATTTATGATTTTATGCTAGGAAATGATTTGTATATCATTAAATTTTAACTGAAATTTTTTTTTATCAAGATAAGCATTATAAAGTAATGTAAACTGTAATTAATTGTTAATATATATCTGTGTATTAATTGTAAATAGTAAGTGTCATGTTAAAAAAGTATTGGTCATAAAGATTAAACAACAATCTTAATAGTTTTTTGTTATTAAGAAAAATAGTTTCTCAAAATTAATGTTTTCTTTCTTTCTTTTTCTTTTCTCTCTCATCCCCTGCCTCTTATAATTTATTTAAAATAAAAAAAAAATTCGAAGTTGAAGTATTTTCTTTACTAAATATTGAATCTTGTTTTAAGCTGAAAGGGTTTTGTTTTAATTTTTACACTTTTTTATAAAAAAAACTTTAAACTTTCTTTAAATCAAAATATTTAACTTGCATTTATTTTTTAAAATTTAATTCTATGAACAAATTTCTTAATGTTAAAATTAACGTTTAGATGAACCTTTGTATTTGATAAAAAAAATAAAAGAAACTACATTTTTCCACTGTTTTTAATTATTTTAATTCATCTGGATTTTTTTTTTTACATTGATTCTGTTTTATTTTCTAAGTAATCAGTTTTTCAGTTTCTAATTGTGAACATTTAAAAGCATTTAATTTTATTATTATGTTCATATTACAAGGTTAACTGATAAAAAGAATTTAGTGTCTAGAGCAATAATGTTTATATATCAATTGCTACCTACAATTGCTATCAACATGTTTGTCTAAATACTTTGGCATGTGGCCCTTTGTTGGTCAATCTTCTGTGCATGTGGCCCGTCATTCAAAAAGGTTGTGCACCCCTACAATAACTTTTGAAATAATTATATATTTTGAAATGGTACGCATTTTTTCCCCTTTTTTTATTATTTTTTCAAATCTTGTCTTGTCTATTATTTTTTGTCTAAAAAGCAGTTATAAGAGTGGTGTTTGCATCTTAAAATGAAACTCCAATTAATTCAAACCTAAAGTTTCAAACATTTAATTTTAAATAGTAATAATATTTTTTAATTTTTTATATTCAGTTAAAAAAATTAACCAGTTTAAAAAATTACCAAAAAAAAAAAATATTTTTGACATGAAATTGAATTTTAATATTTCTTTAAATAACTTTTATAATTTATTAAAATGTGATTTATTTTCATGATTCGGGTTTTATCAAAGTATAAGGAAGAACTTTGATGTAAAAACCATAGAGAGAAAAAAAATGTATTGCTCTCAATATTTGTGAAAAGTCTTCGATACGTTAAGGATGAATTCATTCATTAAAAATTTTCTTTACTCTAATATTATGAGTCTAAATCTAATATTATGATCTCTAAATATTATGAGTTGCCCTGTGGCAGAATCAGATCGACATTGTAGCAGAATTCTTGCTCAAAGATTTTTCTTTTGAAAGGTAAAAATTTTTAGTTTTCTTTTCTGCAGAAATTTACACGTAAAATTTGAATCATGCATTTAGATAATAAATTTTACGGCGATAGTATCCATGTAATGTTTCGATCGTATTTTCGGCAGTTATTGGTTTTTTCACGTGGTTTTTAAATATCCCGATATATTTAAAAAATGTATATGGAAAATTCGAATCTTGCATTTGAGTATTAACCATTTTAAGAAATGAGCCTATTGATTGTTTGGCTGTTATTGCTAATGATTTCTCCATAGTTTTTAAAGCAGATATTATTTATACGATATTATTTATTACTACAACCTAATCTGGAAATGCATTTGAGGAGACTGATTCGCGCGATATCGTTATCAGTTTTTTTACGACGATTACTACTACGGATTTCATGATTTTCAATGATTTTTTTTTTTTTTATTGTGATGATTATTTACAAAATGCGAAGAGGGATATAATGTATGCGTCTCCCCCCTCCCCCCACCGAACAAAACGCGAGAATATCATCCACCCGTAATATTAGAATAAAAAATTATTACATGTTCAAGTAAAAAAAAAAATTTATATAGTTTCTTATTTGCAAACACAGCGCTTTTGTTATTTTAAATTAGTAACATCTATGTTTGTTAATATTAAAAGTATCTTTCAAAAAGATATTAGTGCTAGATAGTCGGAAAATCTCGGAAAAAGAGAAAATCTGTATCGATACGTTTGTTTTATTTGTTGTACGATGTAAATTAGTTTTTATATAAGAACCCTGGTTTCTATTTAATCTAAAAGCGTATTGTAACGCGTCTTCTGAAAAAATAACAGAAAATAAAACCACCGGAGTGAAATCTTTCTTGTGCTGGCAAGATGCCAAAAATATTTTATATCACTTAACCCTTATCATGTCTGATGTCATCAACGACTGTCCTTCTTTTGCTAACAGGTTATTTATAGCTGGTTTCTATAATTTTACTCACCTAAAAATGAAATAAAAAACTTATTCGATTTTTTAAAATCCATAATTTTTTGGAATCTCGTTATATGTAATTGCATAAATTGAAATCCTATTAAAAGAATGTCAAACCCTTTTAACAGTCATAAATTGTCCTAAGAAGTGGAATTACGAAATTTTGCTGACATATATTTTGAAAATAACAAACATTCTTTCACAAAACGCGTCATAAAAGTTCTTAGGATAGAATATTTTTTAAAAACACTTCATCTACGTATTGTACAACGTAGAGTAAGAAACAACTTACTAGCCTATAATTTTTATTCGACCCATTAGAATATCAGTGAGAAAAGTTACATTCTGAATACATTTGTTAGAAAGTCTCTTTAGGATATAATTATGAAAACACGGTTGTAACAGTTTACTGAAAAATCTGTTTTTATTTATCTTTTTTCTTTCTTTTTTTCACTTTGAAACAAACATGTCCTGCACGTTTGTCTGTCAAAAATAAATAATAAAAATAAAGTTATAAATCATAAAGAAGTAAATGAGAACAAATAAATCGAGACAAAACAAGTTATGGTCTCTAACAGCAAATATAATTTGTTATATGTAGTTAAGACCTTAGTTGCTGTGTAATGAAGAGTCAATTAATATCTTCACAGCGGGTGTTTGTTAACAAAAATATAATCTCAAATTCGTAATGAATTAGAAGAAATGCTAGAATATATATGTTTCTTTTTGGTAGGATGGAAGTCGGAAATTATTCAGGATTGAAATTTACTACATATTAACACTTATTACTTACTTATAATATCACTTTAAAAGCGAAAATGCTTGTGTTGAAATGCAAAAAACTAAGTGAAAAGGCTTATTTTTTGTTAGGCTCATAATTATATCTAATGTATTTTCACATTTAAGTAAGAAAGAAAAAATATTGAGAAACATTTAGGAAAGCCTCTAACATTAGGAAAACACGAGATTGCCTTTTTCTCAAAGAAATATATTTGTAAGATGAACTTAATCTCGCTGCTCGAGCAGTATGGTGACACGAACTTAAGATGGTGCATGCGCAGTGTTTTCATTACAGAAAAAAAATGAGAGAGAATTTCTCAATCTTTCTCTAAAACAGGGCGAGATTTCTAAAAATTAAAAATACACTAGAAAAAAAAATATTTCTTTAATTATAATCCATTTTCTAAACCATTGAATATTTTTGCTGCATCATCATATAGAAAATATTCTATATCTACATTATCTGTTATTCTCATTAGGTTGCTCAAATGCTCATCAGTCAACCTGTTACGATATTTTGTTTTAATTCGATTTTGGGTGCTAAATGACCTTGCAACAGATGCTGAACTATTCGGAATAACTATTTAAATTTGTAGCATTGTGCACACACTTTCCTATCCTCTGCCAGCATAGGCTTTTCAATTATCTCTGTTATAGAATAGTGAAGTTCGTTGAAGTTATTTCTATGTTCATACTTCTTGCTAGGTCTTTCAGCATAGTTTTCACAGACTTAACTTTTACAAATTGCTGTAAATTGTCGGAGTTTGGTAATTCATTAACAGCTAAAAATAGAGCTAATTTTAAACAACTTATTATAAAGGACTTATTTTTTTCTCTCAACACTTATCCTAGCTGTTTTCCTGTCTTTTTCAAAATGGCGGAAGACGAAATTTTTTCCAAAATTCGAGCTTTTTAAAATTGATTAATAGAGTGCGCGAATTTCTCGCGTTAATCATTTTTTAATGCGAGAAATTAAAAAAAAAATATGCGAGATTCTCGCGTTCTCGCGCTGTAGTGAAAACACTGCATGGCTTCCAGCAAGAATAAACAGGAATAAACAAGAATAAACAAATAAAGACTTCCAAAAAAAGCGAGTTCTCTCTAAAGCTAGCAACCATGTCACCTTTTTTAAGAATACATCTAAATTTTCACTTCAAACTCCCCAGAATTACTTAATATCATGAATATCGTATGAAATACAGCAAGTTTTAGCTCAAAAATTTTATAATTTATTTCTTTAATTTGAAATAAAATTATCTGTTTGAAAATATCGCCTCGCAGAATAAGTTTTAGTAAGCAGCTGTATACTTTCTACCTGGAAGTAGAGCAGGTCAAGAGCTGAAGATTATTGTTGTTTACATTCATATTAAAGACACCATCCATATAGAAATATCTACTTAAAATAATTTGTTTATTTACTACCCATTGGCAAAATGGGTCTTGGTTTGGCTTTGATGGCGTCCACACACTTTTCTACTGTGTTCAAGAGTAATCATCTGCCGTCATTGCATGCGTTGCTATGGCGACCGCTGCTGTTTTTATTTTTATTTTCAGTAGCAGGAATTTTTAATGTATTTACGTAATAATAATTTAAAGTATTTTTATATTCTTTTTATTATTAACGTATAATTATTGTCATGACGGTGATTTCAATATAAACATGAATGCTAAAGAAGGAAAAGTATTGAAACACGTACAGGATATGAAAATCAATCCGATGACAAACATCCATTGAGACAGTTTTTGCAACCCATGATTTGAATTGTTTAACGGAGTCCATCCAGAAAGAAAAAACATTTGACCCATGGGTAGCCCAGTGATCGTAACATGACGATCACAACTTTTTTGTTTTATTTGTTTATTAATTATTATTATTATATTAACTCTTTCTAAGCACTTAACTGATCATAATACTTTGACACAAGAATGCAAAAAATTTTTTTTACTGACCAGGTAAATTTCTTTTTCTAACGTTTTAGTTTAGGTAAACAAAAAGTTCCAAGATTCCATTCTTTTTTCACGGTATTTGTTGTAAAACAATCATTTGTTATTGAATTGTCTTATTTTAATTGCAGCTCCTCCCAAGTGGTTGAAAGAACCTCAAGATTCATCTGTTGGACTGGAAGGACGTGTCAGCCTAGATTGTGAAGTCCGTGGACATCCAAGGCCTACCATCCGATGGTTCCGCTTTGACGGTTCGTAGTCATTTATTCTCTGCTGCTGCCGCAAACACATAATTGGCCAGAACTTTACTTGCACAAAGATTTTTCTTTTGAGAAGTAAAAAAAAAAAATTGATTTGCAGAAATTTTGCACATAAAATTTGAATCACGCATTTAAATAATAACTTTTCGAAATGCTCAAATTACATAATATTTACAAAATTTTAAAACTGCTGTTGTTTAGAAAAGTGCCGCAATCATTGTACAAATCTTGCATTATGAGGACTTTATACCATTCACGGAAAGCTCTGTTTACAAATAATTTAATATAGTAAACTTAAGAGTAAACCACGATGTCAAAAAGCAAACAAATATTAAAATGACAACAAATTATGTCAGAATTGCACAGCAGGGAAGTTATCTTGCAATGATTTGTTTGCATTTTGATGTTTCGAAATTTTTTCTGTTTTCTTTCAGCATTTGAATTTCATGGTATATTTCGATTCATTTTTTTTCTTCCTTCTAAACTTTAAATACTAATGCACCAACGGAGGTAAAACCCCAGCGGTCTAGCATCCTCTTAAACTATAACAAGGTTCGTAGCATTTTAAAAAAGTGCTTGAAAGTGCTTTTTCTATTGGGGATTTGTAAAAAGTGCTTAATCTCTCAAAATGAGTTTTCTTTTTTTTCCCTTTGCCCTGTCAATTGTCGTCATAAATTACAATAAAAGCATGATCTTCTCTATCTTCTTTTTAATATTCATCAGAAACTAGTTATTTTATCATCAGCGGTCTGTCCAGACATTTTGTGAAGGGTCCGTTTTTGTAAAATTGTGAAAAAATTACTCTTCATTTGTGAATATAAAATAAACGTTGAGTCACATTCTTTCAACCAGGGTCCGCTTTTGTGAATTTGTGCAAATAGGGTCCGTTATTGCAAAAAAAACTTCTTCAAGGAGCTTTTAAATCGTAAAGACATACAAGTTTATGCTGGACACTGTAAAATTATAATTAAAAAAATTAAATTTTAAAAAATAAACAGCAATTGCAGCTACTAAATTAGCGATGCAACATATAAATATTTGGTATTTAGCCTATAGTGCTGAACGCAGAATATTCATTTCGGACGAATAAAGTAAGAAGCGTCTGCCGAAAACAAAATTTAGTTCTTTTACATCTGTCTTTCTCCCCCCCCCCCCTTCCTGGAAAGGGTTTATTCGATTAACAAAACAATAGTGAAGATAAACAAATTTGTGAAGGGTCCGTTTTTATGAAAAGATATTTTGTGAAGGGTTCGTTAACGGACCCTGATCATGATTGTGTAAAGTCTTGGAAAATGTTTTTGCATTTTACTGATTTTATGTTTATAAATTAAGAGCTTAAAACAATCGAAAGAAATAATATTTATTGCTGCACATAATGATTTTTGTTATGAAGTGCTTGAAAGGTTGAAGGGTATAATGTGGTGGTTGAAAGGTATGATAGGATGTGGGGTTTCTTTTTTTTTTCAGGTGAAGATCGGATACCATTGAAGCCATCTTGGAAGAGATTCGAGGTGGCTGAAAATGGTTCCCTCATCATCCGAGACGTGAAACCAGAAGACGCGGCCACCTACGAATGCAAAGCAGCTAACGACATCGGTGCGGCCATCAGCAAGAAGATAGCTCTGAGTGTACACGGTACTCATTATTCCTTTACACTTTTAATTTTAAACACAACCACGCTATATTGTGCGCAAAGTTGATTGTGCACAAAGTTAAAAGGCATATATGGATAGTGTTTTCGATATAAATGTAAACAATAACAATCTCTTGACCTCCTCTACTTCCGGTTAAAAAGTATACAGCTGCTTACAACAGCTTTTTCTGCTAGCCGATGTTTTCTAACAGATAATTTTATTTTAAACAAAAGAAATAAATTGTGTAATTTCTGGGCTCAAATCTGCTGTATTTCGTAAGATGTGAATGATATGAAGTCATTCTGGTGAGTTTGAAGTAAAATTTTGTTTTAGTTATTTAGAGAAGTAATTTCTTTAGAGAGGCAGTCCTATTTTATTAAAGTATAAAATGTTTTTATCCTGTTCTTATTATGGTTTTCTTTCAAAAAATGAAAGAAAATACATCATTTCTAGAGCGAATTATCTTTTACACTTCTGTGATTTCAGAATTTTTATTCTTTATTTTTTATTTTATTTATATAAAATTCTAGCTGAAGTAAGCCAATCATTGGCGAGTTTTTTTTTTTATTCGGAAATGAGTACAGAAAAATCAAGAGTATTTCTTTCCTTTCGGATGAACAAGAGAAGTATCTTTAGAATATAATTCTGCAGAGAAAAGAAAAGATAAAAAAAGTTTACTTTTGTATTTTTTCCAGCTATTTTATTGATTCTACTCTTTCTTTACTCTGTTTTTTTAAATTTAAAATCTATAAATATGAAGATGCAGAGTATAACAGTTTTGGTTATACCTATCATTTCAATGAATGTTATTATGATGCTTTTTTTAATTTATTGCTGTGTTTCTGTCGGAGAAAATAGTAACTTCGTTATGACCTGAAAAATTCTTGGAATTAGTCATGAAAAGTCATGGATTTGGAAATGTAGAAGGTACCCTTTAATAAATGAAACAGAAGAAATAAGAAAACATTTCAAAAATAACTCATAATAAATAACAAAACTTTCATTTTTATAGGATATTTTTTTGGATGAGTGTTCTCAAACAATCGAAAATATGCTTCGAAATTGCAAGAAATTTATTATTATTTTATAGCATAAACGGCGTTGCATCTTTCTTCTTTTTTATTTCTATCCTAGGTGTGTGCGTTACGGAAGAAATTTCATTATCTACGTTAAATCAATATTTCTTACTCTTCCTTCCACCCCTCTCCCGATATGAGCCTGCCTCGAGTATGACGTCACTTTTACAATCGATGACGTTTTAGAGATGGGAGTAGTGGGATGAGAAAGGAGCGTTAACTTTGTAGCTGTCTCATTTGAAACAAAATGTCTCTTTTTCATCTGAATGTTTTTCCCCTTTCTATTTCATTGATAAATCAAACATTTTTTTATGATTCGGTTTATTTAGTTATAGTTTTGAAAGTCTACTATTTTATACTTTGAAATACTACTATATAACTAAACAGTTTTCCGAGACAAAACATTATTATTTTTTTTTTAAACTGGTATCTCTTTAACCACGATGCGATGTTCGGATATTATGGATAATGGTTACAAGGGGATATGAATTATTACTGTTTGCACGAAATTGTTTGGCTTCAGCTTTTTTTTGAAAATAAAAAAATTATAATAAATAAGTAAAAATAAGAAACACTCTAATTATAAAAAGAGAAAAGTTTCGATTTTTCTTACCACTAACAAGACAATTTTTCACGACAAAACATTATTATTTTTTAAACTAGTATAATCTCTTTAAACACGATGCGATGTTTGGATATTATAGATCAATGTTAATATAGGGGAATATGAATTATAACAGGTTAACATGATATTGTTTGGCTTCAGCTGCTTTTGTTTGTTGTTTTTTTTAAAATAATTATAAATAAATAAAAATTTAAAAAAAAAACACTCTAAGTATAAAAGGAGAAAAGTTTTGATTTAACCTGCAACTAACTAGACAATTTTTCAAGGCGCAACATTATTATTTTTCTTTAAAAAAAAAAAAAAAAAATTGGTATAATATCTTTAACCAGGATGCGATGTTTGGATATTACGGGTCATTGTTACAAGGGAATATGAATTATAACAGTTTGCATAAAATTGTTTGGCTTTAGCTTTTTTTTCCCGTGGCAGAATCGCAGTGACATGGTCGTAGAACGTTACAGGCATCTTGCTGAAAGATTTTTCTTTTGAAAGGTAAAAAAATTTAATTTTCTTTTCTGCAGAAATTTACACGTAAAATTTGAATCATGCATTTAGATAATCAATTTTTGGTTCTCTCAATTTACGGCGATAGTATCGTAAATCCATGTAATGTTTCGATCGTATTTTCGGCAGTTATTGATTTTCTCACGTGGTTTTTAAGTATCCGGATATATTTCAAGCAATATGAAAAATTTGAATCGTGCATTTGTGTATTTAATTTGTAAGGCAATGATCATTCTATCGATTTTTTTGGTTGTTATTGCTATCCATAGTTTTTTTAATTTGATCTTTTTTTGTGCGATATAATTTAATACAACAACCTAATCTCGTCCGACTCGCGTGATTTCGTCGTCGATCTTTTTTTCGACAATTTTTTACTCCTCGGATTTCATGATTATTAGTTATTTTTTTAGTGTGACAATTATTTACAAAATGTAAAGAAAGAAATAACTTGTGCTCCCCCCCCCCTCTGCAACAAAATACGTAAATATTACCCATAGTATTTGAGTAAAAAATTATTACATTCTTATTTTAGAAAGTTATAAATAGATTTTTTTTTTCTTGTAAACATAGCGATTTTGTCATTTTAAATTAGTTACTTATGTTTGTTATTATTAAAAGTACCTCGCAGAAAGATATTAGTGCCAGAGAGTTTTCTCACAAATACCTTGAAAAAACTCTGCAACAGGGCTCTAAATGTAAAAATTGAAAATTTTCGATTTTTGTTTTCTCCTTGACTTACATATTTTTCGTAATCGTGGCCCATTGCGTACAAACAAAGCACTTTGGAATTTTTATTACTAATTTTTTCTCCTATTGGCTAAGTGACTTTTTTCTTTAAAAGCCATTATTTTTAGGGGTGTTTTTTTTTTTCATAAAATAATTTGAAAAACCCTCTATGAGTTGATGTCTCGATTTTTTCCCCTCTAAATTTATAAATCTGTCATCCCAGAATCTGTTATTATAAAAATAAATAATTTTTTTTTAAAATTTAATCAAAAAAGAAAACTAATTCTTAATTACCAAACAACCCAGTGTGTTCATTATGAGGATATGACGTAATTGTTCGTTGTTTTCAACCACAGAGAAAAGTGTTACGTCACTCTAAGTTTGTCTACTGTCTGCTTACACAGAAAGGGGTGGTCAACATTTTTGAAAGAAGGCCAAAAACAATTACGTACCACTTCCAATATTTTCGTACTAAAAAATTTATGAAGATAAGAAATGTTATTTTTAAACTGATTATAGAATGTTCAGATAAATAGCGCATTTTTTTTTTTAATTAGCAAATCTAAGTAAAGAAGATTTATAATGTAACATACAAAATAAGAGCTTTAACTTGGGTTTTTTAAATGAAGTTAGTTGTGTCAGTTCAGTCAGTATGTAATAAAATAAAAATGAGTGTCTTAAAAAATTTAATTGTGAACAATAATTAAACAGTCGTTAATGTGGCTTTGGAAAATTTTTTTTAATATCGGGTTTCGTGTTAGATTTAGCGCTTAGTTTTCAGTGGTTTATAATTTGTTTTGTTTTTTAAATGCAGGGACAGAGCGAGATCTCGAAGAAGGCAACTCAATCTTATGATTCGCCTACGCACTTAAGCAGTGCCGCTTCCCTTCGCTGTTACATTTTTATTCTTTATTCTTTTGCTTTAAAACGTAATTAAATTTTTTAAGAGAATTTATTGCTTTCATTTTTTTTTTTTTTTTTTTTTTGCTTGGCCCTTTTTTTATTTATATCCTTTTTTGTTGAAAATTCATTCTAAATGTTGTTGTTGTAGTTCATTTACGTCGCACTTGAACTGCACAATGGGCTATTGACGACTGTCTGGGAAACATCCCTAAGGATGAACTGAAGACATGCCATCACAATTTTGATCCTCTGCAGAGGGGACGGCACCCCTGCTTCGGTAGCCCGACGACCTGCACGCAAAGTCGAGCACTTTACGGTAGAATAGTTTAACGAGGATCCATACCGCACATCCTCGATCCCTACTCAAACTGATCCAAGTGGTCATCCACCCGCAAACTGACCGCATGCTTGACTTCAGTGATCTGCTAGGAACAGTGTCTTAACGATCCGTCCACTGCGGGACTCATTAGAAATTGAGTAGTAGTAATACTTAATTTGCGTCCCACTAAGACTGCACAATTCGTGATTGCATATTGAAAACGCAATCTGTGGAGAAAACCGATTCCGTGACTTGCAGTCCCCCCCCCCCCGTTTCCCTCTACTCCTTTTCTTAGTTATATAGGAATGTACTATGATATTTTCCCCGTAATATTTTTCATATTTAACTAATAAAAATATTTTTTAAAATTTCCACAACTCTTTATTCTAGAACTATATTCAGTGTAGTTTTCAGTTTCATATAGTTTTATAATCCGAAAATTTTCAATCTATTTGAAAATCAAAACAAGAACTGACGTACTTCCTTCTCCTATGACTCTCCACACGCTACTGGTGAAAGCATGCGAAGTGTTGCCATAGGTTCTGCTTTACGCCATCTGTAGCCCATATATATTTTGGCGACAATTCGGGAAACATCCGGGATGATGATACGATGGCAATTTTGATCCTCTGCAAAGGGGATGCCCATCCACTCATCACGATGTGGTGGTGGCTTTGCAACCTGAGCACCTAACGATAAAATAGTTTAAAGAGGACTGATACCGCTCATGGTCGGTCTCTTCGCAGACTGAGCAAAGTGATAAACCACTTGCTCACTGACAGCAACCAGCGATTTTTCAGTTTGGTGATTTACTAGGAACAGTGTCATAAGGACCATTTCTATTGCGCATTCTCATTTTTTCTCGACGGCGGTAGGAGGTGCGTGAATCACATGCAATGAAAATGACCTTATGTGTCGTAAGTAAAGCACGACTGCTACTAGTAGGTGGGAAGGAGACTACCCACACTCAAATCTTGAGGACAGTCCTCGAATTTTATTAATAATTCTCAAAAACTTTCTAACTCTTAAAGGACAGAAAATTTTCCCGAATTTTAACATGTGTCCTCGAATTTCTCGGAAAACATTTGATGTCTTTTATGTGCAGTTAAATATCAAAAAGAAAAAGAAATCAGAAACACACTTTTTTTCTTTAAAAGAAAAGAACACGATAATTTCGTCTTACAGAAAATACAAAGACGCGTCATGCTGAAGCAAACCTACGAAAATGCCAAACACGTTATAAAATAATTCAGCAAAAAATAAACATATTGTAATAATCATGTTCTCATTCATTTTACATGTCTTCAAAGGCAAAATATGATATACACTGCTCAAAACAATTAAAGGATATTGAGGTTGTGGGTTTATCTTGCACCACTTGGAGTTTTTTTTTTTTTTTTTGAATGATTGATACATTATCGACAAGCGTCGTAGGCATATGAGATAAAAATGACATTTGTTTAGCAGAAAAAAATTCGTTTTATTGAGCAATTTTGTACAAAAGGAAGGAAAAAAAAAAACAGATTTTGTGCATATGAGAAAAACAAATAAAAAAAGTGTTTCTATTTATGAGGATCTGGGGTATTCTGCCCCACTCCTCCAGATGAGCTCTTTCCTGTTCTTGGAGAGTTTGCTAGGGGGTAGGCGACCAGCAATTCGTCTGCCTAGAATGTCCCAAACATGTCCGGGAAACACGTTGGCCAATCCATTCGTGTGATTCTTTCCTCCAAAAGGAAATCATTCACCAAGTTTAGCCGATGTGGCCTGCAATTGCCATCCATTAACATGAAGTCATCTCCAGTTGCTGCAGCTTAAGGGACTACAATAGGTCTCAGGATCTCATCCCTATATCGGTGACCGGCCGGATCTCCATTTCGAATGATATCGAGCTCGGTGCGCCTATCAATAGAAATGTTAGCATTGACCATCACTCCCCCACCACCAAATTTTACTCTTTCGTGCTCGAACGCAGGATTGTTTCTAGTGCTACGGTCCCTCCCGGATGAAAATACGCCTATTATCAGGATAAACGGGACTAGTCAGAGAAAAGAAAATTGCGTCACTCACATACCCTGTCTCCCGCGACGGTGTCGTGCTATTAATGGGATCCACACCATTGATCAACGAGCATACAGATCTACAGCGTGAAGGTGGTTTCGGACAGTTTGTGTCGAAACTGTGGTGCCAGTAGTTGCTGCACGTCTACGCCCTTAGCCTGATTTTCGGCCTGCATTTCCAGTCTCCAAAAAACGGTTCCAGCTGATCCTGTGAATCATATTTTGTGAAACTCCAATGACTTCGGCTTGTGTTTGGTCCCCCTCTAACCGGCCAACAACTATCCAAGCTTCTAATTCGGTTAAGTGACTTCGTTGAGACATCGAACTCCTACAAACAGAGCGCTTACTGAATCTTGATTATTCTTTTCCGCTTTGTCTAACATTAAGTTGAGAGTCAAATCAAATTCGCTAGCACTAAAACGTCGTCTTCGACGTATACTCAAAATTTGCATACTGCCAAGTTTGAAAATAGGAAAACTTTGCATTTGTGACTATCTTCTTCCATTTTATGCACACACAAAAAAATTGCTTACGTCGTTATTTAATACAAGACTTACAATATCCTTTAAATGTTTTGGACAGTGTATTTAAAAACTGTTTATTCTCACAGCTTTTCTTGAACCGATTTTCTGGACGTTTAAGATTTCTTAACTTATTAGTGGAAACAGGATATTTATAATAAAATCAAGTTTGATGAAGATGGTTTTGATTTCTAACTTTTGATAGATCGTAACTGCAAAGCGTGGAAAAGAAGTAAATCAGTGTTTATTTTTAATAAAAACAATTCATTTTTTATTATTAGTATCTTATATACGCGTTTTTCTTTTCTTTTAGTGAAGCTGATTTCTTATTCATAACTTTCGTGGGGTTATTTCCGTATCGGTGCTGGCTCACGTCATGTGATATTTTTTTTTTTTAATTTTCTGAATTTCCAGTGCTTCGAAATTGACAGAACTTGATTATTTTGGTACCTAAGCTGAAATTTTCTCACTGCCTTCAGTTCAAATTAAAAAATTTCGAGGAATAATCCCTATTTAATAATTTAGGATTTCTTATTTTGATTTTTAAAGCTTATTACTTTATGGTGAAAATGTTTATCTTTAGTTCTAATTAAAGTGTCACTTAGCATTCCTTACAGCGGCGAGTCTGTGAATAATTTCTCACCTTTATTTCGGTTTTTGTAAGGATATTTCCGTGTTGTAATCTGTTACGCCAACTACAACTGCTATGGCACCAAATAGATTGCAATTTTGCTGGAAGGACAGGACAGAAGGAGTAGGACATGTGATTTTTTTAGAATAATTCAGCGTAAACCAAGACAATTTCCGCGAATCAAAACTTATAATCTGGCGAAATTTTCATCGCAAACTAAAATGTAAAGTAAGTCTAAGATTTTAAGTATGAATTTAGAGTTCTGCAATCTAAAATTTAAATTTTGAAACTACGTGTGGAGGTCGCTAATATTGCGGTATATCAAGCATCGATTTTAGTATTTCCCTGATTTAAAAACCACACATTATGAATACAGGGTGCGTAGCGTTTGTAAAAAGTACTTAAAGGTGCTTTTTTCGGGATTTCGTTTTTAAAAGCTTTTAAAGGTGCTTTTTTCAGCTGGCGTTTTTAAAAAGTGCTTTTTTTCCGAAATTTTTTTTCTCCCTTCAGTGATATCTGGTAGATCCCATGCATTTCACGAAAAATGGGGAGTTTGCTACGTAATCATTCATGCGGACTTCATGTCGTACCCACGTTATGATTTGTGCATGCGCGCACACTTTAAACCGAAACCCGAGTACTCCAATTCGGATAGAGAATCCTTATGAAATGTTTTTCTATGGCGATCCTTATGAAATAGTTTTCTTTTTAATTTTGTTCTTGTTTATTTTATTTTACTTCTAACACTTTTTTTTGACGTAGGGGGTAAGGGTACTTTTGTTCTGAGTTCAGGGTCAAGTTGAATTCACTCGGTGATGTGGGAAAGTACTGATTGTTTCGATTTACGCCCGTTTCTTTTTGGGTTTTTTTTAAAGCTAAAACTGTTTATAAAAAGTTTTTCTTTTTCAGTATTATCATTGATTGGATATGAATTTTTTTAATGCTTGAAAATTTTTGTAAAGTGCTTGAAAAGTTTTTAGAAAGTGCTTATTTTTGATTCTAAGATTTGGCTACGCACCCTGGAATAGTATTCACGCGATTTAAAAATCGTCCATCGCGATTCGTATTCACTTGATTTAAAAATCTTGCATCGTGATTCGCATTTACGTGATTTCAAAATCCAGTGTCGCGATTTGTATTTACACTATTTTAAAATCCAATATCACGATTATTGTAAGAACTAAGTTTTTTCTTAAATTAGTTACTATAAACGCTTGTTATTCTTCTTGAGTCGGTAATTTAATTATAAAGCTTAGTTCAAAAAATAATATTAAATGCAAATAATATACAAATTGATATCTTGTTTGCACGTTTTTGTACGTAAAATCTTCGGGGTTTTTCTCTTGGTGTTGCAATCAAACCTGTGGCTACGATTTATTACACTTTAAGTTGCAAAGGGGAGGCTTGGTGATTATTCAGCCTCAAATCGCGTTAGGAAACTATTCCCATTGTTTCCTCTTCTCCCCCTGAAAATAAAGCTTATTATTCAAATTATTGAATTGCTGTTTCTTAAAAATGTTTGAAATAAAAGGAATTGAAAGAAGCAAGCATGCACATTTATATTTACAACTAATAAAAAAAAAACTAAGTAAAATAAAATTTAAAAAAACATCACAAGATCTGTAGGAAAGATTTTTTTTTTATAATTACGTCCTTCAGTTACTCTTTCGAGCATGAGAAGTCTTGTAGTCCAACACAAATAAGAAGTATCTCCGGGAGTGGAGAGTATCTTGAAATAAAAAGAACTATGAGGATCTTTGAGGATGAAACAAAATGAAGACGCTCGCCATTCATCTTTAATTATTTGTTACACAAAATGCAGTCAGGAGAGTAAGCAGGATGTGTCTGAAGGTAGTCATCTCCAGTGAGCAATCCAAAGGATGAGACTCCAATAGCTCTAGTAAGCCTTTTCGGAAGACAAGATGTTAGAAGGCCCTACCAAGATTTACCGACAGCTTGATCTCTGTTGGAGGTTTTGGATTTTTTGTTTTATTTGGAGTTGGATATTTCTCAGGTTAGCAGAGTCAAGGAAGGTTGCCTCTTTTGTGAGATCATCTGCATTTTCATTTCCACACAAGCCACAATGGCTGGGAATCCATTGAAGAAAATGGCAGTTTTATAATTGAATTCAATGGCTGTAGGACGAGATTGCATAATTTGAGATAGTGTGTATTGCAGCTTGACAATCTATAAAGAGGACACAATTCTCCTCAGGTCTCTCCAAGATCTCTTAAAGAGCGAGGTAAATGGCAAAAAATTTCTCTGTTGCTATTATCTGAGTTAAAGGCTCTTTAAATTGAAAAGATGCCAGCACCGGCTCATCCAGTAGGTCACTCAGCTGAGCCATCTGTGTGTGCCCAATTGTTACTAGGGTATCTTTCATTGGTGGGGGCAAAGGCTTTGAGTTCTGCTAGATACTTCTTTTTATTTTTTTTTAAAGCATTTACGGCTTGTAACTGCATTTTAAGTATTGCTGTATAGGTTTTAATAACTTTTTATTTCTGTGGGTTCAACCACCTTCGAGAAGGGAGGTTTGACCTAGTTTGTACACTCTTGGAAAATCATTGATAAAAAATGTAAATTATAATTTAGGTGGAAAGAAATAACATAAACAGATGACAAATATTGTAATCTATCAAATGATAATTTTATAATACACAAAAAAATATATATATTTTTGTAAAAAACTGGTCAAACCTCCCATGTTCCCGAATTTGTTTTTTTCTATCAATAGATGAAATCTTTATAATTGTGCATATTGATAAATGGATAAAGATATTATCATCTGCTCAATATCAGAAACAATTATTTTTGTTTAAACATTTGAAGCACAAATTCATTTTACTTCAGCATCGAATTTCATACTTTTTAAAAATTTAGAATGTTTTAAATGGCTTATATAATTTTAAGTACGGTTATATTAACCTAAAAATTTGGAAGTCCTTTAGTTTTCTCTGAATGAAGAAACTAATTGTGTGTGTATATTTCAGTTCCTGCTCGTTTTGAAGAAAAGTTTAAAGTGGAGAGTGTGAGATGGGGAGAGACGGCCATACTTCGGTGTGAATCCCTGGGTGACAATCCCATCAGTATAACTTGGACCAAGAATGAAGCACCAGTCTCTGAGAAAGAAAGCTCCAGGTATACTTGTGGTTTTCACTTTTATGAGAATTCCTTAACAGATTCCCTGATTATCCCGAATTAACTCGGGTATGTATTTATTGCAAATATTTATTATCCCGAATTAACTCGGGTATGTATTTATTGCAAATATTTATTATCCCGAATTAACTCGGGTATGTATTTATTGCAAATATTTATTATCCCGAGTTAACTCGGGTATGTATTTATTGCAAATATTTATTATCCCGAATTAACTCGGGTATGTATTTATTGCAAATATTTATTATCCCGAATTAACTCGGGTATGTATTTATTGCAAATATTTATTATCCCGAATTAACTCGGGTATGTATTTATTGCAAATATTTATTATCCCGAGTAAACTCGGGCACAGCCGAATTCGTCAATATATTTTGTTTTATCACGTTTTTACTCTGCCGGAAGCAAAATAAAAAAATAATAATAATCTGCATTGATTGGAAGTGTGCCAATTTTCGTTTGCGAGTGTTGCTGTTTGGGGGACTGCAGGCGTGTTTTATGCAATTGTATATATTGTTGTTGAATTTATATAGAAAAACGAGCGAAAGTGAATGTAATGTAGATGATGTGAACTTATACAAAGACTAATATTTAACTTTTTTCATTTGCCCTAGATAGTTTGGGATAGTAAACGGATGGTAAAATAAACATGTTTTACACAAAAAAAAATTCAAATTTTAATTTAACTTGTGTTTTATGTTTTGTTTTAGTTCCCTGTATTTATTAATGAAAGAAAAAAATATGTTGATTTTTGCATTTTTTTTCTTCAAAAAAATTGATAAGGGAAACGGTTAATGACCACTTTTTGTGTAACGATCACTACAGTAATCTATTCCAATTCAGTAGTATATAAGATGTGTTAACTCGATTCTATCTTGAGGTACCTTTAGATAGATGAAGGTCGACATTGTTCATAACTCCTTCCGACATTGTTGACCTTCAGACGTGATCTGAACACGTCCATCTTGACAGTAGCGCCGACTTTGATTTAAACATACCTACTTTGAGGGAAAATAAACATTGAACAGTTGACTTGCTATTGGTGACAGCGTCCTCACACTGTTGCTACTCAGTCTTGATCATACACCGCTGGAGCTCATGCACACTTGATTGCTAATCGCTACACTTACACTGGAATGACCACATACACAGCCGTAAACTTAATACAGCTCTCACGACCTGAGCTCCAAATTCAGTGAACTTAATACAGCTCTCCTGGTCTTTCACAAAATGGCAATGAATCAATTAGTGCTGCCCATTTATCGAATTCTGTCCCAGATAAAATTCTGGTGGGAGGGTAATGTAGTGTAACTACCACTACAATAATCTATTTTATTTCTCTAGTATATAAGACGTGTTAACTCTATTTTATCTTGAGGCACCTTTAGATAGATGAAGGTTGGCATTGTTTTATATCCGAATGAATTGGAATAGATTATTGTAGTGGTAGTTACACTTTAACTCCTCTTCCCACACACGTGTTAATTTTATGTTCTGTATCAATAACATTTAAGGGTGCTTAAAATGGCATTTAGCTATCACCATTTTAATGATTTTTCTTTTACTTTTCAATGCAATATTAACTCCTTTTTAAAAGTTAACTTCCTGCTGTGCGAGTAAAAAACCTTTCAGAACATCTTTAAACCCTTGCTAGTGTCACCCAAATCCAGTTCGAACAACTACTTTGTGCATTATTTGTGATGTCCGAACTGACTTCGGGCAGGAGAAAAATTATTGTTTCGATTTTCTGAAGTTCGAGCTGGGTTCGTTTTTTCTTTAGGATTCTTAATTGACTACTTTCCTAAAAGATGGCATTAGTGGTCCTAGTTTTTCACCGATTACGACTTCAGTCCAGGGAGGGAAATGTGCGTGGGAGTTTTGGCATATACTATACTATGAAAGATTTGTAAAATTTGTGTATTGAAAATCATATTGTTGTGTTTTTATATTATATTATACCAATTATATTATATTTAGCTTCAAAATTTTGCTTAATTTGGTCTAATTAAATAAGATGTGTGTGTAATCCATTACTTTTTTATGTGTTTGTAAAAATCATAAATACAGTTGTTATTGCATTTGAAATTTTATTTTTGTAATAAAAAACCATTTGCTAACTTTTATAATAATATAAAGAACAAAATTAAACAGTCAAAGAAAATTTCAATTTTTAGTCCATTTTTCTGAAATGTATGTCACTGTAAAAGGGGTTAAACACTTGTTTCTATGTTGTTTCCATTCAATGATAAACCAAACATTCTTATTTGTTAAAAATCCAATTAACTTTTAGAAAACAATTCTATTTTTTTTCTAAATGCATTCGCCAACACTTCTATTTTAAAAGCTAATTACCTACAAATTAAAATTCTCTACATATTTCCCAATGTTAATTTTTTTTTTTTTAAATATTGTTTAATTTTTTTTCCTATTTACTTTGGAATAATTATTTTTCTAGCATTAATCTTTTTTCTTTATGTACAGATTTAGCTTTTTCAAGTGTTCTTAACAATGCATGAAAAAAGATTAATGCGTCTAGCAATTACATAAACATCCGATTGTGACTATTAATTGCAGAAAAAGTTCTAAATCAATAAGATACGGTGTAAAGACAATAATTAGTCTTTGATTTTACATTTTTGAAAGTATTTAATATTATTCATTTTTATGTCATGTTTTTTTTTTAATTATCCATCTATGTATATGTATATAAAGCACAAAAAGAGCAACAAAAAAAACGAAGAAAATTAATAAGTGTTATTTACTGTGCATAAGATGCAAGTATATAGAACTCATAAAATAAGTTAAAAATATAGACAAAATATGAAGAAAAAAAATTGATATTTAATATTGTTTAATTTTAATATTTTATCTCGATTTTAGAATTTATTAAACAAAATAAAATTAATTCTATTGTGACTTTTGATTTCCATCGCTTTAATAGCGTTCCCCTTTCAAAACTAAAAGATGTTCTTTTGAGTTATTGCAATAATTTTAAAAATATCCTTAATTGCGATTTTGATTATTGGGAAAATCTAGTTTTTAGTAATTATCTTTCCAATGGAAATACTGTTTTTACTCAAATTGATGGAGTACCACAAGGGTCTAATTTTTCCATCTCTCTTAGCTAACTTATTTTTACACTATTATGAAAAAGATTATACTCTTAATATTAAATTTGTTTTCAGATTTATTGACTATTTAATTATCTTTAATTTTCAAGATTATACATTATCGTTAAATGATATTTGCACCAAGCAATTAATCCTGCTTTCGTTAAATAATATCCTTAATTAATCAATATGATTATATTAATTTAATTTTTTGGATTTAGGTATTAAAAAAGAAAATATCTGCTTTGTTTATTTATACGATCAAATTAATTTAATTATTTTTATTTTAATATGAATAAACTATTAATCAAATGACTAGAATTAAAAGAATGTTTATTAATGTGTATTTATCCAAAAAAAAAAAAAAAAAAAACAATCAACAAACTACTTCAAAATTTGATTTAAAAAAACAATGGATACCCAACTTATGTGATTAAGTTCTAGTTAAAATCATTGAGTTAATTGTATGTTATTTTTAATAAATTTACAAAAAACTTATTTGTTAATTTATATTTATACCATGTGCAAATCCAATTAAGGCAAATATGCGCAAAACGGGAAAATCATGTTTCTTTTTTTAAATAAATGATAATTTTCTAAAATCATTAAAATTGTATGGTTAAATATAAACTTTATTAATTATAAACTTTAAATTATCCAGTATAATATTATCTTGCGCATATTTTGATATTGATTTTGTTTTTCTTATTTCAAGTTCGTGTCCGCTAACATGGTTCAAAAACTTTTATTCTTTGTAAATTATAATTCAAATTTTCTTTTTTGACAGATGATTAAGAAATGAAAAATACTATATTTTTTCATGAAATAATTCTCTAGTAAGCAAATTTTAAGTTTCCATGCAAGAAATTTGTGCAAAGATAAACCATAAGTAAATTCAAACATTCAAGGATCTAAGTTTTACCTAAATTAAGGATGTTTATCAATTGGTATTATTCGAAAGAAGTCAAGAGGTGCCTAGCCCACTTGAAAAGTTTCATTAACTGTCTTAGAATAATTTCATCAGTTACAATTTTAAATAACTAACTGCATCCGGCTTGCACCGACCACAGGGCTGACTTAAAGTATCCTCAGTGGTAGACGGATCACGGGTTAGAGTCCCCTTGCCGTCAGGCTAACCTTGGAAACTTTTCATGATTTTCCTCTCCATGTAACACAAATGCGCATTCGATTAATCAAAAAGTTCTCCACGAAGACAAATTTCTCCCAATACTTGATCCAGGAGTTCCCTTGTCTTCTGGATTGGGTTAAAAAATGCAAGGCTACGGAGTTGAACATCAGTAGTCATAAACCCAAAATTGTTCTTCTGTTCAACAAGGGTTATAAAATAAAATAACATAGTTAAAAGTCATTGTAGACCCTGAAGAAATTTCCATGGTTATGTCAATCATCACTTCAGTATCTCTGATTTTTGTACCTTTTTTAAGGATTATGATTGCTCCCTATTTTGACTAAAGATATGTTTATTCAAAATGTTCCTGTGTTAAAATACGCGTTATTTCATTTAAATGGAGAAAAATATTTATATTTTCAGATATGAGGTATACGATAGCTCAACTGAAACAGGTGCCACTTCAGAACTGCATGTACAAGTGACGGACCGCGAAGACAATGGATTATTTGTTTGTATTGCAAAGAATGCGTTTGGTAAAGACGAACGAACTCTCAAACTAGTTGTACTCGGTAAGTTTTTCAACTCAGCCTTCATATTTCTAAATTTTGTGGGTTTTCAGAACCATTTTTTTAATACAAACTTTAAATTATTGATTTGAAGTATCAAAGGATTTGAATTTTGATCTAAAAAATAAGGGAAAAAATTTTTACTTTATTATTTATTTTGCAAACAAAAAGGCGAAAAGTAGAAGTATAAATCACGCAATAGCTTGGTGCTTGAAAAATGACCTATTTTTAATTACATTTCATTACAGGGTTCCTACGGTCCTTAAAAGTCCTTAAAAACTGCTTAATTTTTATTTTGGAAAATAAGGGCCCTTAAAAGTACTTCATTTTGGTTCAAGGTTTTTAAAAGACCTTAATTTTTCAGTTCAATGTCTTAAAACGAAATGTCGTTCTTTTATCACTTAGAATTTGACTATGCATTGAGGGTAAAGCATTTTAGGGAGACAAAAATTAATGTGTTTGTGGGGGGGGGGGTGTTACAGGCAAGGGGAAGAAAGCAAGTCCTTTCATTAATATATTAGTTCTTTCATTAATATATTCTGCCCTTTGCCTAGAATTATGTTCTATGGGGAGAGTGAAGCTTTCTAAAAGAAAAGAATAGTGCGGACAAGGGGAATACTGCACATGGAAGAGATAGTGCTTTTTTTGCAGGGGGGGGGGCAGTTTTAAGGTACCTAAATAGAAGACCAACACTAACCTTCAAAATTGACAGAATTCAAGAAATTCAGTTTTACTGGTAACCAGGGTTGGGTTTTTGCCGTCAAAAACTGGTTTTTGACATGACATTGGTAAAAACCGTTAAAAACCTACTGTTTTCTTTCATTTATGGCATATAGCGGACAATATATTATTTTCACATAATTGCCTTTATAAATGAATGTTGTAAATGATTGCTATTGATTTTGAAACTATATACATGTATTCTTATAGAAGGATATACATTCATATAGAAATATTGTAATATACTTATTGAAAATAGTGATGCTTTTATCATTATAGCTTGATTTGCAAAAGATTCAAAATTTTGCACTTTTAAATTGTTAGAAATAAACAAACAAACAAAAAAGTTTGGAACTATTAATAAATTCAAGAACTAAAAAGAAGAATGTAAAATTTGGCATTTCTTAAATATTAGAAATAAGCTAAACAAAACTTTCAAAACTTGTAACTACTAACAAACTCTAAGTCAAGAATGACTTGACATTCTTCAGAAATGTAATATGCCAAACAAAATGATGCTTAGAAATGTTGAAAATTTTGTTTAGTATCCTAATATTTTACTTCAAATAGTATGTTTTGATATAATCATGTTGGGAAAATGCAAGAATCTGTTCTTAAATATCTTTTAACAACTTTTTTTCTAATTTTATTGCCCAAAAATGAATTAATTTTAAATTATAAGCAGTTAAACTCAAATAAAAATACAGTTTTACCAAAACTATGGGTTTTTGACAGAGGAGTTTTTGACATGACGGTAAAAACCATGGTATAAACTTGTGCAAAAACCGTCATGTGTCAAAAACTTGCCAACCCTGCTGGTAACGCATCATCTTAAAGGAATTGGATAAAACCCTAAGAAAAGAAGTATCAGAAAAGATTTTTGAACTAGAATCCGTAACGAAAACTATTTCCTAAAATCTTGAAGAATTAAATAAATTCGTGTAATATTTCAATGTGTAATAAGTAACTGTAAATTTATAGAAAGCTCAACATTTATTAAAATTCATAATTGTACTAAAAATTAAACAGAGTTGTAAGAAATAAGGTTTGAAAAATCCCAGCCCACCTAAGTTTTTTATCAAAAACCTTTTTTTTTTCAAAAATTCTTTTTTAAAGTTTAGATTGTTACACTATTATTTTTATTTCTTAAGGATAGCAGATTGTTACATAAAAATTTAAATCTACTCAACTAAAAAATCCTTAGATTTTAATAATCATTTTATTCAGTTAACATTGCAACTTAATATACTGTTTTTAATTTTTGTTCTAATTTTTGGTTGCTTTAAAATTAGTTCATGTTTTTCACCAAAATGTTTAGTTACATTATGTAAAGTTAATTCATAATAACAGGTTTGGGTGGAAATGACTTTCTTTAAGTTCATTATGAAAGTAAATATAACTCATTTGCTGGTCTAGTAACGAAATATTAAAATTTGTTTGAAATAATTTATTAAATGTTTCAGACAAATTTCTTTATTTACCCTTTTTTTTTTTAATATACATAAAAGAAATTGCAAATTTCTGCACTTAATTTTACAATTCAATATCAATGAAATCATTAAAAATGGAAAGCAGATTAGTTTCGTACGTTAACTTTTACAATCTGAATGATGTTAACTTGTAACAATCTAAAAATATTTTTAAAGAAAACCTGACCCCGGTTTGCAAAAATTCCCTGGTAATTCTTTGGCGAGCACTGTTGCATAATACAATTATATCAGTGCTTACATTTTAATAATATTGTTTTTTAGTATTTTTTTATTTATTGATTTATTTAGGAAGGTAAATAATTTGCACTGCATACAATTTAAAAGTACTTAATTTTTAAAAAAAGAACTTAATTTTTTCAAAAAAAGGTCCTTAAAAGTGCTTAATTTTTGCTTTGTTGAAAGAGTGGGAAACCTGCATTAACTTATCCATTAACAAATAAATAATAAGAATGGAATGTGTTGCAGAGGTTCCGGGTCCCCCAAGCGATGTTCGTGTGGAGCAGACTTGGAGTCAAAGTGCTACTGTTCGGTGGAACGTTCCTTATGGTGGCAACAGCCCTATCACTTCTTTCATTGTCCAGTTCTGGAGAGATGCGGGTATGTTATCCATTGTTTCTCTTATTTTGATTTTTATTCATACTTTTGAACTGAATTAATTATACAGTCTTGGAAATGTAGTAATGATAGCAGAATTATTTCTGACACTCTTAATATATTCTGATAACCTTCACCTCTCTTCAATCTTAAAAGCAAAAATTCATTAGTATGTGGAAGATAAGCGAAATTTTGGCATTTATGTTAATGTGTAATATTTTTATATTTTACAACCCTCGTTGAACAACCGACCCAACTTTTCAGGTTTTACGACTACTAATGTTCAACTCCGTAGCCTTGTAGTTTTGAATCCAATCCAGGACACAAGGGAACTCCTGGATCAAGCATTGAGATAAATTTGCATTCCTACGAGTCTTTTTAATGGAATTAACCCATATTTGCATTACATGGAGAGGAAGACCACGAAAACCACCTACAATTAGCCTGACGGCAAGGGGACTCTAACCCATAATCCATCTACCACTGAGGATATTTTACGTCAGCACTGTGGTCAGTGCAAGCCGAATGTGAACTTCGTATCAACCAGCCATCGCTGGGATTTGACCCTGGTTCACCTCATTAGAAGGCGAAACCTCTATCCCCTGAGCCATCACGACTCAACTAATTTAATTTATTTACTTTTGTTATTAAGACTGTTTATTTAAGGCTCTTTTGTCTGGTAGCTGTTCCAAGTTTATCCTATCTTTAGCCATTGCCTTCTATGCTAGTGCTGAAAATGATGCACAATTTCTATATGAAGAAAAGCAACAGTTTTGTAAAAATGTAACGCATTTGTGTCAAATTTTTTAATACTTAAGCTGCATTATCTCTGCAAATAGAAATTTTTAAAAATTGGGAGTTGAATTGAAATGATAAGTTTCATTTAAGTTGAAAATCCCTATAAATTGGTGATTTTTAAATAAGTTTTGTTACTTTTAAAATATATTATTTTGCTTTTCTAAAGACCTGCTAATTCTTTTTTGCTATTCTAAAAAGATTAAAGAATCAATAGAAGTTAAAATACTGTGTTTTAAAAAAAGGCTTTTTTTTAAAAAAAAAAAATCTTTATTAATTTTCAAATTTAAACAGATTTATTCAGAAAATACAAGGAATTTTGTTTCTTATTTTCGTCTTATGGTAAATACTTAGAGTACAATCTATGGGATATTTAAGGATGATATAAGGATCATTATTTGTTTTAAGTATATTCAGCTGTTCCTTTTTTCCTCTTAAGCTTTTTCAACAATTATAACTAGTATAGTTTACCCATTACAGCTGGCACAAGATCTCAGTGATTGAGTTTTTCCTCTTAATATATTGTGTATAATATGTACAGGGAATTGCTTTTTTTCCAGATTTGAGTGGCAACCCTGTTAAATAACAAGTGAATATAGAATATCTTTTAAATTCACTTTTCACTTAAGTTTTCTAAATTATTGTTCACCTTCAATGATAAATTACCCACCTTTCAGGTGCACCTCACAAACTAGAAGAAGAGAAAGTTTCAGCCTCCCAAACCTTCACCATGCTTAAAGACCTTCAACCGGGTACATCGTACGTTGTCCGAGTCCTGGCAGAGAATGAAGTAGGAAGAGGGAACCCTTCTGAATCACAGCAGTTTCTCACCAAAGAAGCAGGTACTTTGTTTCTTTAATTTAAGGTAATTTATTTGCGTCCACATGCCATTTAGTTGAATGACATAATATATTCATCTCTAAATTGAAAGGGAATTTTATTTCAAATATCGAATCCAATAATTGCAATTTTCACTGTCGAAATGGAACTATGTGGTTTAAAAACAAAATACTGGTAATAATATATTTTTTACTAAACGTCATAATGATTTGCATTTCCTTAATCCTTTATATCATAATTTGAGTAACCGCAGTAATTGTTTTGATAATAAACAATGTTGAAACTTGAGAAATTAAAATTTGGCACAACAGATTTTGTCATACAAACTCTGAATACTTATTTCATGCTGGTCAAGAGGCTTGCCTATATTTAAATATGAGAGAGTAAATTGTGAAAACTGTAAAATGGCAAAATTCAAAGGAGTTTCTTTCAAATAAATCGGTCAAAGCATCCATTTAAGTTACTACATGGGGATGTGTGCCCATTCTATTCCAAGATTGCAGCCACCTTGTAATTTGAGGGTCAAAAATCCTAATCAGTTGAAATAACTTTTAGTACATAATTATTATTTTTTATTACTTTATTTACTAATAGTTGAAAAAATTTTTAATTATATGGTATATAATTTTTCACACCATTTTAAATAATGCAATTTTAAGTGGCAAAATACAAAATATGAGCGAAAACAAGAGTAATTTATGAGAAATTAAATTTTGAAGAAGATAAGATTTTTAAAATTCAATTTCTCAGGAACTGTTCAACTGATTTTGCTCAAATTTTGTATTTTCCCATGGAAAAATACATTCTTTAAAATTATGTAAAAAAAATTCTAAGCCTTACTATTCAAAGTTTTTTCGACTATTATAAATTAATAAAAAAATAGCAAATACTCACTTAAAGTTGTTTTTGCAAGGAATTATCTTTGGCTAAATGAATTTTATAATTGTATGCAAAAAATTCATAATTCACTTTTTAAAAAAAAGTGAAGATATGGCAAAATACTCAAAAAGTCCAATTAACGTAAAAGGGTCCAAATTTTGAACCGCTCTCATGACCAAACTATCGGGACCCTTATTTCCGAGATGGCGACCACCCCTTATATTTAGAGGGTCAAAAATCCAAATTATTCAGAAAAAGTACATTTTTGTGTCTGTTTTTGTAACTTAAAATGTCTGTTCTGAACCCTTCGAACCTTTAAGATTAAGTCCTAGAATGTGAAGATCCGAACCACAAGTTATTCAGGGTGGCTAATTTTTTATTTCATATTCCATACATCTTATTAAAATTCTGATGCAAAACTCTTTTTATTTTTTAACATATCTCTCTAATTTAATTTACTTCATACATAATATAATAATAATTTAATTCATACATATGTTTTATGAACATTTGTTCACTTTAGAAGCTTAATGAAAAGGAATTTTGTGTCAGAAATATGTGATTAAACAGTTGTTCAGGGTTGCCACTCCACAGGAAGAACAGGTAAAACCTGGAAAATGCAGGGAATTTAAAAATCACCTAAAATGTACGGAGTTTTTATTTTTTCTTTACTAACTGGGGATTTTTTTCTTCTTATTTTTGTCTTTAAAACAACGATGACCACTCAAAACGTAATATTTAAGGTTGATATTTCTGCTACACTAAACTATTTAATTTATTATAGCATTATTTAAGTTCCTTAAGTTTTTCCCTCTATTAAAATTATAGTTAGCCCAATATAGCAGACACAAGAGCACAGTTTCATCTTAATATATTATGTATAATATGTACAAGAAATTTTTTTTCTTCCAGATTTGGGTGGCAACCCTGTTCCTTACAATTACAGTGTTCTTTACAATTTATTCAATAGCGTGTTTTTAACTGTTTCATTTTTAAAGATTTATGTGTATTTTGTTTAGTGCCGATTGCTTTTAAAATAATGCAATCGGCACTGAGATGCATTAAAAAATTTCTGAGTTTTTATCATTTGAGTGTTCCTTTAGTTATTGATTGAAACTCTTACTAAACCATTTAATGAGAATTCATTTAATAGAGCCTTCGTCCCCACCAACTGATGTTACCGTTGAAGCTCGTGGTGCTGGTACATTACGAGTGAAATGGAAGGTAAGTTATTTTTCTATAAATATTTGTAATTTTGCACAAATGTTTGAAACCCTGTGGCAGAAGTTTTTTGGGCTTTCTGCAACAAACTTACCTGGCACTAATATTTTGATTTAAGATATTTTTAATTATTACAATTACTAATTGAAAATAATAGAAACGTTGTGCATAGAGAAGAAAATATAGAATAAAAAGTTTAGATTTTAAAAGTAATATTTTTTTAATTCTAATATTATAGGCGATATTCTCGCATTTGCGAAAATATCGCCTGTATTATAATAAAATATAAAAATAATTAAAACATTAAAAAATGAAAAATTTTAGATTGCAAGTTTGAGTCATCACTTTTTAATGCTTTCAATTTGCACAGATTCCATCGTAAGTCTATTTCGTTTCTCGATCGCCTTTTCAACAGTTTTTGCTACGAAATTCTGCACTATTTTAAAACACAAAATTTTTAATACCATATAATACAATGCATGAATTTTGAATTTGAGTAATCACTTTTCACAATATATATATATTTATTTACATATATATATATATATATATATATATATATATATATATATATATATATATATATATATATGTAAAATGATGCAGTCGGACCGAGCAGGAAAACAGACACAGGATTTTAATTAAATCAGAGTAACTTTTATTTCATCATTCTTAGTTGAGTGGGAGCGAAGAAGTGATGTTTACTCCATCAGCAAACAGTCTTTGTGGTAGGGAAAATCTTGCAAAAAATCCTAAAATGTCTCTATTTAGGGAAAAGAGGGAAATCTCAGAAATTACTATTGGTTAATGAACTTGCTCGAGTGATTCCCACGGCTTAAAAGGGAAAAATGATCTTTATTTCAATTTATGCATAGTTGGGCCAAAAATAGATTTAGAAACAGGATGTAGCTTTTAAAAGTGTGAGAAAGTATTTCGATTTGAATAATTAATTAGTAATAAAGTAGGAGTTGTTTTATCGCAAAGAAACTAACATAAAAAGATTAATAAAAGCTTTTTATGTTACATATATATAATATTTGCTAAATTAATTATTGATAAAAGGGAAAATTTCTTCGAATAAGTGTGTTTTTTTTAATGAAAAAGTATTTTTTGAATGAATTTTAGTAATTAAAAGTATTTAATTTTCTGCAAATATACAAATTTTTTTATATAAAAATTTAGTACTAGAACATTAACGTTTATATAAAAATTATCATATATGCTACCAACTTGACTAAATGGATCATGGTCTTATAGTCTTATTTTTGTTGTTATTTAGGCAACTATTTTCATTGGTTTTGGCAACTATTTTCATGCTTTAGGCTACTAAATGCAACTATTTTGTTCATTTTTTTTCTATGGCAACCCTGTGCCTAATGCGCAAAGAAGACTTCTTTGAAAGAAAAAAAACGTTTTTCAAAAAGTTATGTAGAAAGGAAAACCAAAATTTTCCCTTTCCAAATTAAAAATCTTTCTGCAAAAACCTTGTAACATTCTGCGACAATGTTGCCATGTTGTCGCAATTCTGCTACTAAGGTTTGAAATAAAATAAACTTTAAGTTTTAAAAAAAATATTTCAATTTAGTGGCTTTAAAAAGCACGATTCTTCTCCTTTTTGAGAAGCTGCAAAAAATATATATATATATATAGGTTTATCAATGCTTAATTCAATTAAAATTTTCTAATTTAAAAAATAAAGATCTAGATATTTTTTTCTTTTTCTTACTATTATTTTGTTTTATTTTTTTTCATTGACTTTTGAAATGGAGTAGTACCAACATAGAACTTATTACCTATTATTATTACTTTTTTTAAAAAAAATATTTCTCATCCTTTATCAATCAATTACCTCTTGGAGCTTTAATAAATACAAAATAATGTCATTGGCAGGAATATTTGTTTTATTTATAAAAGAAAGACTTAAATACACTTTATAATTTATGTACATGTCTCATTCAACTTATAAACATATTTTTGGAGTGATCAATATAGGTCACAATTAGAACATAAAATGCCAATTTATTAGTTTCAGTGTCTTATGTTTCCTACTCTATGCTTCAGCTTGGTTTGGCAGTGTTTGATAGGTTATGCATCATATAATGTAAATTGGTTAATAATAGGTGTAGTCTATTGAAAAATGTTGTTCTTATAAGTTAAAATTAAAAGAATGCATGAATAAAAAACAAGCTTCTATAATTTGAAAAACTAATAATAGATTCTCGAAACTTGTTTAATTAGTTGGGAATATTATAACAATTATTTCATTTAAAATTACAGTAATTTCCAGTAGATACACTACGGCTTATCTGTACTTAAAAGATAGATCTTCCTCAAAAATAAATGTTAACCAAAGATGTTCTTTCAAATGTAATATTATCTTGGTATGCAACGAAATCCACCTAGCAGTACGTATTTTGCCTGTTGACTGAATATTAGGGCTAACGGCAGTGACATTCAGCTTAAAATTAAATATTAGGGGGAAATTTATAAATAGTAACATGCATAAATTTAATGTGAAATAATATTTAGTAAATACCTCAGATTTTGCTAGAACAGATTTTGCTATGCTAGAAAATTCTATTTTATTTCTTTTTCTTTAAAGAACCTTTAAAAATTCTATATATATGACCATTTCAAAATAAAATTATCTTGAGCAGTCCTGTGACAGCTATGAAATCAGTCATGAAATCATATAAATATTTTATAAGTGTTATTTTAAAAGTTGTATGACATTAAAAATTGCATTGTGGTATTTATAATACACAATTAATGTGAATAGATATTCCATCATATCATATCCATATATGATACCATTCTGGTTTTTAAAATAAAGTTAAATCAGAAATTTTGTCAAATAAAAATTCATTAACTAATGTATAATCATAATTTCATTGAATGTTTGTCTTATTTTATTTTAAAAAAGTTAATAGTTGACAGCATTGTTATCATACAAATCTTGCTTTAAAGTTTTAGCATCGTTAATATAACAAATTGCTGAAACTAGTATCAAATGTGACAAATATCAAATTTATTTAAATAACAATGTATGCTTGCATAATTTTTACATATATTACGTACGTTAGTTGCATAGTTAGGTAGTTAGATATATTATCCCCTATCGAATAGAAAAGTGTACCCCCTATCATCAAGAAGTTATTACTAAAATAGCAAAATACAGTACTATTTTTTTTCTTTTAAATGTAGTAATATATGTTAATCTTCAAAAGTCGCCCATTTTGAATACATATTGGACATTACACCTCCTTAAATTTACAGCAAATTTAAATGACATTATGTTGTAATCTCCTAGTTGAAGTGTCTCCACAATTACGAATAGTTTCTTTCTTTCAGACCCCTCCCCGAGATCAGTGGAATGGTCAGTTGAAAGGTTACTACATAGGCTATAAAGTGTCTTCAAGTACTGATCCTTACTCCTTCAAAACTGTGGAATTCAGCAAACAAGGGGATGAAGAATACCGTCTCACAAATCTTCTGAGAGCCACAGAGTATCAGGTTATTGTACAGGCATTCAACAGTGCTGGCAGTGGGCCACCTTCCCAGGATGCTCTGGCTGAAACTTCCTCTAAAGGTACCCTCACCCCCATCAGTAAAAACTATTTCAGGTGATGATTGTTCATTTCCATTGTGGAACCGTGGGGACATTGTTGCAGAACTTTACAGAGCTCTTGCAGAAAGATTTTTCTTTTGTGAAATAAAAAATTTTGGTTTGCTTTTCTGCCGAAATGTACACACGAAATATGAATCGCACATTTAAGTTATTACTTTCTGAAATGCTCAATTTATGCTGATATCGTAAATCCATTTTGATTGTATTTTCGTCAGTTATTGGCATTGATTTTCACGTGGCTTTTAGATATTCCAATATATTTCAGGTGATATGGAAGACTCTAATTGTGTATCGAATTGTTTACTTTTTAAGGCAATGATTCCATCGCTTTTTTTTGGCAGTTATTGCTTTTGATTTCCACATAGTTTTTGTAACCAATATTTTCTATGTGATATTATTTATTACATCAATCAAATCTTGAAACGAAACATGCATTTGAGTAACCCATTTCTGAAGAGTGTGATTCACATGATTTTGTCGTCGATCTGTTTTTCAGTAATTACAGATTTTATGATATTTAATTATGATGAGGATTTGCAAAATGCAATAAAGGAAATAATTCGTGTGTGCCCCCCCCTCCCAGCAAAATGCTAAAGTGTCGCCCATAATATTAGAATAAAATTATTACATGTATAGAAAATATTACATATATAAAAAAATATTACATATTCAATTAAAAAAATTGTCTTTTTTGTTCTTGTAAACACACCGTTTTTGTTATCTTAAATCAGTAACATACATCTTTGTTAGTATCTTGCAGAAAGATATTACATACCTGCCTGTTTTTTAACGAAAACTCCTGTATTTTACGACTATCACCTGTTTACCAGATTGTTCTCAAATTTCTCTGTATTGGTTGAAGAAATTTGGAGGGAAAAAAATAATAAGCTTGGGATAAAATATCTACTGATGGCATAAATACTTCTCTTTTTCCTCAACTGATTGTGCTGCAGTTTGTTGAGTGTTAATAGTTTAAGTAATTATAAATAATGGTTTAAAAAAATCTTCTTTAGGCTAAGAGTTATATATAAATTTTTTACTTTGCTAAATGTAATTGCTTATATTATTTCCAAATTTGAATTTCTCTTTTTGACTTACATGATATATCAAAACTTTTCTCGTAGCCTAAAAAATATCACTAGCTAAATCTCCGTTATTTTATTTCTCCAATGTTGGCAGGTATAATATTAGTACTAAAGGGTTTTATCGCAGAAAGCCCAAAAATATTCTGCTACGTGGTGTGCGACCACCCTCAATAATTTAAATTAGTTTGAAAATTATGTGTTCATAAAACCTTTCAATAGAGTGTTTCTAAATGCATTTAAAAGTTTTAGAGGAAGTGTCTTTGCTTCTGATTCCTCAAAAAAGCTCTCATTTTTCTTGCCTTTTATGATGTAAAATTGCATTGGTGCAAGTAAAAACTTGTGAATTATTTTAATTTATTATTATTTTCTTTTCGCAACTTTTTTACTACTAGTGGAACCAGCTTTTAGTAGAAAAATACATAATTTTTAAAAGTCAGAGAATTAAAACGATTTTATATAATATTATCACTAATAAGGTCATTGTGAATCTATTGTGGTATCTAGAGACCTTGTTGAAAAACCTAAAATAATGAAAGCACACAGTGTTCAAACTTTCATTGAAAGTTGCATTTAGTACCACTCGTGGAATTTTGATTGTGATTGATCAATTGCTAGTAAGAGGTAACTCTTAAGAGGATGCCATACCGTGGGGGTTAATTTTGTCGCTAATTCTCTTTCACCTTTATTACTTATTTAAAGTGTAGAAAAAGTGAGTTCAGACAAATCTAGAGTAAATCATGAAGTTTCAAATACTGTAAAGAAAATTTTAAAATGTACAAACGAAAATAAATTATGAGATGATAACTTAAGATTACCCAATGAAAAAGTTCTCTTCTAATAATTTGTTTGCATTTTAATATTTTGAAGTATTTTTTTTTTTCAGCAATTGCAACTTCATATTGAATTCTAGGTGTGCCTGAACTTACTTTTTCCTTCTTTTAAATTAAGAATGAAGGAAAAAGAGAATTTGCAATGAAAATTTTCTTCCGTGGTTCTCTCACGGGCATTTCATTTTAATGTTGCTGCATGTTTTTTCCCAATTTAAATTCTATTTCAAAGGCTCTTAAGAATTTGCATTTTTTTTTAAAACTTGAAGAGACTACTAAAATAAAACTACATCCAAATTATGAGGAAATTTTTTTCTTTTAGAAAATAATGTGTTTATTTATAATTTGGATGTAGTTTTATTTTAGACATGTCATTATTATAGAAATGACATATCTGAAATAAAACTACATCCAAATTATAATAATTTTTTTTTAAGAGCTAGCGTGTTTAATGATGTTGCTAAAAGTAATAATAATAATGATAATAAAAAAGAAAAAGTAATAATAATAATAACTTTTTCAGATCCCCCTTCACCCCCTTTCTTGTGGGTGGATTTCCAATCTCGTTCCAGCATAGGATTGAAATGGAAACATAAAATGGAAATCTCTGAAAATGGCACATCTGATATACGTAAGTTTATTCTTTCTCTTTTCAATCATTTACATCATTTGTAAAATTATGTTCTATTTAAGTGCATTCTCATTTTTTGAAATAAAAATTATTCAAAAAAAATCCATAAACCCTATGAAAATATGACCCTAGTTATTCATATTTTAAACGTATTTTCAATATTTAACGTTTTTCCAATCGTACGTTCATGTTCACTTTCAATTTTGCTTCATTTTGGCCCGCAGTTAGTATATGTGGATATCTCAATTCTGATTGGTTGTTGAAACGTGGCATGTGTTTAGATTAGCAACTACTCTTTCCATTCTATTTTGAGTAAGCCAAGCCAGTCAAGTATCAAATCTCTTAAGTGAAACATTCTAAATTTTTCGCAAAGATTCTTTCTCACGGATTTTAATTTTTCACTATATATTTACACACATAGGCTGGGATAGCCTGGTTGGTTGGGCTCTGGGCCCATGTCCAAGTGTTCGTGGGTTCGATCCCAGGCCGGCCAAAGAAGTGTAGTAAATGGTGACTGATGCACATTATATCTGTCTAGTCGCAAAGTCCTCCATGTTCTCAAACAAATCAGTACGTCTGGGGGTACTAATCCGGGAGTTACCTTGTCTTTTAGATTGCTAAAAAATTACAAGGCTGTGGAGTTGAACATTAGTAGCCGTAAACCCAAAATTGGGTCGGCTGTTCAACGACGGTAATAAAATAACGTGTGTATTTACGCAAAGACAGGCACTAAGCCATGTGGAACATAAACTAATTATGCATCAAAGACACACAAAAATATATCACCGTTACAATAAGATACTTAAACAAATAATAAGTCTAAGTTAAGTAAAAGACAAGAAAGAATTATATTTCAACTAATTCAATGGGCTCTGCATTTAATTAACATTCTAACTTAGAGAATTAAACATTTATCTCTCTATCTTATATAACATCTATCTCTACAATCTTAATTAACATTGTAGAGAAACTCGACTTTAATACTCCATTTTGCTGATAAAGATTAGCTGACGTCATAAGTTACAAGTGTGGGTACCCAATTGAAACACTTTTGAATGCCCTGTATTAGGGATTGTTGAAATATTATGTAAGTATGCTTTTGGAAATTGTCTCATCCCTTATCAGCAAATCACAAACCCCTCTTTTGTGCTTAAATAATGTTTGACCAGCCCTTCCGCTAAATATGCAGAGCAGTGTATTCTCTACCACTGTGTCGCAACAGTTTTGTGTTCCGCCAAATTCTTAAATTGCACCAACTTTTATAAATGATGTAGTAAAATTCAAATTAAAGAAAAGTATATATATTATATTATATAAGAAAAGAATATATATTATATTATGTAATTACATACTTTTTATAATTTTTCCAAGCTTAAACTGCATGAACATCTTTGTTGGTGATAGTCCTGTCTCTGACAATGTTAAAATTAGAATAAGGCTGAAATTTAATGACTATTTAAATTATTAATTAACAAAATAAAGCAAGCAAAATATTAAATTATAAAAGGAAATAAAAGCTAACAATTGTATGCAAACGACAGGAAATAAAAGCTATGCAATTGTTAGAGGTATAAAAACAAATTAACAAAGAATAGCTAACAAAAAGATAGCTAGCAATTAATAATTAGTAAAAAAAACAAGTTAACTAGCAATCACATAAAAATAATAATTAATATAAAAAACTAACAATTACTAACTATGAAAAATAAGCTAGCAATTAATAACTAGCAACAGTTGATAACAATTCACACAGTGTATTATAGTTAAGTAAACAACTTTTAAACTTTTTTTTCTTTGTATGCGGTTAAATTTTGAAATTGTTAAAAGTGTGAAATCGTAAAAAAGCTTTCATTTCATACATGGTGTTAAGGTGTAAGAGTAATATAATTAAGTTGTAATAAAGATGTTAAGAGTTGTGAATTAATTCTCTCATTACAATAGAAAAGTCATAGGTAGTAGTAATAAGTAGAGTTTTAGAGGAGGAAATACATAATCAAACTCTGACTAAATTAATGTCCAAGACTATTATAGTAAGAAGAAATTTACCTTTTCAAAATTTCATGAACTGTTTTATTGAGGAGGAAACTGATGAAAGGTGGTTTCTAACAAAATGAATTGCTTCTAAGTTTCACTCGACAAATAATCTAAATTTTAATGATTTCAGTCCCGTATTTGATCTTCTGCTGATTTGATGGTTGGTAGTCTGATTTTGTTTTTTTTTTCATCTCTTAAATATTAATTTGTTTTTTTCATCTCTTAAATATAAATATTAGTTTGCAATGCCTGAAGTTCGTATTTTCTCTCTTTATTTTTTACAATGATTCTAAAAATATACTTTGTGGGTCGATTAAAAAAAACTTTTTTCATGAAAAAAATTAAAACTATTGAAACAACATAAACATTTAGCTCATAGACAATCAAAATATATCCCCCCCCCTCGAAACTAAAATTATTTATTATGTATTTGCATTTTTCTATATTTATTTTAAATGATTTGTGTGTAAAATTGTTTTTTATTATTTCAGCAGTTTATTATATCCTGTATTATAAAGACGAATATGGACCATGGAGTGAAATCACTGTGCCAAAATCTGCGGAAAAGACGTATACTTTGGGGGGTCTTCGAGAAGGGACACGCTATCAGATATACATGAAGTCTACCTCAGAGACAGGAGACAGTGATCCCAGCGACATGCTCACACTCAAAACGGAAGGAGGCGGTAAGAGTTTTTTTTTTATGAGCAGAGTATATAGGTGATTCACTGGGCCCGACTTATCCTATTTGGGGGCCCCTCAGCTTCATTACTTCAGTAATGAAGAATTGAACTTTATCGAGGTATTTAAATTTTTCACCTCATTATACATATACAACAAGAAAATTGACTAGAACCTAAAAATAGCTAATATGTAATAATAATAATAACCAATGGTAAGTCGAAATATTGTTATGTCCATTTTATTGATTTTCTGACAATTCTATGTACATCATGACAAATGCAGTTTTCTGATTGATATCCTAGCTGACATTTGGGCAGAATTTAGCTAAATGTTCGCAATTACAATTGCTCACTTAAGCCAATCAGAAGACTGTATTTTTGTAAACATATCGCATTTTGCGATATGTAAAAATACAGGCTTTTGATTGGCCAAATTTGTCCATCGTAATTGTGAAAATTTAGCTGAATTCTGCATTAGAAGGTCACGGATTTACGAAATATAGATTTTTTGTGTTCATGCGATAGATTAATGGAGAAGCTAATACAAAACTGACGGATTTTACACTGTACTCATATTTTGTTTAAAAAAAGTTCATTAAAGAGGAAAACCTAAAATGAACTTTCTATTCGATTTGGGGGGCCCGGGGCAACAACCCCTTATGTCCTTGCCTTTGTTGAGTTCTGGTGGTTCAACGAAACAGTTTTTTTCTCATGTTAAAAAAAATTAGAAAATGTTTAAATAACTAGTACGCTTTGGAGATTTTTTTGACTCATACAATATTTGAGCTGGCGATTTCAGGGTTGTGACTCCACGGGGAAATCCTGCAAAATACAAGAAATTTAAAAAATCAACTAAAATAACAGGAAAAATACAGGAAATTTAAAAAATTAGCTAAAATAACAGGGAAAATACAGGGAATTTTGAAATTTTCCTTACAAACTGGGAATTTTATTTCTTATTTTTGTCTTTAAAAAAATACAGACCTCTCAAAGCACAATCTATGGGATATTTAAAGAGGATAGTTCAGCTATATTATATTATTTCATTCACAGCCAATTTTGCGTAATTCATTAGAGTGTGCACAGTGTAAGTCGAATGGTCCTCCTCCCCCAATGTATTTTTAAAATCCTTAAAGCTAACATAAAGAGTATTTTATAAGACTTATCAAGTTTAGTTAAAATTAATGCGATAAATTATGTTGTAGTTCTCCCTTCTTTCTCCCTATTCAACTCTTTTCTCACTTGTTCATTTTGGCCAATGTCAAAGTAATTTTTCAAAAATAAAGGGAAGTTAAAGAGTTTTCGCTGTGATTTTCGGAATTCAGAACCCCCTAGGAAATAGCTTAACTGATCAGATCGAATTTTAAAAACGTTTAGGCCGTACTTAAGAAAAGCACAATGTTTTACAACTATAATTGAATTTTCTCACACGTGGTGCCCAGAAGGGACGATTTGTAGGGTATATGTTGGTGTCTCAACATTCTTTTGGTTCTACAGATTTTTATCTTCTTTTTTCTTGACTTGTATTGGCAATGGTTATAACTCCTGCTCAGCTGAAAATTGTATCTGACTCAAAAGCAGTTTTTAAGTTATTTTCATCTAAAACTTTATAAATGTGTTTCGGAAATTGCTGCAACACCTTGAAATAAATTGAGAAAAATCAACTGATTTTTGCTGATTTCAAATTGCTTATGTAATGAAAGCTAGTTACATAAATGATAATATATCATAACACTTATGTATACATTTCAATAGTTTTTGCTGATTTGAAAGATTATTGGTTTTATTCTTCTATGCTTCTTTTTTTCACAAAAATTTTTTTTTCACCTATCGTCCCTAGAAGTTTAAATGCACCTCTCAGTGAAAGATTTATAACAAACATTTTTGTTTCTGGGAATTTAAATATTGATTGAGTGAAAACAAAATATGTTACGAAATTTTTTTGCCTCACACTATCTTAATCAATGTTTGAAACTGTTTTGACAGTCTAGGGTTCAGAAAAAATGAAATGTATTTTTGGAAACAGAACAAACTAATTTCCTGTCATATATTCCATTGTATTATTCATTCATTAAATTAAGGTTTAACAAAACTAATTTTTTAATATTTTACAACAAATTTTAAAATGAACTGTGTCTACTAAGAAGTAGGTGCTTTAAAATTGAATAAAAAATATTTAGCTTATTAAAGAATGTTTAAAAAGGCTTATTTTTCAAATCAAATTGCTAAGAGATATTAATAAAGCTATATTTTATTTTAATATTATATAACTGTCGTTGAAGAGGCGACCCAATTTCGATTTTAATACTACTGTTCAACTCCACAGCCTTGTACTTTTAAACCCAATCCAGAAGACAAGGGAACTCCTGTATCAAATATTGGGAGAAATGTTGCCTTTATGGACTAACCCACATTTGTGTGACTCGCAGAGGAAAACCTCCCGCAGTTAGCCTGACGGCAAGTGCACTCTAACCCATGATCTGTCTGCCACTGAGGATATTTTGCGTCAACACTGTGGTCGGTTTGAACTGGGTGCAGAATTCGTATCTATCCCCCATCGCTGGGATTTGAACCTGGTTCAACTCATTAGAAGGCTAGCGCTCTATCCCCTGAACCAAACATTTCCAAAAATTCAAGGACATTTAATTCCTTCAACTCCCAGTCTTGGCAGCTTTAAATCATTTTAGAATTTCACCTTTAGTTGACAGAAAAGTCTGGTTCAGGACCTCCAAACGTTGTAAACCTCAAATTTGCTCTGAATGTCAACATTTCCTGATTAGATTGCGTTTGTTTTTCCACTGCATTCAAAAGTATAATCATTCTCATAAATTAGGTGTGAAAATTTCCTCCCTTTATAAAATATATATGATTTTATGAAATTAAACACATATTATGTAGCTGCAACTTTTGTGCTTTACTCTACTTCTGATCCTTTTACTTATTCAGGGTGGCCACCCACCTTGAAAACCTGGAATTATCAGGGATTTTTTTTTATACTGGAAAAAACCTGCAAAAATCAGGGAATTTTAAAGAAAAGCTGGAATTTTTTTTAATTTCACTAATTTAAATTATTTACTAATTTTCTTGATTTAAATTATTTCATCCATTATACCCACTTTCTTTTGACGGAAATGTATCTTCAAGCAGTTGAAATATCATCAACTTTGCAATACTTTGCTTGCATCAAAATTTGCTCCATTACAGCTCTGTTGAACTAGAATGCCACATAAAATTCTCCCACTGTTGCTAAACGAATGTGGGAACCTTTGACCGCTGTGGACTGTGCAATTTAGGAAAGATTGTGGTGGAGGTGGAAGAAGGGATTAGGATATTAACTTCTGTTTTTAAATTCTGTCCTTGGGCTGAATCCATTTATGGCTTCAATTTGTTCCAATGCTTTCATGGTTATTTTTTTCCATTTTGACAAAATGTTTTTGTATTTTTAACTTTATGAAATTCTCCAAAAATTAGTTGCTTATAATTTTATAATAATAGATTTTATATTGCACTCTTTTTCTGAAAGCTTTTGTATTCCCATTAAAAGAAATCTGAATTATTTTTTCTCAGTAAACCAACCAATCACACATTTTTTTTACAATCGCTAACAGCAATGTTTGTCGACAAATTGTTGCAATTGTTGCATTAATGCTAATTTTTTCTATTTCATTTTAACCTTTTATAACATATTTTAATTTCAAAAAAGTTTTTTTTTTTTTTAAGAACTAACTATATACAATATTTAATTTTACTCTTTTGTTGGTCAATATATGATTTTTGATTCAAAATTTTGTACCAAAACATTAAAAAAATGAATAAAAAATCTTGCCAAATTGTCAAAATAAATTATTTTTTTCAAGATATGTTAAAAAAAATAACATTTTGAATAAAATATTTTATAATATAGACACTTTTCTTGTACCCACATCCTACACTTTATTAGAATAAAGAAACTAAAACCTGGAAATTTGAAATCTGATTTGAGTGGCCATCCTGTTATTTATTTTTAGACAGGATTGTCACTCCTTGCGGAGAACATGGAAAATTTGGCAAATACAGGGAATTTAAAAGTCTCCTAAAATAACTAGGAAAATACAGAGAATTTTATTTCTTATTTCAGTCTTTTAAAAATTGGTGACCACTCCAAGTACAATCTATGGGATATTTTAGCAATCCCCGTGGCAGAAACACGGCGACACAGCGACATTGTCGCAGAAAGGGACTGAGTTCTTGCAGAAAGATTTTCTTATTTGGGAAACAAAATTTTTGGGTTTGGCAAAAACAAAAGTTCTCAAAAAAGATTCTGCAGAAACAGAAACTGTTTTACAAAAAAATAATTTCGACAGAAACAGAAAATTTCTGCAGAAGCAATAATGGTTCTGCAAAATTATTTTCTTACAGAATTGTTTTTCTAGCGTACCGTGGAAGGGGAAAGCACTCGTAATCCTCCGTTAATCTCCCTAGTCCGTGTCCAACACAAACAGTAACTGGATATAAAAGGGGAGAAATTTTTTTCCCCTTTATTAAGCTATTTTTGGGACATTTGCCAACTTCGGCCTTTATCGCTAGCGCAGTAATTTGCTTTTTGTGTTTTCTTGCGAGAATAGAGCATTTTATATTTTTTGCTCTTATGTGGAAAATTTCATGCCTAAAAAGATTTTTTCTTTTTTAAAAAAATAATGTCTAGTGAAAAGGTTATTTGTTGCTCTTGTGAAGCAACAATAATTATAAAAAAAAAATTTGAACTTATTTTTCAAGGCCCATTTCGAAGAAGAAATAAGATGGAAAATGACAATATCTAGCGATGTCAGAGATTTTTTTTTTCTGCAAAGCGACAGGAAAAGAGGAAAGAAGCTTTCCACGCTACTAATATTGAAAAAAAAAACGTTCTAGATTCAAACCAAATATTCTTACTAGTAGCGATGTTGATAGCAAGGATGAAATGGATGATAAAATGCCTATATCTTTTGAATTAAGCAGTCGATATAAAAAAAACACTTGCAATATAACGATAAATGAAATAAAGCCTAAGATAGCTCACTATCTACGATTTTTTGGCATGCGAATGAAAACCAGATTGGTGGAAAATATTTATTGGCGAAACACTTTCAAATAGGTTTCCATACGCATGTGAAAAAAATCGCATCCAATGAGTATGGCTCTAATACCGATGTTTCAGCACTGATGAAGACGATTTCGTTTCGAGATGTTGAATAGTCTTGAGCGTATTGAGTCGGAAACCGCATCTGCGTACTTCGTGTGGAATCAATGCTATATATTTACACAATACAGTGAGACTTCTGTTACAAATCGCAAGCACTGTGTATTTTTTTCTTTCTGAACTTAATCTGATCACGAAAAAAGTTTTATTTACCTTCTTTTTTTTTATAAAATTTTTTCAATAAGTCAGCACAAAATTAATCGAATCTAATTGTTTTCATATGGAAATAGATTGCTTTAATTTTTTTGCTTTTAGAATTCGGTTATAGTCAATATTATTTTGATTTTGATTACTCAACCTCAATATTAATTTTTTCACCTGATTTGTTTCTGTACCTGATACAATTACTATAATGAAACATTAAATCATACTGTTTTAAGCTGATACTTCAAATTCAGTTATGCTGTTTTATAAATTTAATCTTTTTGTCCATTCTTAGCTATTTTTATAAGTTCTATCTTATTACAGGTTCTGGGTTATCTTTATTTATGCTCTAGTAAGCATTTTTGTCTGCAGATCTATACATTTACAATTTTTCTTTATTATCGAAGATTATGCACATTTAAACTTATTAAGAAATTTAAACTTATATTATGACATGAAGAAAAAAAAATCTACATAGTTTTATTCTATGCATGTAGGCTTTTTTATAAACATGAAGTGCATCTATTATTATAAATTCATTACACATATATTTATAACGATAAAAATATCTTGCAGAAAGATATTGGTTCTAGTTAGGTTTGTCGCAGAAAGCCAGAAAAAATTCTGCCACAGGGTTAGCAATACTAAACTATTTCATTTACTATAGCATTATTTGTTTTAATTATGTTCTAAGTTAGGAACTAGTATAGCTAGCCCAATATATATATATATATATATATATATATATATATATTTACGGCTGGCAATGAACTTTCGTTCTTTACCTCAGAAGTGTTGCTCATTTAATGTTACTCAGTGGGCACCTGTGAACCTAAGTCACAGAGACCCATTTATAGGGTGGGCCACATTCACGCATTATACAATCGAGAACAACACACAGAGAGAAACATTCATACCTTGAGCAGGATTCGAACCCTCAACCATTGGCTTCACAGTCAGGAACGCTGACCACTCGGCCACCTGATAGCCCAATATAGCTCACCCAGGAGCACAGTGATTGTGTGTTTTCTCTTAATATATTGTTTATGGGAATTTTTTTTACAGATTTGAGTGGCAACCCTGAGATAATAATAAATTAAAAATAACAATTGTGTAACTTCATTCCACTTCACAATGATCTATTTATTCTTTTCCATGCTTATAGCTCTGTCTGACATGTCTTCCCATCCAGTGGTGGAGAGAGGCGGGGAAGAAATTCCCATTTACCTCCACTCCTCTGTCCTGATTCCTTTGGCCTCCTCTGTTGGCCTCATCTTCCTGGTGCTCATTGGGGCTTGCATCTACGTCAAAAGGGTGGAGAAGCGCTACAAAGCAGCTGTGCCAGGTATTTATTTCCCTATTTCATATGGTCCCGCAGTGGACTGATCGTTAAGACACGGTTCCCAGCAGGTCACCGAAGTCAAGCGTCAGTGTGCGGGTGGGTGACCACTTGGATCAGTCTGCATAGGGATCGAGGGTGTGCTGTATGGGTCCTCGTTAAACTGTTCTACCGTAAAGTGCTTGACTTTGCGTGCTACCGAAGCGGGGGTGCCATCCCCTCTGCAGATTGTGATGGCATGTCTTCGGATCATCCTCGGGGATGTTTCCCAGACCGTCGTCAACAGCCCATTGTGCAGCTCTAGTGTGGTGTAAATGAACTACAACTACAATCCTGTTTCATATGAAACTCACATTCAAGGCATATCAAGGTTTTAGGGTTGGGTGGAAAAAAAGGACAATTGAGGATTTCCATCTGGATAAATAACTTTTTCTCCCTTAGCTACTGAGAGTTATGAAATTTAGTTGTTTGCAGCTATTCTGCAATATAACTCCTTTTGAAAATAATAAGTAAACAAAAATTATTTAATAGAAGCAAGAAATTTAAAAAAAATCTCATATTTCCAACAAGCTACTTTGAAAATTCTCTCCTTATAAAAAAGCAAAAGAACATATCTTTTAAAAGGTGTGTAGCATTTTTAAAAAGTGTTTAAAGAGGCTCATTTTTGATTTACAATTTATAAAAGCCCTTAAATGTGCTTTTTTTTTTATCCGGGGTATGTAAAAATCGCTTAATTTTCCTTCTTTTTTTAAGAGATTTTTTCTTTTCAGTGTCGATTGTTGTCATAAATTTCAAAAAGCTGGATTTTCAGAATTTTTTCTGCAATATTTATTTGAAAATTATCATGACTATGTAAAGTTTTTGAAAATGTTTTTGCATTTTGTTGATTTAATGTTTATAAATTAAGAACTTTAAACGATAGAAAAAAATAATTTTTATTACTGCGCATATCCTATTTATGAATTTTTTTTTGGAAAGTGCTCAAAAATATTTTTTTAAGTGCTTAAAAGGTGCTTATTTTTTGTTGAAAAATCTGGCTATGCACCCTGTTTAACTCTGGAGGAAGTTGGGCATGGTGTTTTTTTAACAGGATGTACCACAGGACACAGACATGGTATCCTTCATCTATCACATATAGATATATGCCACCTGGGAGTTTGACCCAGCCCCCATCATTTAAATCCTTATAAAATGAATGTATTTTCAATTTAAAAAAGACTTTTACTTATTCACTAACTTGATTTATATAAGTTTCAAACTCTCTTTAACGAGCTAAATATTTTGTGTTGCATTTGTAAAAAAAGAAAAATTGTTAACCTAGTAAATATGCTACATGGTTCGTAGCTTTTTTAAAAAATGCTTAAAGGTGCTTATTTTCGTTTTTTGAAAGCCTTTAAATTAGAAAAAGTACTTTATTTTCTCTTTTTGAAAATGTTTTTCTTTACCATGTCGATTTTTGTCATGTATTATGCAAAAAGCGTGGTTTCCACATTGTTCTATTCAATGTTTTCACAATTTATTCAACCGCAATAAATTTTGGTGTTCCATCAGCCCATAGCACATGAAGGCGCCAATCATTTTACATGTTTGATGAAATACTTTCGAGTCCTTAAATGCAAATTATGTGTTTATTTAAAACTAATCACATAACATATTATGCTTTACATTTTACAAAGAATCATTTGAGTAACTTTATTAGTTATTTATTAGGCTGAAAAGTGCTTGCAAAAGCTGTTGTACCATTTCTATTTTTTTTTTTTTTTTACCCTTTAGTTATAATCAAACAATATTTTTACAGTGTTATACTACATCTTATTCTCATTTTTATTTTATGTAGAATATATGTGAAAAAAAAAACTCTTTCTTGCAAACCCTGATAATTTTTACATTTGTGCAGATGCTCGTAGCTATTCCTACAGTGGCAGTTCTACTTTGCCTCATTCTCAGCAGCAGAGATTCAAGGATGTTGGACCCCCTCTCCTACGAATTCCCCTTCCTCCCCATCCACCACCTGAAGGTTATCCACTTCCTTATGCCACTATGCCTATTAGGAACGGTTCTACCACAACAGAAAGGAGGCGACCTTCTGAACGAGCCATCGTTGTCGGCCGTATGCTTCATCATGTGAGTTGTTTTATTTTGACTTATCTTTTGTTGTTGGTATTTATTAACACTCCATGACGTTTAAACACTTGAATATAAATCCAGGGGAGTGATTCCACTAGAATTTCTGGATCCCTTTCTACTAGCTGAGGGTTCCTATTTAAAATAGGACTATTCTATCTCTTTATCCATCATCCATATTTGGCATAATTATTTTATCAATTGATAGACAAAACATAGAACTCCTAACGAAGGAGACGTTTAAATGATTCAATTAGGACTGATCTAACACCTGCATCTGTAATATGATACTTAAATTTATTCTAATTTTCTATTTCACCTATACCTATTAATGAAGGGAAAAAAAAGAAAATTTTTGTATATCTATTTCAAGTTTGGTTATAACTTTGGTTAGCACTAAAAAAAAAAGTTTAAACAAAATAGAACATATTGCGTAAAAAATATATCACATAAAAAACGGAAAATAAATGTGAAGAAAAAACGGAACAAAACAAAAACTGTAAAGCAAGTTGTGAATGCGCAGGAAACTTTAAAGAATGACTCAAAATATTATCGTAATATGATTGCTAGATTACAAAATATGAAAACAGATGCTCAAATGGAGCTAAAAGCGTAAATTGAGGGATTTTGTTTTTTGGCACGTTCTTTCTGCAGTACTTACATACCTGCCAAGTCTCCTGTTGTTTAATGAAGACTTCTGTACTTAATGATTATCTCCTGTTCACCCTTATATTCTCAAATTTCTCTGTATTTGTTGAAGAAATTCAAAAATAAAAAAACAATTGGTAATAAAATATCTGTTGATGGCAAAAATACTTCTCTTATTCCTCTACAGATAGTACTATTGCCAGTACTCCAGTATGTTGAGTTTTAATGGTTAAGTAATTATAAATAATGGTTTTAAAATTCTTCTTTAGATTAAGATTTATATACATATTTTTTACTTCGCTAAATGTAAGTGCTTATATTTCGAATTTCTCTTTTTAACTTGCATGATTGTTTCTCCAATGTTGGCAGGTATGTACTTATATATTTGCCCACTCTTAAAAATTTAACAATATCAATACAAGCTACAGGTTATCTGCACACCTGGAAAATCATGAATTTTGGTATTGAACAAAATTTGTTATGAAATGTCATGATTTTAGCAATTTTTTTTTTTTTTTAAAAATCATGGATTTAGGTCGCCGAAAAGTCTACTTTTTAAGATTGATTCCCCCCCCCATTTCATAGTGTTCCGAATATCTTAATTTGTAACAAAGTCCCCACCCACAGTCATATTTTATTAAAATCTGAAATGTTTTAATCATGTTCTTTAAAAGTATGGTGTTTTTCAAAAAATGAAAGAAAAAACATAATTTCAAGAGCGAATTATCTTTTAAACTTCTGTGATTTCAGAGTTTTCGTTTTTTTTTTTATTTCATCAATTTAAAATTCTACCTGAAACAAGCCAGTCATTGGCTAATTGTTTTTATTCCGTAATGAAATCAGAAAAATCAGTATTTCTTTCCTTTCCTATAAACAAGAAAAGTATCTTAAGAATATAATTCTGCAGATAAAAAGAAAAGAAAAATTTGCTTTTGTATTCTTTTCAGCTATTGTATTGCTTCAACTCTTTCTTTACTCTGTTTTTTAAATTTAAAATAAATATGAAGATGTAGTTTTGATTATACCTATCATTTCAATTGATGTTATTTTAATGCTTTTTTTAATTTATTGTTGTATTTTTGTCGGAGAAAATAGTAACTTCGTTAAGTCATGAAAAACTTTTGGAATTAGTCATGAATTTGAAAATCTAAAATGTAGTAGATACCCTGTTTTCATTAGTGGCATATTATACATTGAATTGAAAATATTCTCATTTGAGGTGGGTTTTTTTTTACAGGCTACCATGGATCGTAAGCGAATGGCCACAGCAGGTGGTCTCACCATTCAGGAAACTGCAGAAGTCCACCACTACGACATGGCAGCTTGATTTGATTTCCTCCTCCTTCATTACGACATGACTAGAAGCAGCTTTATTAAACTAAACAACTGCAATTAGTCCAAAAATTCATTTCCTAATGTCGTAGTGTATTCACGAGTTTAGATGTCGTGTGTCATCTATAAGTACAAAAACATAGATTTCCAAAAATATTCTTGTACTACTACACTACTAATGGAAGAAAATGGAATGATTGTGTCTTCTCCAAGAATCTGGATCTTCTTTTCAAAATTTAAACCAAAGTATTAATTCAAATGAAGGCTTTTAAAAAACTAGCATAAATGAAACCTCAAATGTCAGCAAATATATATTCATAGATATTAAAAACTTAATACAGCTTATATTCCTTATCGATGATCATGTACATAAATCAACACAAATAGTATTTTGATATGGAACAGTAGAAAAAAAAATTATTTAAATGTTCAATTAAAACTTTAGCAATTGCTAATGAAAACATTGTCTTTATTTACAAAAATGTTGTCTCCTAACATATCTCATACTATTGCAGCTCTTCAATTAAACATGTCTCAGCTCATGAAGTACTCGCATTCAGTTCTTTTTTTTTCAGAGCTCATATTGCTTATAGTTTATTATGACTCCCTTTTTTTCAAGTTTATAGTCACTATTTCTTGTTCATTTATATTATAGTCATTGTTACTCATTTTTAAGCCATAAATTCCTAGTCAAATGCAACATAAAGAAAAATCTTCTTTGTCCAGAAAATTATCTAGGTTAATTATTATCTATCATAATTCAGTGTCACATCACACTACTAAATATTGTTATTATTTTTCAATGACATCATAATTGCTCAATTTTCTTTATTATTATTTTAAGTTATGATTAACTAATTAAATATATCATAATAAAAATCCTTAATTGAAAACATGTTGTTGTCGGCCATTAAAGCAAATGAGGTGCGATTGTTTTAGTTTTCCAGTGGCGCTATCTATGACCCGTTTATAGAGCGGACCCATCCTTTCATCCACAGATCGTAATTTTGAACTAAAACAGAACGATCAATCTCTAATTCAGTACCCCCAGAGGTATAATGTGTTATGGGAACTGGGAGGATTTTGTAATCCAACAGATTTAACGTGCACCAGTCACCATTTATTATGAGGGGAGTTTTTGGCCGGCTGGATTAAAACTCCCATTATCACGAACGCAAGCCCAGCACCCTACCTACCAGGATATCCCGGCCTGTTGAAAACATGTAAATTATTTGAATATCTGATTTTCAGAAACAGTGAAGAAATTTTAAAAAATAATGATGAAAGAATGATTCTGAATTTTTACCTATTTTGTTAGATAAAAATGTATAGATAATTGAAATTATTTGTATGAAAAATTCTGTTTGAAAGCAGATATAAATTTTATGAACTTCATAAATATTTTCATGTGTGGTGCCTTCTTTCCATTCAAGTTGTGTGTCATGTGATACTTCATAATGCTGCAAACATATTTAATAACAAAAATAGTAGTTTCTAAAGAATTTCAAACCAATGGAATGTTATGCTTCAACTTTAGGTGCTGAATAATTTGTGAGTTTTGTGATAACGATTTTGGACTGAAAACAATGAACATTTAATAAATGAATGACTTCACTACTTACGCACAGAACTATTATAGGGACATGAATTACTTTTCCTTATTTATGGGGGGGGGAGACCCGCAATAGGCATTTCTTTTCCTTTTTGCAGATAACAATGTTCTATAAAAACTGGATTGCAATTATATATGTTCTATTTATGATTTAGCACAAAAAACTGTATATATAAATATTTTTAATTATTACCGTATATCCCGGTATGTCAAAATTTTACAAACTATCTGGGGGTCTACTTATAAATCGGTAATATTGTTGGACATCCGTCGATTGTGAAATATCGATGCATTATAAATAATGAGATAGATTAACGTGAAACCGGTTAATGTGAAATATTGCTTTTGATGAAAGGCATGTTTGATCTCTTGGGTCAGCAGTCAATTATTGTTGTATTTTACAGTGTTTAACATGAAATTTTTAAGCTGATTATTGCTTAAGATAAAAGGAAACTAGACACAGCACAGTAATAAATAATTAGGTTTGGTAGTATAGTATGTTGTAATATAATACCTGACCGAGTTATTTTTTTAAAATTTCATATCCGCTGTTGAACAGCTGACCCTGTTTTGGGTTTACGACTACTAATGTTCAACTCTGAGACTTTGTCAGTTTGGACCCATCCAAAAGACAAGGAAACTCCTGGATCAGTACCCCCAGAGGTATGATTTGCTATGGTAACATGGGGAACTTAGTGACTCGACAGATTTAAAGTGCATCAGTCACCATTTACTACTTCGGCTGTCGGAGATTGAACCCGCAACCTCTTGGACCTGGGGCTACCAACCAGGTTATCCCAGGCCCCAGACGAAGTTATTGTAATGAATGGTGATTTAAATCCCAATCAGTCATTTTGAGGAATGCTATTTCCATTTTTTTGCTTTGTTAGGAGAGCAGATGGGCAAATAAATAAAATAGTTTGATTAAAATGGTTAAAACTTTAAAGCTTATTTTAATTTGTTTGATTCATAATATTATTGTTTGCTTACATTAATGTAATACATGATTGTGTTCATGATGTATTGGATAAAACGAAATCTGGTTCCCATGAAATAATCTTGATAGTCCCCCTGTTTTTGCGTTAACGAGGTTCGACTATATTATACGCTCGACGTACAAGAATTTTACTATCTTGCAGTCAAAAATAGGGTTTCGGCTCAAATACCAGGATATACTGTATATTTAGTTTTTATTAATTATTAGTTCTTCCTTTTTATCATTTGAATAACTGATTAGTCAGTAGTGTGTACATTTGTTGGAAGAATTATTTTAATTCATTAATAATTTTGCTTGATATTATACATTTGCCTTATGTCATACTAAATCCTCACTTTTGACATAGTCAACAATTTAAATGAAGAAATAAACAGACTTTAAATGTGTGAGGGACTTTTTAAAATTTTAGATAACTGATTAAAAAGAGACACGGTTAATATGTTGGCGTAGCACCATCGAAGAGAAATTATTAATGTCAGCAAAAGGAAAGTAGCATTATCTTTTTGTTCTTATAAAAGAAAAACATAAATTAATGCAGAATAAACTACATAACATTTATACAAACTAGACTTTTTATTTTAAATATAGCTTAAAACATGCTATACTAAGAAATAAACTTCTTGAAATAAAGCTTATTTTCAAGAAAAAAAATATGCTGATATTGTAAAGTTATAAAAAAAATAATAATAAATAAGTAAAAAAGGTGAATAGACCTTCATTTAAAAGTCTACAATTTTAACATAAGTTGTAATACAATTTGCTGTTATTCGTTTTAATTTTCTTATTTGTTTGTTAATTATATTGACCTCATAAAACCAGGAATATTAAAATCTTTTTTTTTATTTTGTCTTAGAAAACTGCAATGCGTTTGCTTTTTTTTTATTTTTTTTTTGAGGTACCGCCTCAGTATTCCTTTCTGATTATCTTAATTCCTCCATTGTTCTTTTTGAACTTTACAATAATTTTACACAGTTTGGAAACTTTTTTTTGTTCTCTTACTTGATTATTAATATGTCACCTTTCAAGTGAAGTTTTTCCTAATTTATTTAAATAAAAAAAAACATTGATGTGGTAGAACACCTGTCATTCTTCAAAATAATTTATGTGTACTGTAGTTCCACTGAGAAATTATTGAGAATTAACTTCAAATTTTCGATGGGTGTTATTTTGCAAATTGTGTTTAAATGTCATAACAAATTGTTTATTCAGTTTAAATAGTCTTTTTTGTAATGGCAATCCAGTTATTATAGATATTAAGTATAGTAGATATCTTCTAACAGTGCCAGATGTTGTTTCCCTCCGATCTTTCTATTGCAAGTTTGTTATGAAATTGTTGCACAACTGGCTGATGTCTTTCTTTTTTTTCTTTTTTCATTTTTTTTTAAAAAAGAAACTCTTTCTTCAATTTCCAGCTGGTCTGCAAATTGAACTGAAGTGTGCAATAAAAAAAAAAGTTTTTTTTAAGAAAAAAAAGTGCTGCTCGATGGATCGCATGAATGTCTGAAGAGACTTTTTGTTTTATGAAAGAAGTTATGTTTGCTATAAATGTATGAATGTGTTTTGTTTTAGTAAACAAATAATAAATGTTGTCTATATATATATATTGATGTCAGTATTCTATTTTGAATTTGATATTAAGCACACGATGTATGAAAGTCTTTGATGACTGTTAGGAAACTTCTTTTCTTTACAAATTCAATAAAATTATTTCTTTTTTTTACTTTGCCTTCTTTTTCTGACACTTTGCAAATTCATTGTAACAAGTGGCGTAGTTTTATTGTGGATGGGCTTATGCCTTCTAACATATATATTTATATACCTGCCATATATATACCAGTCGCTAAAATAGATTTTACAAAGAGGTAGTAACTGAACAAGTAAAGTTGGAAAGATTTTTTAATTGTTAATTTGTTGTAGTAGATTGAAAAAAAAATGTTTTTTTGAAACTTCAAAATTTAAGATTTAATGCATCAAACTGCTGACATGCGCATGACGCGCTGCTAATGCGCAAACTGCTGATAACTAATGTTGCTCACGGTGCGCCTCAACCAAAGTTAAATAAAATGCTCTTACACCTAGAAAAATAGAAAAGATTCTGAATTTATAATGTTATCAGATAATCAAAATCTGTGGAGAGATTTTTAAAAAAATCCACTTTGAACATTTTTGCGCACAAAGTAATATTTTGGAAAATCTGGCTTTGTTTTATATCAATAGAAAGGAAAAAAATGATATAATAATGATTTTTCAGTTGTAATTCTATTAAACTTTTATTATTTAAGCATTTTACTGCTGATAAAATATGAAAATGTAACATAATTTAATTATAATTACATCAATTTAAACATGTCAAGCATTATATCTACAAACAGATGTTTAGAATAATCCAGGTGATTTGCCTTATTAATTTCCCAGGAAGACTTTAAGAAATCAAAATGTACGGACTCCATCGCCTGCTCCCCAAAAAAAGCTAATCCTTCACCATTTTTGTCACAGAACTGTTCAATGTGAAAAAAAACTGCATGAACCTTTGGTGTAGTGCTGAAGTCCATGTAGCTCTTTTTGAAAGCTTCTATACATGCTTTGTAATTTTGGTCAAGATTATTTTCGAAGCATACAGAAACCACTTTTTTGAAGTCGTCAAATACTTTAACGTATTTCAGTATTGCTTGATTTTTAAACTGGTGCAGAAGTTCTTTATCCAAAAGTGTTTTGCATGCATTTCCTTTAAACCCAGAACATCCTCGTCTGATTTCACGCTGAACGTGACAAGGCTTTTGTCCATGTCAGCGATTCATTTTCACACTCTTTCAACATATGCGTGAAAACAGTGTTAACAACACCAAGCATAAGGTGGAATAATGTCTAGGAATGTTTTGTCTCCAACAGTTGCAATTAGCGATGGATGAATGCAATTGAAATAATCTTTCGATTTGTTTTTTGAACCTTTTCCTTCAGTCAGCCAACTTGTATAATACGATGAAACATTTTCGGGGGATCTCAATTCGCCACAGCTGCTTAGCTCATCTTTCTTGGCATAACAATAAGTGCATGGGCATGCGCTGCTGTGCGACATTATACCTGCTAAGATATTCACTAACTTCAAATCGGTTGCAATTGTGCCGCGGAAAGGACATCGTCGAAATGTGTTGATCTACATTCTTATAATTTTCTTGTGCACTCGGAACGGCTGCTAGAATGAATATTCGTTTTACTCCAGAATCCTTAAATTTCCTTTCAGCTATCCTCTCATCATACTTAGCACCCTTACCGCTGCACTCGAAGTCCAATTCATTTGTTTGTACAGAAAGACATATTTTTAAAAATCCACCTCCTCCATCAATACCCATTTTTAAGTGAACATCTAGTACATCTCGTTTATTTTTCACATACTGAACAAAAGCAGGAACATCTTTGCAGTAAACTCCAAGCACAGGAGCATCCGAGACTTCATCGCCTTTTATACGAACGAAAGGAAATTCCTTAAAATCAAAATAATCGTCGACAGAATGAGCTGTGATATTAAGTTTTGTTTTTTAATCTTGGTTCAATTGCTTTTCTACTTCATGTACACACACGAATGGAAGCTGCCATTTTTAAAGTCACAGTGCTTGTGCTAATTTCATAGTGCTTGTGTCGCTAAAATCGATTTAAGTTTTTATTATTTTTGTTTTTTTAATAGTGGTTCATCGACTATAATTAACAATTAAAAAACTTCCAATTATTATAAAATTTATTATAAACGGTTATTATGAGTATTTAATACAAATATGTTTTATTTTTTCGATTTATAAGTATAAAATGATGCTAACATTTTTGAACCTACTTCGTGAGCAAAAATGTTCAAAGTGGATTTTTTTTTTAAATCTCTCCACAGATTATTTTGATTTTTATTATCTAAGAACATTGTAAATTCAGAATCTCTCCTAATTTTCTAGGTGTAAGAGCATTTTATTTAATTTTAGTTGCTTCTATTACTAAGAAAGATTTTTTTCTATCAACGGCCGTACAAGTTTGCAGCTATATGTATTCTAAACGTTTAAATTATGAGAAAAATGAATAATTAAAATTTTTTATGTTTACATCTTACTGACCGAATAGCTCTTTAGTCAAATAATGAATAATTTTGGAGAGGTATTTTCCCCAAAACTACGCCACTGATTGTAACAGAAATGGAAAAATAATCTTAAGCATTGAAAATCAATTTTTTAATAAAACAGATTCACGTACGAAAATTTAAAGTTGTACTAATAATATAAAAGGGTTACCACACAAATCTGAAAGAAAAAAAAACATTCCCCGGATTCCCTTTTACATATTTTACACAGTACATTAAGAGGAAGCACTTCAATTACTGTTCTTTTGTGTGAGCTATATTGGGCTAACTATATTTATTAGTTTTAATTGCTGGAAAAACAGCTGAATGTACTTAAATAAAGCTATAGTAAATGAAATAGTTTAGTATAACTGAATATCATACTTAAATGTCTCATAGATTAGGCTTTGAGTGGTCACCATTTTTTAAAAGACTAAAATAAGAACCAAATTCCCTGTATTTTCCCAATTCCTAAAGAAAGAATCAAAATACCCTGTATTTTTCCTGTTATTGTAGATGATTTTTAAATTCTCTGTATTTTCCAGGGCTGTCAACCCTCTGTATTAACAGGGGAAAAAAGCATTTTTACTGTTATAAGAAAATGAAGCATTACTGTTTTAACTTTCAATGGAAAAGTAACTTCTACGAAAAGCGGTAAAAGAAGAACTTAACTGAATAATCTTCATAAGTTTTCTGTGAGCCTACAATATCAGGGAGAGACTATTATTGTGAAAATTGGGTTTAATTTAACATGTATGCAGCAAAATTAATTCATTTAGAATAGATAGAAAATTTTCACAAAGAAGTATTAAAAAAATTTTAGTTTTAAATTTATCTATTTTTTTATTTTCTTCTTTATACATAAATGGAGTATTTGAAATTAATAAATTGAATAAGTCCCTATTCAGGGGTGGTATTCTGAGCTCGAGTCGACCGTCGATTTGAGTTTTTGGAAGCAGCACCAGGGGGCGCTTTACCTGATATTCTACTTTCCCCGCCCATTGCTCGATTTTTGGTATTCCTAGCAAGTTTTAGTGGATCTTGAGCTCTCTTTTCGGTCGAAGCGAAAATCACTGGTATTTTCAGTAGAGTAATGGCGAGCGCATGATTAGTAATTATTTTACACGGCTAAGTCCTCGGAAGAGACCGATGTATAGAAACAGAAAATATGCTTTTAGTCTTCATGATGATGTATTTTATGATTTTTTTCGATTAACGGAAAATCTTGTTCAGTATTTTTGCGTGGAACTAACAGAGGACTTGGGAAAAAAAAGCAAGGCGAGGAAACGTGATTTCAGTAGAAACATACGTTAAACTTAATTTATTTTCAATATCATGAGCATATGTCCCGCAGTGGACTGATCGTTAAGACACGGTTCCCAGCAGATCACCGAAGTCAAGCATCACTGGCTACGGTCAGTGTGCGGGTGGTGACCACTTGGATCAGTCTGCGTAGGGACCGAGGGTGTGCGGTATGGGTCCTCGTTAAACTGTGCTACCGTAAAGCGCTCGACTTCGCGCGCAGGTCGTCGGGCTACCGAAAAGGGGGTGCCATCCCCTCCGCAGAGGATCAAAATTGTGATAGCATGTCTTCGGATCATCCTCCGGGATGTTTCCCAGACCGTCGCCAATAGCCCATTCTGCAGCTCTAGTCAAATTTTAGATTCAAATCAAATATACAGTGGTTCTAATATTGCCATAAAAACTGAAAATGGGATATAAACAAATACTTAAGTGAATAATAAAGTATTTTATAACAATGAAACTATATATAATTCACTATACTTAAAATATTTGAAAAATCTATTTTAACATAAAACTAATATTGCTGAACATGGTAATTGCAATATGAAGTACGTAAATTGCTGGACAAATTAATAACTAAATATTTCGAATCTCTCAAAGTGAATTTTTTCTTATAGCTAAAATTTTATAAAAGTTTTGTTAAAGAGAGTTCAAATTTTTTTTCATGTAACAAGGAGGTCCATATAATGAACTGTTATGTTTATCTTTTCATCATTTGATTGGTATTTATCAAATTTCACTCGTATAAGAATAATGAAGCATAAAACAAAAAGCTTAGTTGAAAATAGAATTTAAATTGCAAATTATACTTTCTTTTATTATCAACACAAATAAAGTGATATAAATATTATCTTCTTAAATAAAAAAAAAGCCTGCACTCACCTCTATTAAATCATAATTAAGAAAATTCGTAATTTTCAAAAGGCAAAGTGAAAACCATCTGTTTAGCAATATAAAGTGGTTAGAAGTTAGTAGCAAGAATGCTGTTTACATTTGAAAATTCTGATATTTTAATTTTTTTTCCTGGATCTTTTTTCTACTATCCACATAATATTAAATGCAATTAAAAGTTTATTTCTTTTTAAAAAAAAATAGCATACATGTGATATGCCAATACAATGTACTCCTGTAATACAATTCTGAAAAACAAAGTTTGGTTTCTTAATCGCTATTAGAATAAACAAACCAAAGATCTGATTGCAACTCAATAAACTAATAATAATAGTGCATATTAGATTTTTAATTATCAGACTTGTAAATAAAATTTATCTAATAGGTCAATGTTTAACATTATCAACAAAAAAAACTTATCATTTCGGAGATGTATATAAAATTTATTTAATCTTATACTATAATACGAGGAATGGTTGTCAAGTCGAAAATCGCCCCAGAATTAATAAACTCCGGTAAACCTGGGGGTCTGGGGTTTTTGGCCACGAGGAATCGATTGGCGCCGGTTTTGAAGCGCTACGGTCGAGCAGTTCGGAGTTACAGATAGGATATTTTCAAACTTTATTAGTTCGCCATAGATACTTTTCTCCACTCTTATAAATGTATGCTAATGCGAACCTTACAATTGAAATATTAATTTTCGACAACTTAAACCAATATATACGAAGGAATTAATAATTTAATTGTAAGGTTCGCATTAGCATACATTTATCAAAGTGGAGAAAAGTTTAACTTTAGTGTTAAAATCGCCGTCAACAAAGTCCGAAATTTCAACATTCGTCAGATTTCAAGCTACATTTTCAACATGCAGAACGCACCTCTACATGAAATTCTTCAAGGCGCCGGAATTTTGGAGCAACAAGCGATCAACTCAATTCTACCCGCAAATGGACAACTAGAAGATACCGTCATTGTCAGAATGCTTCTCCATTACGCCGAACAAGCTTACCCGACCGTCAAAGTTGGTGTACTTCACCCTGAATTTGTCGCACGCTTCTACGTTACAACAGCGGATGGCGCTTATGAAGGAATGGCTCTTCTCAACGATATCAGCGACCAGAACAAGGCTTCCAACTATCTATGCGGCGTTCAACAAGGATTCGACGTGCTACTCATTCCCATTCACAAGAGAGCTCAAATGGATAGAGGCGAGCACTGGATGCTAGGAATTTACGAAGCAAGCTATGGAGAACGTCAACTATTAGTCTGCGATCCAGTCGACAACCCGCTGCCCATCGATGCTGTTTTGAGAAAAATACTGCGACACGTTTTGAATACCGTTGTTACGAATGAAAAGCTGAAAGGATGCATCGTGAAACCTCGCAACGCTTACAACCACCAAGATGACGCGTCTTCCGGCGGAGTTTACATCGTCTTTTATGCTCGACAATACCTCTCTCATCGACGCCTTTTCCTGGACAAGAATTTTCAAGAAGCGGATGAACGGAAGCAAATTTACGAATTCGTTGTGAACAGTGTCTTTAATTGTATAATTTTTTGTTATCAATTACATTTTATTTCCTATGACTTTTCAAACTTTACCTTTGTATAGAATAGTTCCCTTTCCAAACTCTGTTTAGATAGTTTACAATGGTGCACTTTAACCGGTTATCTTTTCACCAATGGTTTCACAAATTTTCTTATGGCATGTATTGTTTTGATAAATCACAATTGAAAATTTAAATCTTCGAGTTAGCTTCGATACCTGTTTTCTCCGAGCGGAGCTCGGTCACCCGCTGGTAAATGTAAATATCAAGTATTATTGCAATAAAATAAAAGTAAAGTTTTACAATATTTAATCTCAAAATCTCAAATAAATCTTATAAGACAATATTTTATCTCAAATAGATACTGAACCAAAATGTCTTTTTCAACAGCTTGTGGCGCGTGAAATGCATCAGAATGCTTCGAGCATTTTTATTGGCTGATAGCACGGAAGAAGCTTCACCCCTACTCTACTCATGAAGTAGACCTGTCCACGAGAATACTCCACCGATATCGGTGCCTTGGGATATTCATACACTTTCAGATGCACCTGGATAATTTTGTTTTTAATTTTTTTCCGCACTTGCGCTGTATAAAGCAATTACTCTTATCTGGCGCAGTTTTTATTATTATTTTCTTAATTTTAAAGCAATAATTTCGTTATCAGTTTAAAATTGATTCAAAAGCTTTGTTTAATTTATTCTTAATAATTAAGCTATAGCACTAGACCTAGTATATATTTCGGACATTTACCAAAGGTCTAGTCATACTAGGTCTGGTTAAGCGCCATTGCCCGGTATATCCTACACTGATGTTTTTTAAGGTCAAGTGCCATTGCCCGGTATACCCTACGCTCATGTTTTTTTAAGGTCAAGTGCCACTGAACGGTATACATTTGCCCGGTATACCCTACACTGATGTTTTTTTAAAGTCAAGTGCCACTGCCCGGTATGCGAATTGCCAAAACATACCGTAGATTGCAAAGGGTTGGCGAAAATTTCTATTGGCGTTAAAGGAGCGTTCTCGCAAATCGCCAAACAGCTGTGTGCTTATGTTTTTGCTTTGTTTTCGGTATCGCATAACATTCAACAAGTTAGATATGCGTGCGACATTTCAATTAAGCGGGTCTTCATTTGATTCTTCTGCATCAAATAAAATATAAAGCGTATTTTTTTGTTATAGCGGCGACCTAATCGTTTGTATCTGTTGACTAAATTGTGTTTAATAGCGTTTTTTAAAAGGTCGTAATAGAACTAAGATAGAAAAATTACACATTATTACATATTCTATAGTTTCATAACTTTCATTAAATGTATTTCGAGTAGTGAAATTCTTTTCCTTCTCATCCACCAATTAGAATTAATAATTTCACAATGACCTTTAATCCTTATTAATGAAATGATTATTATAATAAAGTTTGTTTACTAAAAGATTAAAAAAAAAATTTTATTGTTTAGCAGAGACTTAGTTTCCAATTCTATATTCATTAATTAAACTTAATGGTTCTGTTCGATAACCATTTACAATTTTTTTTAAATATTATTTAATTTTCTGTTATTATGAAATTCTTTAAATATTTTTCGACGTAGAGATTATTTAGCAATAACGCGAAAAGCTGAAATTTATAAATGTATAATATTTATAAATGTTTAAGAGAATTTTTAGCAGCTATTTTGTACTAATTATTTTAATTGAAATGTTCATTTATACGCAGTTTTATAATAATAATCTTAAAATTCATTGAACAATTGAGTATTACATTTTAAAATGCAAGTATAATTTAATAATTATTTCATTTTATAACTGCAAAACGGTAGATAAGTAACTTCGTTGTAAAGTTTTACATGATACGAGAATATTATACGATTGCTTTATAATGAAAGAACAACAATTTAAGTTTTAAACTTTTTGTTGAAAAGAAAGAATTGAAAATTTCTCCTGTCATCGGTGTTAGCGATTAGAGAGTCTTTTATCGTATAAATATTAAGTCAGTATTGTTCCCTTTTAAATAAAAATGCATTTTGCTCCGGAAAAAAAAATTACTTGAATTTTGTCGATAGAAATTCCCTAATTATAGCAGCAAAAACTTTTAAATTTCTAATCAAACTTTCCTTCATTATAATTTTGTGTAAATAATAATTATTAATAATATAAATGACTATTGAAAGGAATTAATTGAGAATGTCCAATTTTAATGAATTAACTGTTTAAGCAATCAGATTAATACTTTTTTTCATAATTTACAAATGGATAAAAAGTTTTTACAGTTTAAAAGTGAAGAGAAAAAATATAGTTGAGATTAAATTTATGAAGTAAGCACAACCCGAAGGAGATTGAAGTAATGGCATTAAAATCGAAATTTCAAAAGAAAAAAAAAATCACGTTTTAGTGTACAGTGAGCAGTAAACAAAAATCTAAAACTAACTTTTGATCTAATGATCAGATGTTTACGTTCTAGGACTCAATCTTAATGGATCGAGAGGGTGAATTCAAATATGCCGCTTAATTATAGCAGACAATATATTTTAAGTTCGGAAATCAGACACTAAAACGAGCCTACTTTGAGAAATTTTTTTCCTGCGTATTCGGTTTTTGATCCCCAGTATATAGGGGTTGCCGCAATCTGAAAATATTATCCCAATAGTTTGGTCAGGAAAGCAATGCAATGTTAGGACCCTTAGTGTTAACTTTACTTTTTGCGCATTTCACCATATCTTGGGAACTTTCCAGTGAACTTTTAAGTGAATTGAAAAATTTTTGCACTCAATGTTTTAATGTTCATTTAATTTAGAATTTCCTTAATTCCCTACCACTATTGTAAGATATTTACTTTTCACCTAACTTGTAAAACTTAAAAGTTTAGAATTCTTTACAAAATCACTCAGGCGAAGTGATTGCGTTTTATTTAAATCTTATTTAGAAGGTATTTTTCTAAAAGTATTTCATTTAAAGTTTTTATCTAATTTTTGTTTCTTATTTATCTATAGTTATTGAAAGTTAAGTTGATATATTTTAAGTTGAAATGAATGTCGCCCTGCTTTGATTAGTCCAAAAATTATTTCAAAGGAAACATAACTTAACATTAAACACTCAGGACTTACAATTATAAATCAAACAATCACTACATTTATTTATTAAAAAACACTCTTATGAACTGATAATAAATTGATCTAAGTCCTAAATGTGAGTACTATTATATATAATTTATTTAAACTCAGTATATACATCTGACCTCTGTTGTCGCCAATGGCTCAATTTTAAAATATAGTTTTTCTTTTACAAATTTTCGGATATTTTCATATGAAGGATAGTTTGAGAATTAAAAATTTTTGTTTAAAAAAGTTGTTACAAATTATAATTATTATTAATACTTGACAACAGGAAGTTTTTAATTAAAGGTTGAAAATTTTTTAATTATGTTATTTTTAATTATGTTATTTTTTTATTATGTTTTTAATTACCTAATTCATATAACAGTATTTAGGAATCTATAAATTTATGCTACGTATGATCGTTGCAGAATAACCTGTACACAATATATGTAAATAAAATATATTTTTAAAATTGTGCATTTTCTATTATTTGCATTTATTATTCTTATACGGAAAGAGTATCAAGGTATCTATGACCTCCATAATAAATGAAGTATTTACGGACTTTTATATATATTAAGGAACTGAATCAATTTTTCACGAAGTTTAAGATCTCATCCAATTGAAAAAAAAGTTATTTAATAAATATTTTTTTACAATAAATGCTTCTAGTAATAAAACAAACGCGATATAGGTCATTGAAGAAAAATCCCTTCATTTGTGCATTTTTCCCTTCTTGAAATTATTTCACATATTTCTTTTTCCACTAGCAAATTTCCGATTACTTTAAAATTTTAAAAATATCGATTTTTTCATTTGCAAGAAATTTTTACTTTAAAGCGTGATAACAATTTTGAATACTCCAATTTTTTTTTCTTATAAATAATATGTCTTTGTTAATTTCTAAAAAAAATGTTCATAAAAAAGTTTACATTATTTTTTTATCAAGATTGATTTAACAGAGAAAATCACTAAATTAAACAGGTTATGTTTTCTTACAATAAAAGTTAAATAGAAATAATTCTTCAAAATAGCGTTCCAATAAAACATGGTATTAAAATGTTACGTTATTTTTTGTGATTGGTTCATTAATAAATTATTTTTATTTCTTCACAAACACAATTCTTGTAAAAAAAATTAAAAAATTAAATCAGTTATATAAAAAAACTGGATCGTTTTATAAAATATAAATTAGCGTCGTTTTATAAAATATAAATTAGCGTCATTTTATAAAATATAAATTAGCGTCGTTTTATAAAATATAAATTATTGCGCTTAATAAAATATAAATACAGTTTATTTGTAACGTGATCCTAAGAATAAAAAGGTTATTTTCTTTTTTAATTCTCTACTAAAATGAATTAATGAGTTATTTTTATTCATCATGGCTAGTCGAGGAGGAGAAAAAAATATCGAATTTCACTGTTTAGGTTAATGTAATTTCGTTCTCCCACCACATTTAAGCGTAATCCATCGCCAATTCCACTTGCAATCGCCTAGTTTATAATCTACGGTATGTTTTGGAAATTCGCGCCCGGTATGAATTTGCCCGGTATATCCTACACTGATGTTTTTTTAAGATCAAGTGCCACTGCCCGGTATACATTTGCCCGGTATACCCTACACTGATGTTTTTTTTTAAAGTCAAGTGCCAGTGCCCGGTATATATTCGCCCGATACTCCAAATACTGATGTTTGTTCCAATCTATCGTCAGTAAGTATTAAAATATTGAATAAATGTAATTATATCCACGAATAAATTAATATCAAATCGGATGTCATAAATATTTCGGACATTCACCAAAACGACTAATTTGATTGTCAACATTCACCGGTAAAAGTCAACAACCACCGATTTCGGTCATTCACAGTAACATGCACATCATTTACATAATAACCTCATCAGGACGATTATTTCATACTTTGCCTAAATAGCATCCAGCATTTCAAAAAATAAAAATAATTGGTTTTGTTGGCGATGATCTCGTAAGGCGATAAAGAATCATGCATAGTACAAGTAAAGAAGATATTAACCTCTATTAAACTAAAAGTGGATGAATACCCCAAGGAACCGTTATTTTCTGTTCTGTGTTATTTAAAAAAAATCTTACCGGAACTCGAAAATAAAGTCTTTTATATGTTAATCTCAACAGTGGTTAATTGTCTCGGATCTAATCTGCATGTTTGTTTCACACCATTTTCGCGAATTCTTGAGATTTCCTTTATGTCAAGATTTTCAAGTCTTATCATATCAATAAATTATTCTGATAATCAAATGCTTTGATTCCATCTCTACATTTTTCCTGCATAATTTCAAGTTTAGAAGTTTTAGCACAAAAAAACTTAACATAAGGTTGAAATCCCAAAACAGCGAAAAAACAACAGCTTGAATTTCTAAGATAAGAGTCCTCGCCTCTGCTACTATGTTTCTGTTCTGTTTTTATCTCATCCCTACCAGTCATATGCTTACAAGGCTTTCTTCACCACGTAAATCAACTTATTGCCACAATTATCTTGCCACAAATTCTTGCACATGATCTTGGACAAAAATTTCTTTGCCACAGAAATTCCCACGAATTAATCCTATACAAATGTTTTTCGAGTTAAGCTTAAAATGAGAAAGTTACAGTATTTTATTTTTATTTTATAAGTCTAAATTAATTTTTATGATTATCATCCTTTCACAAGCCTTTCATAACCATCGCTGCACAGCGGACCCAATTTTTCAGGTTTGCGACTACCAATGTTCAAATCCGTATCCTTGTAGTTTTTAACCCAATCCAGAAGACAAGGGAACTTCTGGATCAAGTAATGAGAGACAGTTTGCCTTCGTGGAGGACTTTTTGTTGGAACTAACCAACATTTGCGTTACACGGAGAGGAAAACGGTTAGCCTGAAGGCAAGGGGACTCGAACCCATGATCCGTCTACCTATAAGGATATTTTACGTCAGCACTGGTCGATGCGAGCCTGATACGGAATTTATATCTACCAGAAAGTTACAGTATATAAGTAATGGTATGTAGGTATATTATTAAACAATGCTATGTGAGAAGTGGCCACATACCTTCTATTTTTGTCCATGTGTAGTGAGGTTGAGGAGATCCACTGGCAACACAAACTAAGTGAGCCTCAGAGCCCTCAGTAACTTCAACATCGAATGGTTCTTTTAACCAACGCAGGGGTGCTGAAAATGGAATTAAAAAACACGAAAAGTCACAGTTAAGCTTATTAAAATAAATAATTCTTTAAACTATACAAACTTTATGTTAATAATGTTAAGCAAAAGCGATGTAAAAGCATAATACATTCCTTATTTTTCAAATAAGCTAGTTTGAAAATTCTAGAAAAATTTACATGACTGAAATTTTTAAAGCAAAACTCATTTTTACCATTGAGGAAAATTTCACTCTATTTATAAAAAATAATTTAAAATTTTTTTTAACAAGATAATTAAATTAGGTGTTAGTTTTTCTATAAAACAAACTGCTTTCCAAAAAGAAAAGATCTAAATTGAAATGATTTGGAACGAAATTGTAGTGCATGAATTTTGAAAGCTTTACAATCATTATTTTTTTAAACAGTGTTTTTAACGTTTGCGAAGTAAAGAAAACAAACTGTTTAATCAAAAAAGGAAATTAATTTACAAATTCATAAAAGACAAAATAAGTAGGTAATATTGAAAATAATAAATCAAAATATAAAAGCGCATAAAGCAGCTGAATCCAAATTTGTTTTATTATAATTTATAAAATCAAAAATACAATTCTAGCAGAAAACAACACAAATTTTAAAATATGTGTGTTAGTAGGACACCACTTCATCAGGGGTAGTGAAGTGCTGTCCTACTTAGTGCTGTACTACTTATATCTTAAAAGTTTTGTTGTTTTCTGCTGGAATTGTATTTCTGATTTTATACATTGAAAACAAACTGTTTTCATAGTGGTAAAATAGTGATGCATACTCACATTTAAAACAATTTTTAAATGTAAGTAAGACTTCAAATAATATTTCCACAGATAAAGAAATAAATTCATTATATCTGCATCTCTTTTTCAAAATCGAAATTGCAAATATTCAAACATTCATAAGTTAATTGTTAAGTAATAACTGGGTGCATTTTTATCTAAAAACCGCAAATAAAATTTCAAGAGTCCCATGATTTATTTTAAATGGAAAAAAAAACTAGAAATTTAAGGAAAGAAAGGTTTTAAATTTTACTGATATGGAAACAAAATATCTATAATTTGTATCGCAATTGAGGATGAAGATTTATTTGTCAAACAAAACAAAAATATTTTGATTTTGAAAAATATTTGTTTAAGAAAATAAATCAAATGAAAAAATAATAAATACTTTGAATATTCCTAAATCCATAGCTTCCAAACATTTCGGAAATTCTGGAAATTTTTATTATTCAACTATGAGCAAAATTCCTTTAATTTCTAATATCCATTTAATAATTTTTGTTAGAATGTTATTTAAATCTATTGTGTATAAGTATTTTTATACACTTGAAAGTACCGGTATTCATTAATTATTCTTTTAAAATTTTATTAAATTTCAAAACATTTATTTATATAATCATTAAATAATCTGTGTTACTTACTCCACAAAAGTTTTACTTGATAGTTGGGAGATATATTGCTTTTCATAATATGTTCCTTTTCAGAGAAAATAGAAGGACTCATTAAACATTGATTTAGATTCAAATTAAATTTTTTTCTTACGTTTTTATGAGTTTACTAAAAGGACATTATATAGTGTTATTTACTGCTTCTAAAGTTTTTCTCACGCGAAAAACTGTTTAAAAAATAAACATCCGAAACAAATAGTTATCAACTAAAGGCCAAAGAAATAAATTATCTATTAAAATGTTGTAAAAAGAATATAATACCTTCAACAACAAGAGTTGCTGATGCAGTGTCATTTCCAAATGCGTTTTTAGCAATGCAAGAGTAATTTCCAGCATCATCCAAGCTGACTGGCTCTATGGTGAGAATGCTGGCATCATTCAAGCTTGTAACTTTAAAGTTGGAAAAATCAGAAATAATTTTTTTTGCGATTTTTAAACCATGAAAACTTTATGGGAGTTGTACCGCCACTTACGCAGCCAACAGATGCTTTGCCGCTAACATATATCTTTGAGGCAAAATTCATTGGAATTATTTTTGGTGGTTCTGAAATAAATGATTTATAAAAAATAATTAATGAACAGGAATTTTTATTCTTTGAGTAAATTTTAATACAAATTCATTATATTTCACAATTGCTTTTAAATTCCTATGAAATAAAATGTATTTTTATATTAGTCATAAAGCTCTTTTTTCTATTAGATATATGGAACGTTGGAAATGTAGAAAATCTCAGTATTCGGCGCGAAGCGCCGCTAACTGATTCGTCTAAACTGTAGAGTCCTAAGTTGAATGGGCATAAATTTCAAGATGAAATATATGTGATGAGAAAATTTACAGTGAAACACTGTAAGTCCTGATGGTGGAGTCCTGGGAGGATGCAGAACACAATCAATTCTGTGGCTCTGGAAGTAGGGAACGGAGCAGCTTAACAAGCTCTTCGTTTTGAAGTAGTTCTTTCATCTCTTTGAAGATGAGCAGGAATCTGCTGGCAGCATCTTTTGTAGTCTTGGGTTGGGCTCTTCTTCTATGAGCGGGTTTCCTGGGTCTTGCACCGCAGCCCGAAAAACAGGCCGGGTGCTCACCATCACAGTTAATGCATTTGGCGGGAATGGATCTGGGTTTCGTACAAAGGTACGTAAGATGAGCTTCTGCGCATTTCATGCAGGCTGGTTCGGTGACTTGGCAGTTGCGCTGGGTGTGGCCATATTTCTGACACCTGAAGCATTGTGTCTGGAATCTTCCTCCTCTGAATCTTTCTGCTATCACATCTCTCTCCAAAATGGAGCTAATGTTGTAGATTTTTCTGCTGGTGGGCGTGTCCATCTGTATGACGAGGAAGAGTGGGAGGGGCCTAAGCTCCTGCCCACTTCTTTTACTAAGCTGAATGATCTTTTCTGGATGAATTCCATATTCGATGAGATATTTTTCGAGGGCTGAAATATCCGTTTCTGCAAGCAGTCCTCTGATGAGGGTTTTAAGTTTTGGATTTGGAGCCATGTCCAGGGTTGGGCTGGGGGTAGAGCTGGGGCCCACCGAATCGGCAGTTTCCATACTCTCCGTCGGTAGTGTATCATCTGGGATATCGGGAGCTGGGACTTGAGTGGGCTCGCTATCGGAAGTAATGTCAGGGAGCGTCGCCTGGTTGACACTCGTTTTCGCCTTTTTTCTCTTCTTCTTGTTTCTTTTCACAGTGGGGTCTGGAATTTCTGTAGTGTCCATTTCAATCGTTGGAGTAGGCACTGAGTCTTTGATAGTGTGCTCTTCTTCAGGCTTTTGAGCGTTGGGCACTGGATTGGCAATTGGAGTTTCAATCTGTCGATCTTTCTCTTCCTTCTGCTTCTTTTCCATGGAGTTGAGAAAACCTGCTGCTCCATGCATGAGATAGAAATATATAGGATTCGCGCGCCAGTCTAATCCCTTTCGGAGTCTACAGTATGGGTGATACCATCTTTCTAGTTCTTCCAGGGTAAACTGTAGGTAGTAATCTATTACTTCATCCTTTTCCATACTCGTAATCGGGTGAAAGTATTTTAGGGGAATCCCACTTTTCTCAAGAAATTCCTCTGTTGAAGTTTGGTCAACTTTGTTCAGTGCACTGTTTCGGCCGGTGGCCGGGTAGACTTTTCCACCTCGTCCAGTTCTATGATACGGCATTGCTGCGCTGAGATAAAACACGTCTTTACTCGATCACGTCATGAGCTGATCTCTCTGGTCTGGTCTCTATTAGATATATGTTAGGAATAATACATATATAGTATACATAAAATATTTAATAAATGATATAAGATTAAATAAAATCTAGAGAATTATTTGGTAAAATAATAAAAATTCAAATAATGTAGTATAATTAAAGTTATATTGCTATTTTAAGAATACACCCGATTCAATTACAATCCATAAAGTAAACAATGCAACTTTCAAAAAATTAAGATTAACGTTAACAGACTTCCATAGCATCTTTTTTCAAAAGGTTGCTTTTAAAAATTGTTAAAGCGGTTTACATTTATTTTTATTTAAAAATGAAGTCACGCTCACATATACGTAAGAAAAATGTAGGCTTACCTTTACAATTTGTTTCTGTGTAAGCGAGAATGAAGAAAAAACACACACAGCACAAATATTTCTGCTTCATCATAAAGGTTCAATCATACCACATTCATACATTGAAATCCTTCTAGAATTGAAGTTTTGAGATAGCTGCTATGAATACATCTTAATCCCGAAACATTTTATTAATGCACTTTCGTGCAAATCAAAATTGCTTGATGTGACAGCAAAGCATATAGCTAGCGCCACATAACGGATAATAAATAAACTAAATATAACAATTCACTAATCAACAATACGTGAGAGGGAAACAAGATAATTTAAGTTGCTAAAGTTCAGCATAATTAAGTTTTCATGTAAAAAATTATACACAGGTATTCATTTGTATTGAACAACATTTAAAGAATGAATTTTGTCTGTTTTGCTACCACGTTTCATACTCTGAATAAAGTAATACATCGATGTCAATGAAACAAAATAAGCTCTCATACAATATTTATATATGCAAAATCAATTATGAAAATAAGTGTACAACTGTTTAAAATAATGCGTTGTGAGTATTTTTTTTAAATCATGAAATAGCGCTACATATCATAAAAAGAATGGTTGCTTACGTAAAAATTATAAATATCTACAGCAAACAAAATGTAAATAACATCATTGATTTAAGAACATTGTATCTCTTGCATCATCTTACCGTGGACAACAACTTTTGCCGATTTTTCGAGATGTTCGCCGACACCGTTCTGTACTCTGCAAGTATAAGTACCGGCATCACTTATTTTCGTCTCTTTAAAAGTGAGATGACCCTCCAATGAGTTGATTATAATCCTCTTCTCGTGATTATTATCTGGAAAAAGAAAGTATATTCTAGAAATTAGTAAATAGTAAGAACGTATAGATACACTAAGAGCTTTTTTGTTCTACTTAAGGTAATTATCAAAAAATTTTAAGATGAACCACGAATAAATCAATTTGATGAATGAGAGTTCGAGAATTTTCTTTGATATTTAAATTAAATTTTTTATTTTAAAAAATGTGAGCCTCGATGGTTCAGAGGATAGAGCGTTCGCCTTTTAATGCTGTGAACCGGGTTCGAATCTCAATGATGGCTGGCCTATACGAATTCCGCATCCGGCTTGCACCCACCACAGTGCTGACGTGAAATATCCTCAGTGGTAGACAGGTCATGGGTTAGAGTCTTTTTGCCGTCAGGTAAACCGTGAGAGGTTTTCGCGTCTTCCCTTTCCATGTAACGCAAATGCTGGTTAGTTTCAGCAAAAAGTCCACCATGAAGCCAAATTTCTCCCATTACTTGATGCAGGAGTTCCCTTGTCTTTTCGAGTTAAACATTAGGAGTCGTAATCCCCAAAAAGTGGGTCGGCAGTTTAACGATGGTTATAAAATTAAAATATAAAATGTGTAATGCTATATAAGAGGGACCGAGGGTGTGCTGTATTGGTCCTCGTTAAACTGTTTTACCGTAAAGTGCTCGACTTCGCGTGTAGTTCGTTGTGGTACCAAAGCGGGGGTGCCATCCCCTCTCCAGAGGATCGAAATTGTGATGGTATGTTTTCGGATCATCCTCAGGTATGTTTCACTGACCATCGCCAATAGCCCATTGTGCAGCTCTAGTGCGACGTAAGGAAACTACTACTACTGCTGAATAAGAGGTGGCCACATACCTTCAATCTTTGTCCATGTGTAGTCAGGTAGAGGCGATGCACTCGCAACACAAACTAAATGTGAGCCCTCAATAACTTCAACATCGAATGGTTCTTTTAACCATTGTAGGGGAGCTGAAAATAGATAATAAAAATCTTCATCTAAATTTAAAAAAAAAGAAGCTTAACTAAAATTTAAGAAAGCAGTAAAGTACGGTATGATGAAAGAATACGTTGGTCAACATTCTGCCGACCGAACTAAGTAGGGGTCAGAGAACTGGCCTTGCATGGGAAAGGTTCTTTGTTCGAATCCCGAGCAGGGCAGGGATGTTGTTTCATTTTGTACTATCTCTCCTTACTGTGGGAGCAACGTTTACCCACCCAATAGGGTGCCCTTGAAAGAGTGGCCAACAAATCTGTCCCATAAATGCCTCAATTGACAAAAGGTTAACACAGGTAGGCATTGGAAACAAAATAAAGAATAAAAGGATTTTAATTGTATGAGAGCAAGATTTCCTAACTTTGAGAGAAGTCTGTATTATTTTAAACGTGAAAGAGTCACAATTAAGCAGTTCAAAATATTTTTCTTATTTTTCCAAATTGCACATTTATTGCATGGTTAAGCAAAAGTTTAGAACACTTTAAGGAAATATACTGTAATTTGATCATTGCACTGCGCTTACATGATCGCAATTACATTTATTTTTTTAATAAATAATATCCATTTTTTCTATCGAGGCAAATTTCTTTGACAATTCATTAAAAAATAGTTAGGTAAGATGTAAATTTTTAAACAAAACTTACCGTTCTTAAAAAAATAATCATTTTGAAAAAATTTCAAATCGCATGCTTTTTGAAAGCTTATTTTCATTATCTTTGAAAACAGTCTTTATCGGGTTTTGTGCGATATAAACTCTCGTCCAGAATTATAATAGATTGACGCATTGTAAAGAAAAGCATAATTCTATTTATATAACTGTAAATATAAGTAAGTGATTAAATGCATAAAATCATACTATCTTGGATTAGATAAAAATACATTCATTAATGCCTGCAACGTTTTCACAAAATCAAAAATTTAAATATTTAACTACTCATTATTTAATAGTCAAGTATATTTGAAGTATTATTGCATATATTTTGGAGGTAAAAATGAGACTAAAACTTTACATACAATATAACTAAACGAGATTTGATTTAAAAAGAAGAACACCAAGCAATAAAGAAAAGAATATTTTAAAATTTAATTACGTAAACAAAATTATCTATATTGATTTGTATCGGAATTAAGTGTTATTACATGATAGAGACATGTTTGTCTAACAAGACAATAATATTTTTGTTATAAAAAAATAATTGTAATGTAATAGAAATTAAGGAATCATTATTCCGTAGATTCCAACTGTTTCGGATTTTCTGGAATGTTCTATTTTTATTATTAAAATAATAGCAAAATTCATTTTTGGTCCGAGATTTAATAATCATATGACCATATTCTTTCTACACTATTTTTATATCACATTACATAGAATTATTTTAAACGTACAAATTTTAAGGGGTTAGTTAATTTTATAGTATTCCTGTATATAGTCGTCAATTAAATTGTTGTTTTGCTAACATTGCAAACATTTCCTTAGAAAATTGGTAGTTATATCATTTTTTTTATAAATGTGTACCCTCAGTTTTTAAAAATGGAGATACACGTTGAAAAACTTTTTAGAATATTGATTTAGTTACAATTTTGATTTAATTATAAAAACGGCATAAATGATGACTGTTTTTAAACTAAGTAATAACGTTTAAATTAAACAACTTGTTGAATGCAAATTTTAATGTCCATCTATTGCTTTTCATTTTATAAAATTTTATTTCGCAATAATATTGGTCTTGCAGTGGACTGATCCTAAGGACACGGTTCCCATCGAAGTCAAGCATCACTGACAGCGGTTAGTAAGAGGGACTACTTTTAACAGTTTGCTTAGGGACCGAGGGTGTGCGGCATCGGTCCTTCGCTCGCAGGTCACCGAGCTACCAAAGCGGAGGAGTCTGCAAAGGATGGCATGTCACGATTAAGGATTTCTCCCAGACTCTTCCCAATTGTGCAGTTCTAGCGTGACGTAAATAAGATGCCCACCTAACTCAATAATTTTGCTGCCTAAAAATATGAATCGTAAAAAAAAAGTTTAATTGAACAACAAAACTTCATTTAAATCTTCAAACTTTGTGAACTCATTTTTATCATGCGGTAATTTTAAAATTATATCTATAAGTTCGCTAAAAGGATGAATCATATAGTGCCCTTTCAAAAGTATTTTCCCACGAAAAATTTTAAAACAAAATACGAAGCATTTTACAAATTTATGCTCATAGACAATATTAAAAAAATATTATAAATAATACAATACCTTCGACAACCAGAGTTGCTGTAGCCGAATCATTTCCAAATGAGTTTTAAGCAATGCAAGAATAATTTCCAGCATCATCCAAGCTGACGGGCTCTATGGTGAGAATGCTGCCGTCTTTCAAGTTTGAAACTTCAATCTTGGAAGAATCATGAATAATTTCTTTTTGATTTTTAAACCATGAAAACTTTATAGGATTTACTCCACCGCTCAATAAACAGACAACTGAAGCTTTACCACCGATATAAATCATCGGAGTAAAGCTTATTGGAGGTATTTTTGGAGGTTCTGAAAATCAGCAAGGGAGAATGTAATTAATAAACAATAAATGTTTTTTTAAATCATTTCATTACATTTAAAATACTCAATGGAATATTTATTAAAAATTTATATCTATATGTTATTCATATAGCTGTATCTTTCTTTTCCATTTATACAGTGACAGAATGCGAACCTAAAATTTAAAAAATGATAGAATTCTTGTACATTTACATTAGATGTCTCAATAAAATAGTTAATTTGTTACTACAAACATGTGCAAACATAATCAAGAATGTGAATAATTGGGTTGATACTCCAGCAAGTTTTCCTTCTGAAGAATAAATTAGAATAAGTAAGGTAACTTTGCAAGTGTCAATATTTTTTTATTAATTACTGCTTTCTTGATGGATGGACAGCTTTTCTTGCATTCTTTGGCTCTTGTTCCATCACCGATTTACGTCTAATATTTTAGTACACTTAAAAGTACCTTGTCGGTGTAAGACAGAGCTAATGTTTTAAATTAAATATTTCTTTGTAAAATGCTGAATGAAAGATTAAAAAGTCTAATTTCGTACTTTCATAACAGCACTGTTATTTATATATCCTAAAAAATATTCAATTTAATTCCGTAAAATAAACGATACTTCTTACAATTAATTATGAATGATTAGTGTTAATCTATTATATATAATTCTCCTACCTGGCTCCCAAATTTTGGCTGTATTTCTTTTCAGCCGGTGGCAACGTTTGCTTTATTTTGAAAACACCAAAGCATTCTGCCTTTTAATGATGTGTTTCTGATCTAATATATATAATTCTCTTACGTGGCTCCCAAATTTTGTCTGAAGTACTTTGTACAACTAAATAAAATTCTTTTCACAACAGTTAAATATTTACTTTATTTTCTTCATTCATAGAGAAAACAGTCGGCAAAGGATTCTGTTAGGTTAAAAAACATTTCGCTAAAAAATTAAAGAATTCTAAAAGAAATAAAAATAAACAACTTAAAAAATAAAAATGCTGTTGCCAGTCATAGAATTTTTTGAAAGTTAACTTAGCAACATAAATCAAAATGACATAGAAGCGCAACTAGATCAAAATTATGATACCTGAGCGCTTGACGTAACAAATCCTTCAATTCTAAAAGTGTTGTATCGCCAAATGCCCAAATTAACAATTGTGTTCTTAAAGAAATTCTATAAAAAGTTTTATATAAAAAAATTTTATTCTACAACTGCTTCTTGAAGAACTTGGCTCATTGATTAAAAATATTGTTTTAATTTTACAGTACTAACTTTACTTCTACTTTCATTATTGCTATGACCATCTTTCATTACATTTTACAACTTCATGCTACATTTGAGGACTTTAAGTTGTTTTGTGGTTGAATACTGACATTTAGAAATGTGTACATAAAAAAATAATATTTAGAGGTTAAGAGTAGCCTCAGAAAAATTTGAATTGTTGGCATTGAACTTAACAATGGAAAGAATCGTTTTTATGAAAAATTGAATTGTATTGTTGACATCAAAACTAAAAATATTGTGTTTCAACTTAACAATACTACCTTAATTTATACTTTAGAATTGCCTCGGAGAAATTAGAATTGTTAGCAATGACTTAAACAAAAAGTTTTATTTTAGCTGACACATACTATATTATAATTTTAACTTTATTTATGACTATACTCATTTTCTTACTCTTTTCTTTGTTTTTTATACATTTTCTTTTTTTGTGATAAAATAAAAAACTTATAGTTGTTCCGCTTCTGAACACTGATGAAAACACAAAATGATGGGCTTCATCAACAATCAAAGATATATACATTTATTTTACAAATTCCATGTTATTAAGGTGGCGCCCTTCAGAGAATTAAAAATACAAAATTATCTTCATCAAAGCTGATGCTTTACATCCGGCGATCAGTGGCAGACTACTATTTCATATTGTTTTACAACACATGACTTTAGCCCTCTGGTGGGAAAGACTTTAAAACAAAACTTACAACAGTTACTTTTCTCAACAACTGAAATTTAGAATAGTGTGATTAAGAAAATATGTGAACTGTTTGCAATTTCCAATTAATATTGAAATGCACAGGTTTAGAATTTTCTACAGTGAAAAGTTTTCGGAACTTCAGTGTTCAAAAAAGTATACAAAAACTAGACGTTAAGAACGTATCCAATGAGCGAGCATTGGATTGCGAAGCAATCTGAAATGAACTGTGAAAGCAGTTCCGGGGGCTGGTGAGCGCCAGCGAGCAGGGGGCGAAGCCTCCTAGTAAAAAATAAAAGATTCAAAAGCGTCCCCTTTTAAAATGAAACTTTTCTTTTAAAAATCAGCAAATGATATATATATTTTGTTTTAAAATAAACGACATACAGATAAGAAAGTAAATGTAGGCTTAGGTACTTCAATTTGAAATTTGCTTCTGTGCAAGGAAGAACCAAGAAAAAAAAAAAACGCAGCACAAATATTTCTGCTTCATCATAAAGTATCGCCTGTCATATCACATTCAATTGTTGAAGTACTTAAAGAATTGCCGTGATGCGATAGCTGCCCTTTTTACGTCTTAATTCTAAAACATTTCGAATTAGTACGCATTCGTTAAAATCAGAAGCACTAAATGTGATAGAGAAACAGATAGCTAGCGCCACATAACGGATAATAAATAAACTAAAGTATAAAAACTACTACAACCAACAAGAATTTGTCAATAAAGATAATTTGAGTCGTCGCTGAAATTCGTCAGTGTCACTTCATGAATCAAAATGCAGAGAAATATCAAACTTTTTAAAGGTAGTTGTGATGGTTGTTTACATAAAATGTATAAATGCCTATAGCAAAAAAAAAGAATAAGAAAAAGGGAAAAAGTCTAAACATCTTTGGCATAACTAAACATTGTTTTTATCGCATCATCTTACCGTGGACAGCAACTTTTGCTGACTTTTCAAGATGTTTTCCAACACCGTTTTGTACTCGACAAGTATAAGTACCGGCGTCACCTATTTTCCTTTCTTTAAAAGTGAGATGGCCATCCCCGGAGTTGATTATCATTCTTTTCTCGTGATTATAATCTGGAAAAAAAGTATTAAAAATATCATTAATTTGAAAGAAAGAATAGAGTCAAACATATTTTTTGTTCATCCCCCTAAGATGCACCAAAAATGAATTAATTTGGTGAATTCGTGAACTTCCCTTGTTAGTGCAATTTTATATTAATAGTAATAATTATAAAAACTCTTATCGAATTTTGAAAACAGGTTATGTAGATTAAAATCCTATTTATTTAGATTACCTAAAGAGGTATCAAGGGTTTCTTCGTAAATTTCAAGTTGAAAAGTTCTCCGCAAATCTACCTTACAATTAACGCGCGACACACATTGTCTTCTGAGTTAAGCCTAAGTTAAGAAAGTCAGGGTATACATTAAGAGCGTTTTAATAAAAGACAATGTGAGGGATGAAGTCGAATCCCGTATCAGTGAATTCCCAGGGACCGAAGCAATCGCTACGGAATACGGATATTACGAACTTCAACATTAACCAAAGTTATTCTATTACATTGCAATGTTGCACATATAAAATAATAAATATTGCATTTAATTGATCTATTATTAATCTACACGTAGAAAATATCACATCTATATTTTAAAAGCTCACGAAAACAAGTGAATTAAAAAGAACACTGGATTTACTCTAGCAGATTACTTATCAGAAAAACTTCTCGAAATGATGCACGTTTTGGAACAACTGAACTGGAAACCACTCTTTTGGAAAGCCACATGAATGGATAGGGGTTCCGAGTGATTCGTCTCCGCATCCCCTTTCTGCCTTTCCTGTCTGAAACTTTTTATTTTGAAGATGTAGAAATATTTGAATTCTGAAATCATTATGTTCTTTTGACGAATGGAAAAGTTCTTTAATCATGAGAGAAATTGAGAATGGTTGCTTATTTTCATCTTCCTTCAATTGGATTTCTAATTTCGCAAAATAAGTATTTTTAATTCATTGTTTCCATGGAGATTCATCGCGGGATTCGGAAAATATTCATTACATTGAAATTTCAAACGGGATTTCGCTAAAACGGGATTTGACTGTAATATAATTCTCTCTCTTATTGGGTAATGCATTACCTTCAATTTTTGTCCATGTGTAGTGAGGTTGAGGAGATCCACTATCAATACACACTAAGTGAGCCTCAGTAACTTCAACATCGAATGGCAGGGGAGATAGACAAGAAATTAAATTTTAGAGAAATCAACTCTGTGGCCAAAAGTATCTGGACACCCAGTGGTACAAGCACATGTTAATAGGTTTTTGCATCCATGACAGCCTTCTGGGAAGACCAGTTATTAATAGGAATTCCTATCACCACTGAAATGAGTGCTACTGAGGATTTTAGCTATTCGCGTAATCTGTGCTCCAATTCGTCCCAAAGGTTTTCCATGGCCTCTGAAAAGGCCAGTTTTTGAACACCCATTTCATCGTCTGCGCAAGCCTCGATGCTGGAAGAGAAATGGGACGAAATATTGACATAGAGTGCAGCATTGTCCACATCTCAGAGTTCCTGCCACAGGAACTAATGAACCCAGGCCAAACAACGATCCCCCGCAACATTAAGCTTCCACCACTTTAACAACCAGGTGACCGGTAACCTTTAGTTAGATAGTATATTTTAAATTGAAGTAATCATTTAAGTGCAAAAGATTTCACGTATGTCACAATGTAAAATCTATGAAAGCAATATTTTCCACCTTTGAAGGAATTCTCTAACCTTTCATACGTTAAAAACGCAAACATTCATACGTTAAGAACGTAAACATTATGCGTTAAAAGAGCAAACGTAAAGTATTAAAGAAAAGAATTTTTCGAAATTTGTCAAATTCAACAATTTACGAAAAATATTTTTTCAATTCCTTATTATTTGTATCGCAATTAAGGATTTCCGTATAAAGATGCATTTGTCTAACTAGACAAGAATATTTTGTTTTTAAAAATAATTCTGTTCGAAAGCATTGACAACAAATTAAAGTATCATGATACCATAGCTTTCAATAATTTCAAATTATCTGAACAGAATATTTCAAATTATCTGAATTATTTGAACTTATCTAAACATTTAATATTAAAATAAAAGTAAAATCCATTCATTTATTTTTGATTCACGGTTTCATTCTAATTTTAATTACTCTATGCTCACGTAACGCTATACAACAATTTAGACGTATAAATAAAATATTCGGTATTTATCCATTCGTGTTTGAAGCAAGATGTTTGCAAATTTTAAAATAGTTATGTAAATATTATTGTTTTTACTAAAACTGCACAAATTCTCTTTAGAAGTTGGTATTTACGTCATTCTTCACAATTTTTCTCTTTTTAATAGAAAATAAAAGAGCACAATTTTAAGAGGATATTTATTTATCAACAAATTTGATTTAGCAACAGTAGAATTTATATTGCACAGAAAAAAATGTCGATCTTTTAATTAAGAAATCCATATTACATTATACAACCATATGAATGGAAATCAGCTTATTTCAAAAATTTCTATATTGCAACTGTAATGCTTCCAAACAATAATTAATTTCAAAAATAATCCAATTCAACAAAGAAACTAAATGTAACAAAATCAGTTCAACTAAGAATTATTTGAGTCTTCTAGCTTTATTAAATTTCGGTCCTTTTAATTTTCTACTTAAGTTCATTTAAAGCAGAAAAAAGAAAGATTACATAGTTTTGTTTCTAAAGTTTTTCAGTCACAAAAAACTGTTACACAAAACCCAAGTCAGAGTTTTTTATTGTTTTCCTTTGATGGACCAACATAATCTTGATGGTAACCATCCATAATTCCATCATGAACCATTATATTTTTGATGGTAACCAACATAAGTAACCATCACCCCCATGTAGGAATTTGGACTGACTTATGATGGTCCAACATAAGATAACTTGTTTTGATGGCTTGTTGAACTATCAAGAATTTCAAACCTAGTATCTTAGAAATCAAATGTTGAGAACGATCATGAACAACCATCATCCCAAAGTAAGAATTCGGAATGATTTTTGATGATGGGCCAACATAAAAAAATTGTTTTGATGGTATATTCCTGAGAACCAACAAGAATTCCCATTAATCAATCATGGAAATGCATATTTGGAACCATCACGGGTCACCATGGATTGCTGGTCCCTGAGAATCAAACTTTTCTTGATGGTTAACCATCATAGTATTAAAGTATTATTTTCCAACATTGAATGATGGAAGTTTCCTAGCTTATAAGAAACCATGAAAGCAATTGTGAAAAATGTTGGATGACCATCAAATTATGTTGGTCCATCATAAATTCCACTGACCAACATAAACTATCAAAATTATTTAGTGGATCAATCAAGATTTTTGAATAAACATCTAAACCAAATAGTTACTTAAACATAATAATCTATTAAAATACTGTGCAAGTAGTGTATTACCTTCTACGACCAGAGTTGCTGTAACCGAATCATTTCAAAATGAGTTTTAAGCAATGCAAGAGTAATTTCCAGCATCATCCAAGCTGACGGGCTCTATGGTGAGAATGCTGGCGTCTTTCAAGTTTGAAACTTCAATCTTGGAAGATTCGTGAATGACTTCGTTTTGATTTCTTAACCATGAAAACTTTATTGGAGTTGTACCACCACTTACACAACCAACAGAAGCTTTGCCTCCAACATAAATCAATGGATTAAAATACATTGGAGTTATTTTTGGTGGTTCTAAAATAAACAAATCATGAAAACAATTAATGAACACATTTTACTTTTTGAGTAAATGTAAATACAAATTCGTTATACTTCACAAATGCATTATATTTGAATTAAAAAAAAATTACAAGCGTTGCTCATATATTTTTATTTGATGATCAATATTATAGAATGTCTAGATCAGTGATTCTCAACCACTGTGCCGCGGCACTTTTGTGTGCCGCCAAATTCTTAAAATGTGCCGCTAAATATTGGAAATGATACAATAAAAATTAAAATGCTTTTTTTATTACGAGTGAAGTTTAAATTAAAGAAAAGTATATATATATATATATATATATATATATATATATATATATATATATATATATATATATATATATATATATATATATATATATATATATATATATATATATATATATATATATATATATATATATATATACCGCCTGAACATCTTTGTCGCTATTGTTTTGTCTCTGACAATCTTAAAACAAGTTAAAATAAGAAGGAAGCGTTTAAATTGTCTCTTTGGCAATTTAAAAAAATGTTGAAATAAGTAGAAAATTTAATGACTATTAAAATTCTTAATTAACAAAAGAAAGAAAGAAAGCTAAATATTAACTTTCAAACGGAATTAAAAGCTGATCATTAAAGTAAGCTATGCAATTCATAGTTATAAAAGCAAATTAGCAAAGGATAACTAACAAAAAAATAAGCTAACGATTAATAATTAGCAAAAAAACTAGTTAACAAGAAATCACAAAAAATACCATTGTAAAAACTAACAGTTAATAACTATAGAAAACAAGCTAGCAATTAATAACTAGCAAAAAAAATAATTGTTACTAACTAATAAAAAATTAGTCGATGGAAATAATTAATCCCTTAATAAACGTGCTTTTATAGTACATATTATTTTGTTTCACATTCAAAATTATTATCACAGACTATTAACACAGTGTATTATAGGTAAGTAAACAAGTTTTAAACTAATTTTTTTTTTGTGTGCCGTCAAATTTCGAAATCGTTAAAAGTGTGCCGCCACAAAAAAAAGGTTGAGAATCACTGGTCTAGATCTATATCCATATCTCTATTATAGTATGGTCAGATTTTTGAAAAATCTAAGAATTACATACTCTGTATAAAATATTTTAAAAACAGTTTTAATTAAAAAAGATACATAAAATTCTGGAATTTATTACTTTATAATAGTGTTATTTACAATCCATTCCAATATTATAATCTATAAAATAAACCTTTTACTTCAAATTATAAATGCTAATTAATAAATTATATACAAAATGATCTATTTTTACAAGAAGATATTACTTTTAAAAATTTATAGATCAGTTGACATCTATTTTGCTTATTGATTGGAGTTATTTTTGGAGGTTCTAAAATAAAGTATTGATGAAACAATGAACAAAAAAAGTTATTTTTATAAAATTCAAATACAATTTCGTTATATTTCAATAATTATTATGTTACACGTGAAACTGCGTTTATGATTCCAAAACGTTTTGATTTATAATTTATACATAAAATAAGTAAAAAATTATTATTAAAGACCATTATTAAAATAACGAATTATCTAATGAAATATATAAAAAAATTGCAGTATCATTAGAATTATACATATTTTGATAAAACTATTGTTCTTCAATTCCTAAAAAACAAACACTTTCATAAAATAAACCTATTACAAATAATGATTATTGTTTGTTAATAGTTAAACCTTCCATATCATTTTCTTTCAACAACAGATAATACCTTTAAAAAATGGATATTTCGCTGATAGAACTATTTAGCTTTTAAGGGGATATTCAAAACAAAACAAAAAGTACAATTTTTATTCGATGATTTTCAATTTTTTTAAGAACAGAGGTAGCGTTAATAGAAGTCTGTGTACAAAATTTTAAGAAAAATAATTATTTTTAAAATTGCAGCTAAAAGCATGGTTTTTAGATGTTGGTAATTAAAAAGTTCCTTTTGGACAAATTTAATTTTTTTTATTTAAATGTTTACTTAAATACGTTGTTTATTCGCATTTGAATAAATTTAAGTGTTTACTTGATCAATCAAACAGAACGTTTAACATATTTCCATGTTGTCATCAAAAATGTCTTCGAAAAACACGCTTACATTATGTTTCTTCAATTATTAAAAATTTGAATTAGGATATTGAGTTAATGAAATGAATTTATAATTAAACGTCGAAGAACATCTGAAAATTTAAAAAAAAATAATAAACCGAAAGCTGGTGAGCGAAGAACTTTTTGAAGTCGTGAGAAAACATTGAAAAATTCTAATATCAGAAGAAGCAACTTTGTCAACGAGAACTGCATATTGATATATGGATCTTTAAAAATTCATCTCCTTATAATTAAGTAAGAAAAACTCTGATTTAATCAAGAATTCTTGCCTTTTAGTTTGTAAAGTGTAAATTTTTTTCTTCAAATAATGGATTTTTCTCATTCTGAACGTTTAGTGTCCCCTTAAAATAACTAAACGAACGCTTACATACATATAAGAAAGTAATGTAGGCTTAGGTACTTACCTTTACAAATTCCTTCTCTGCCAACAAAAACCAAGAGAAAACAAGAACTGTACAAATAATTCATCATAAAAGATCTGTCATACCACATTCGTCCAGAATTGTCATGAGATATCTTAACTCAAAAACATTTCGAATTAATGTACAGTCCGCAAAAAAGAAATAAACGAATCACCAAGAACAACTTTCGTTCTAATGATCGGATTTTCACAAACTAAGTGTCAATCTTAATGGTTCCTGGGGGTGACCTCAAATATGCTAATTAATTAGTGCCAACTATTAATTAAGTTACGAAACCAGACACAAAAACGCACTTTCTCTGAATGAACATACATTTCTTTTTACATATTTGGATTCTTAACCCTCAAAATATAGGGGGTAGCCGCAATCTGGGAATTATGGTCCCCATAGTTTGTTCAGGAGAGTGATCCAAAGTTCGTACCCCTTAATGTTAATTTAACTTTTTACGTTTTTAGTCATATTTTTAAAACTAATAAAGCAATTCTAAGAAAATTTCACCCAGTCACAAAACTTATTTACCCAAAGATAATTTCATGAAAAAAATAATTTTTAATAATAATTATTTTTTATTATTTAATTAAATTGAGGATGAAAAGATTTGAATTATAAGGTATGAATTTTTTATACCATATTAATCTACATATTTTTCCATTGAAAAATCCAAAGTTTCAACTGTTTTTATTTATTAGAAGCTGAGAAAAATTAAAATGAATTATTTAAAAAAAAATAATTTGGCGACAATAAAGAAATAATTAAATGGGGCGATTAATATTAAAATGTGATAAAGTTGCGAGGAACTTGACTTCGCACGCGTAGCGTAAAATTTCATTCATATTTTCTTTCGCTAATAATCGTTAGCTAATCTTTTTATTTTTATTTCTTTCAAACTATAAAATACGATGTTTATTTTTTAATCGTTTAACAATTTATTTGCATTTTAGTAAAAAAATTTGAATAAAACATTTTGAATAAAAAACACTTAGATAATAGATTTGTAAAATAGATTTGGAATAATATATTTATCAATTTCTTGAATATATATTTTATAAATATTAATAAAAATACGTAGTCAACATTCTTAACCATCTCCCTCAACATCGCAAATTTCGCAACATCTTATAGGGTAAACTAACCAATGAAGGAACACTTAAGCTTAGCTAGCCTTTAAAAAAAATCTTAAAAATTTCAAAATTTGCAATTTTAGCTAAATGATGCTGTCAACATATTTGTTATTAAATGCAAATTATGTAAAAAAATTGATAACTTACATAATAATGTTTTAAGCTTTTGGTGGTTAAAATAATAAGATAATCAAGTGAAGAAACAGTTCTTATGAGTGAATAAGCACTAAATTTTCCAGTGAATGAACAGGCCACACAGACGTTTAAAAACAAAATTTTTCTTGAAATTACGACATATAACCACAGTTAACGTGGAAAATGTTACTTTTTTTTCAGTCATGGAATGGACTGGAAAGTAAAATATGTTTGAATACATAATTTAAAAAACAAAATTTTCATTTTTTTTTTCTCGCAGTTTAATAGTCCGTTCTAAATTATGAATGTTTATCATTGTGCAATCCGATGATGTTTTTATTATTGTAATTAGATCACTTTTTTGTTTACTCTTTTCCCCATATTTTTTTAATCTTTTTTTTTTTAAATCTTTTTAAGTATTTTTTTTTTCTCTTCGTCATACTTTCTGCTTTAACTTTTTTTCAGCTCTTTCAATCTCTTTAAATTTTAGTTCTTTTTCTGAAGTTAATGCAAAAAAGTAATTTATTTCTTTTTCTTTTGATTTAACCTTCCTCTTTTTTCCAAATTTTTGGCCAATGTAAATGTATCTTCGAAATTTCTTTTGATTTTACAGTACCATTTCCAGAATTCCTCACTGGATAATAAATGAGAAAAAAGAGTTTCGAAGTTTGAGTAATATCCATCTCTCATTGACTTATATCCAGTGGGCCTTCAGTAGTACTTACCATTTACTTATGGAACCAATTGTTTATGCAACTAACTATGCCTTAAGAGGACTTATCTCAAAATCAGTTTTCAAGATACTTTCATTATCAGTGTTATCTGTATCAGCTTCAGTGCAAAAATTTGATTAACCAAATGTTCTTTTTGAAATTATTTCTTCAATAATGAGAAAAGCACAGGCTATCGGATATTTGGGAGATTAAACTTTTCTGTCAAAGTTCCTTTAAAAATTTGCAACATAACTTGTGAGATTTCCTTCTCAAGCTTCTGAAGAAATAGTGCATCGTTACTCTCGAAGCATGTGTTTTGTTGATAAGCTGTCTTGCTCATTAACTCTTGGTGTCTGTTTTGCATGCATTTGTTAAAGTCAACGTTTTCTACATCGAATGGAAATATATCGCCTTTCATAAAAGCATTTTAACTAAATCAGTTGATGCCTCAAATTCTTATTTAAAATTGGATGTAAAATTTGACATATTGTTTTGCAATTCTTTTGTTTTCAAGATCTAACGGGAGATTTCCATGAATTATGTAGAAAACTAAACCAGAAAATTTGTATTGATGAACAAAACTTGCTCAGTTTCAAATTGAAATAAAATTTATACCTATCCAAAGCAAACAAAATTGGGAATTTGATAGCATTTTTAATTAGCCATGGGTAGAAACATTTGCTGTATATTTGTAAAATGTTGCTGCGGTCATCGTTTCATTTCATAAATCACTTTTTCCTATGAAATATATAGCAGAGGGACTGATTCAGTAATATCTCAAAGAATTTTTCAGTAAGGAAAAACTACGAATGGAAGTACTTTTCTTTCCTAGGTACTTTAGAGTATAAATCCTTATAATTTTTACGGCCAAAGATTTTTCCCGCTTAAGGGCAGTATTCAACTCTTGTTTCGTTCGCATTGTAAATGCAATCACTTTCTAAAAGAATTCTGCCGATTTCGGTACTTAGAAAAATTCTGTTGATTTCGGTACTTAGATAAATTCTGTCGATTTCGGTACTTAGAAAAGACTCGGAAGTTTTCGGTGCTTAGAAAATTTCTGACGTTTTCGGTACTTAGAAAAATTCTGATGATTTCGGAACTTGGAAAATTTCTGCCTTTTTCGGTACTTAGAAAAATTCTGTCGATTTCGGTACTTAGAAAAATTCCGACGATTTCGGTACTTAGAAAATATCTGACCTTTTCGGTACTTAGAAAATATCTGACGTTTTCGGTACTTAGAAAAATTCTGTTGATTTCGGTACTTAGAAAAATTCTGCCGATTTCGGTACTTAGAAAAATTCTGCCGATTTCGGTACTTAGATAAATTCTGTCGATTTCGGTACTTAGAAAAGACTCGGAAGTTTTCGGTACTTAGAAAATTTCTGACGTTTTTGGTACTTAGAAAAATTCAGACAATTTCGGTACTTAGAATATTTCTGACGTTATCGGTACTTAGAAAATTTCTGACGTTTTCGGTACTTAGAAAAATTCTGATGATTTCGGAACTTAGAAAATTTCTGACCTTTTCGATACTTAGAAAATTTCTGACGATTTCGGTACTTAGAAAAATTCTGAAAATTTCGGTACTTAGAAAATTTCTGACCTTTTCGGTATTTTGAAAATTTCAGACGCTTTCGGTACTTAGAAAAATTCAGACGATTTCGATACTTAGAAAAATTCAGTCGATTTCGGTACTTTGAAAAGACTCAGAAGTTTTCGGTACTTAGAAAATTTGTGACGTTTTCAGTACTTAGAAAAATTCTGCCGATTTCGGTACTTAGAAAAATTCTGTTGATTTCGATACTTAGAAAAATTCTGTCGATTTCGGTACTTATTAAACATTCAGACGTTTTTGGTACTTAGAAAAATTCTGCCGATTTCGGTACTTAGAAAAATTCTGTTGATTACGGTACTTAGAAAAATTCTGTCGATTTCGGTACTTAGAAAAATTCTGTTGATTTTGGTACTTAGAAAATTTTTGACCTTTTCGGTACTTAGAAAATATCTGACGTTTTCGATACTTAGAAAATTTCTGACGTTTTCGGAACTTAGAAAAATTCTGCCGATTTCGGTACTTAGAAAAATTCTATTGATTTCGGTACTTAGAAAAATTCTGTTGATTTTGGTACTTAGAAAATTTCTGACCTTTTAGGTACTTAGAAAATATCTGACGTTTTCGGTACTTAGAAAAATTCTTACGATTTCGATACTTATTAAACATTCAGAAGTTTTCGGTACTTAGAAAAATTCTGTCGATTTCGGTACTTTGAAAACATTCAGAAGTCTTCGGTACTTAGAAAATTTCTGACGTTTTCGGTACTTAGAAAAATTCCGACGATTTCGGTACTTAGAAAAATTCTGAAAATTTCGGTACTTAGAAAATTTCTGACCTTCTCGGTACTTAGAAATATTCAGAGGATTTCGGTACTTAGAAAATTTCTGACCTTTTCGGAACTTAGAAACTTTCTGACGTTTACGGTACTTAGAAAAATTCAGACGATTTCGGTACTTAGAATATTTCTGACGTTTTCTGTACTTAGAAAAATTCTGCCGATTTCGGTACTTAGAAAAATTCTGTTGATTTCGGTACTTAGAAAAAATCTGTCGATTTCCGTACTTAGAAAAATTCTGTTGATTTTGGTACTTAGAAAATTTCTGACCTTTTCGGTACTTAGAAAATATCTGACGTTTTCGGTATTTAGAGAAATTCTGTCGATTTCGGTACTTAGAAAACATTCAGAAGTCTTCGGTACTTAGAAAATTTGTGACGTTTTCAGTACTTAGAAAAATTCTGATGATTTCAGTACTTAGAAAAATTCTGACGATTTCGGTACTTAAAAAAATTCTGCCGATTTCGATACTTATTAAACATTCAGAAGTTTTCGGTACTTAGAAAAATTCTGCCGATTTCGGTACTTAGAAAAATTCTGTTGATTACGGTACTTAGAAAAATTCTGTCGATTTCGGTACTTAGAAAAATTCTGTTGATTTTGGTACTTAGAAAATTTCTGACCTTTTCGGAACTTAGAATCTTTCTGTCGATTTCGGTACTTAGAAAAGACTCGGAAGTTTTCGGTACTTAGAAAATTTCTGACGTTTTCGGTACTTAGAAAAATTCTGATGATTTCGGAACTTGGAAAATTTCTGCCTTTTTCGGTACTTAGAAAAATTCTGTCGATTTCGGTACTTAGAAAAATTCCGACGATTTCGGTACTTAGAAAATATCTGACCTTTTCGGTACTTAGAAAATATCTGACGTTTTCGGTACTTAGAAAAATTCTGTTGATTTCGGTACTTAGAAAAATTCTGCCGATTTCGGTACTTAGAAAAATTCTGCCGATTTCGGTACTTAGAAAAATTCTGTTGATTTCGATACTTAGAAAAATTCTATCGATTTCGGTACTTATTAAACATTCAGACGTTTTTGGTACTTAGAAAAATTCTGCCGATTTCGGTACTTAGAAAAATTCTGTTGATTACGGTACTTAGAAAAATTCTGTCGATTTCGGTACTTAGAAAAATTCTGTTGATTTTGGTACTTAGAAAATTTTTGACCTTTTCGGTACTTAGAAAATATCTGACGTTTTCGATACTTAGAAAATTTCTGACGTTTTCGGTACTTAGAAAAATTCTGCCGATTTCGGTACTTAGAAAAATTCTATTGATTTCGGTACTTAGAAAAATTCTGTTGATTTTGGTACTTAGAAAATTTCTGACCTTTTAGGTACTTAGAAAATATCTGACGTTTTCGGTACTTAGAAAAATTCTTACGATTTCGATACTTATTAAACATTCAGAAGTTTTCGGTACTTAGAAAAATTCTGTCGATTTCGGTACTTTGAAAACATTCAGAAGTCTTCGGTACTTAGAAAATTTCTGACGTTTTCGGTACTTAGAAAAATTCCGACGATTTCGGTACTTAGAAAAATTCTGAAAATTTCGGTACTTAGAAAATTTCTGACCTTCTCGGTACTTAGAAATATTCAGAGGATTTCGGTACTTAGAAAATTTCTGACCTTTTCGGAACTTAGAAACTTTCTGACCTTTTCGGTACTTAGAAAATATCTGACGTTTTCGGTACTTAGAAAAATTCTGTTGATTTCGGTACTTAGAAAATTTGTGACGTTTTCAGTACTTAGAAAAATTCTGCCGATTTCGGTACTTAGAAAAATTCTGTTGATTTCGATACTTAGAAAAATTCTGTCGATTTCGGTACTTATTAAACATTCAGACGTTTTTGGTACTTAGAAAAATTCTGCCGATTTCGGTACTTAGAAAAATTCTGTTGATTACGGTACTTAGAAAAATTCTGTCGATTTCGGTACTTAGAAAAATTCTGTTGATTTTGGTACTTAGAAAATTTTTGACCTTTTCGGTACTTAGAAAATATCTGACGTTTTCGATACTTAGAAAATTTCTGACGTTTTCGGTACTTAGAAAAATTCTGCCGATTTCGGTACTTAGAAAAATTCTATTGATTTCGGTACTTAGAAAAATTCTGTTGATTTTGGTACTTAGAAAATTTCTGACCTTTTAGGTACTTAGAAAATATCTGACGTTTTCGGTACTTAGAAAAATTCTTACGATTTCGATACTTATTAAACATTCAGAAGTTTTCGGTACTTAGAAAAATTCTGTCGATTTCGGTACTTTGAAAACATTCAGAAGTCTTCGGTACTTAGAAAATTTCTGACGTTTTCGGTACTTAGAAAAATTCCGACGATTTCGGTACTTAGAAAAATTCTGAAAATTTCGGTACTTAGAAAATTTCTGACCTTCTCGGTACTTAGAAATATTCAGAGGATTTCGGTACTTAGAAAATTTCTGACCTTTTCGGAACTTAGAAACTTTCTGACGTTTACGGTACTTAGAAAAATTCAGACGATTTCGGTACTTAGAATATTTCTGACGTTTTCTGTACTTAGAAAAATTCTGCCGATTTCGGTACTTAGAAAAATTCTGTTGATTTCGGTACTTAGAAAAAATCTGTCGATTTCCGTACTTAGAAAAATTCTGTTGATTTTGGTACTTAGAAAATTTCTGACCTTTTCGGTACTTAGAAAATATCTGACGTTTTCGGTATTTAGAGAAATTCTGTCGATTTCGGTACTTAGAAAACATTCAGAAGTCTTCGGTACTTAGAAAAATTCTGATGATTTCAGTACTTAGAAAAATTCTGACGATTTCGGTACTTAAAAAAATTCTGCCGATTTCGATACTTATTAAACATTCAGAAGTTTTCGGTACTTAGAAAAATTCTGCCGATTTCGGTACTTAGAAAAATTCTGTTGATTACGGTACTTAGAAAAATTCTGTCGATTTCGGTACTTAGAAAAATTCTGTTGATTTTGGTACTTAGAAAATTTCTGACCTTTTCGGAACTTAGAATCTTTCTGTCGATTTCGGTACTTAGAAAAGACTCGGAAGTTTTCGGTACTTAGAAAATTTCTGACGTTTTCGGTACTTAGAAAAATTCTGATGATTTCGGAACTTGGAAAATTTCTGCCTTTTTCGGTACTTAGAAAAATTTGTCGATTTCGGTACTTAGAATATTTCTGACGTTTTCTGTACTTAGAAAAATTCTGCCGATTTCGGTACTTAGAAAAATTCTGTTGATTTCGGTACTTAGAAAAAATCTGTCGATTTCCGTACTTAGAAAAATTCTGTTGATTTTGGTACTTAGAAAATTTCTGACCTTTTCGGTACTTAGAAAATATCTGACGTTTTCGGTATTTAGAGAAATTCTGTCGATTTCGGTACTTAGAAAACATTCAGAAGTCTTCGGTACTTAGAAAATTTGTGACGTTTTCAGTACTTAGAAAAATTCTGATGATTTCAGTACTTAGAAAAATTCTGACGATTTCGGTACTTAAAAAAATTCTGCCGATTTCGATACTTATTAAACATTCAGAAGTTTTCGGTACTTAGAAAAATTCTGCCGATTTCGGTACTTAGAAAAATTCTGTTGATTACGGTACTTAGAAAAATTCTGTCGATTTCGGTACTTAGAAAAATTCTGTTGATTTTGGTACTTAGAAAATTTCTGACCTTTTCGGAACTTAGAATCTTTCTGTCGATTTCGGTACTTAGAAAAGACTCGGAAGTTTTCGGTACTTAGAAAATTTCTGACGTTTTCGGTACTTAGAAAAATTCTGATGATTTCGGAACTTGGAAAATTTCTGCCTTTTTCGGTACTTAGAAAAATTCTGTCGATTTCGGTACTTAGAAAAATTCCGACGATTTCGGTACTTAGAAAATATCTGACCTTTTCGGTACTTAGAAAATATCTGACGTTTTCGGTACTTAGAAAAATTCTGTTGATTTCGGTACTTAGAAAAATTCTGCCGATTTCGGTACTTAGAAAAATTCTGCCGATTTCGGTACTTAGAAAAATTCTGTTGATTTCGATACTTAGAAAAATTCTATCGATTTCGGTACTTATTAAACATTCAGACGTTTTTGGTACTTAGAAAAATTCTGCCGATTTCGGTACTTAGAAAAATTCTGTTGATTACGGTACTTAGAAAAATTCTGTCGATTTCGGTACTTAGAAAAATTCTGTTGATTTTGGTACTTAGAAAATTTTTGACCTTTTCGGTACTTAGAAAATATCTGACGTTTTCGATACTTAGAAAATTTCTGACGTTTTCGGTACTTAGAAAAATTCTGCCGATTTCGGTACTTAGAAAAATTCTATTGATTTCGGTACTTAGAAAAATTCTGTTGATTTTGGTACTTAGAAAATTTCTGACCTTTTAGGTACTTAGAAAATATCTGACGTTTTCGGTACTTAGAAAAATTCTTACGATTTCGATACTTATTAAACATTCAGAAGTTTTCGGTACTTAGAAAAATTCTGTCGATTTCGGTACTTTGAAAACATTCAGAAGTCTTCGGTACTTAGAAAATTTCTGACGTTTTCGGTACTTAGAAAAATTCCGACGATTTCGGTACTTAGAAAAATTCTGAAAATTTCGGTACTTAGAAAATTTCTGACCTTCTCGGTACTTAGAAATATTCAGAGGATTTCGGTACTTAGAAAATTTCTGACCTTTTCGGAACTTAGAAACTTTCTGACCTTTTCGGTACTTAGAAAATATCTGACGTTTTCGGTACTTAGAAAAATTCTGTTGATTTCGGTACTTAGAAAATTTGTGACGTTTTCAGTACTTAGAAAAATTCTGCCGATTTCGGTACTTAGAAAAATTCTGTTGATTTCGATACTTAGAAAAATTCTGTCGATTTCGGTACTTATTAAACATTCAGACGTTTTTGGTACTTAGAAAAATTCTGCCGATTTCGGTACTTAGAAAAATTCTGTTGATTACGGTACTTAGAAAAATTCTGTCGATTTCGGTACTTAGAAAAATTCTGTTGATTTTGGTACTTAGAAAATTTTTGACCTTTTCGGTACTTAGAAAATATCTGACGTTTTCGATACTTAGAAAATTTCTGACGTTTTCGGTACTTAGAAAAATTCTGCCGATTTCGGTACTTAGAAAAATTCTATTGATTTCGGTACTTAGAAAAATTCTGTTGATTTTGGTACTTAGAAAATTTCTGACCTTTTAGGTACTTAGAAAATATCTGACGTTTTCGGTACTTAGAAAAATTCTTACGATTTCGATACTTATTAAACATTCAGAAGTTTTCGGTACTTAGAAAAATTCTGTCGATTTCGGTACTTTGAAAACATTCAGAAGTCTTCGGTACTTAGAAAATTTCTGACGTTTTCGGTACTTAGAAAAATTCCGACGATTTCGGTACTTAGAAAAATTCTGAAAATTTCGGTACTTAGAAAATTTCTGACCTTCTCGGTACTTAGAAATATTCAGAGGATTTCGGTACTTAGAAAATTTCTGACCTTTTCGGAACTTAGAAACTTTCTGACGTTTACGGTACTTAGAAAAATTCAGACGATTTCGGTACTTAGAATATTTCTGACGTTTTCTGTACTTAGAAAAATTCTGCCGATTTCGGTACTTAGAAAAATTCTGTTGATTTCGGTACTTAGAAAAAATCTGTCGATTTCCGTACTTAGAAAAATTCTGTTGATTTTGGTACTTAGAAAATTTCTGACCTTTTCGGTACTTAGAAAATATCTGACGTTTTCGGTATTTAGAGAAATTCTGTCGATTTCGGTACTTAGAAAACATTCAGAAGTCTTCGGTACTTAGAAAAATTCTGATGATTTCAGTACTTAGAAAAATTCTGACGATTTCGGTACTTAAAAAAATTCTGCCGATTTCGATACTTATTAAACATTCAGAAGTTTTCGGTACTTAGAAAAATTCTGCCGATTTCGGTACTTAGAAAAATTCTGTTGATTACGGTACTTAGAAAAATTCTGTCGATTTCGGTACTTAGAAAAATTCTGTTGATTTTGGTACTTAGAAAATTTCTGACCTTTTCGGAACTTAGAATCTTTCTGTCGATTTCGGTACTTAGAAAAGACTCGGAAGTTTTCGGTACTTAGAAAATTTCTGACGTTTTCGGTACTTAGAAAAATTCTGATGATTTCGGAACTTGGAAAATTTCTGCCTTTTTCGGTACTTAGAAAAATTTGTCGATTTCGGTACTTAGAAAAATTCCGACGATTTCGGTACTTAGAAAATATCTGACCTTTTCGGTACTTAGAAAATATCTCACGTTTTCGGTACTTAGAAAAATTCTGTTGATTTCGGTACTTAGAAAAATTCTGCCGATTTCGGTACTTAGAAAAATTCTGACGTTTTCGGTACTTAGAAAAATTCTGATGATTTCGGTACTTAGAAAAATTCTGTCGATTTCGGTACTTAGAAATATTCAGTTGAATTTGGTACTCAGAAAAATTCCGTCGATTTCGGTACTTTGAAAAGACTCAGAAGCTTTTTTACTTAGAAAATTTCTGACGTTTTCGGTACTTAGAAAAAATTCTGATGATTTCGTTACTTAGAAAAATTCAGACGATTTCGATTCTTAGAAAATTTCAGACGATTTCGGTACTTAGAAAAATTCTGACGATTTCGGTACTTAGAATATTTCTGACGTTATCGGTACTTAGAAAATTTCTGACGTTTTCGGTACTTAGAAAAATTCTGATGATTTCGGAACTTGGAAAATTTCTGCCTTTTTCGGTACTTTGAAAAGACTCAGAAGTTTTCTGTTGAATTTGGTACTTAGAAAAATTCCGTCGATTTCGGTACTTTGAAAAGACTCAGAAGTATTTTTACTTAGAAAATTTCTGACGTTTTCGGTACTTAGAAAAATTCTGATGATTTCGGAACTTAGAAAAATTCTGTTGATTTCGGAACTTGGAAAATTTCTGCCTTTTTCGGTACTTTGAAAAGACTCAGAAGTTTTCAGTACTTAGAAAATTTCTGACGTTTTCGATACTTAGAAAATTTCTGACGTTTTCTGTACTTAGAAAAATTCTGCCGATTTCGGTACTTAGAAAAATTCTGTTGATTTCGGTACTTAGAAAAAATCTGTCGATTTCCGTACTTAGAAAAATTCTGTTGATTTTGGTACTTAGAAAATTTCTGACCTTCTCGGTACTTAGAAATATTCAGAGGATTTCGGTACTTAGAAAATTTCTGACCTTTTCGGTATTTTGAAAATTTCAGACGCTTTCGGTACCTAGAAAAATTCTGTTGATTTCGATAGTTAGAAAAATTCTGTCGATTTCGGTACTTAGAAAAATTCTGTTGATTTTGGTACTTAGAAAATTTCTGACCTTTTAGGTACTTAGAAAATATCTGACGTTTTCCGTACTTAGAAAAATTCTTACGATTTCGATACTTATTAAACATTCAGAAGTTTTCGGTACTTAGAAAAATTCTGCCGATTTCGTTACTTATTAAACATTCAGAAGTTTTTGGTACTTAGAAATATTCTGCCGATTTCGGTACTTAGAAAAATTCTGTTAATTTCGGTACTTAGAAAAATTTTGTCGATTTCGGTACTTAGAAAATATCTGACGTTTTCGGTACTTAAAAAAATTCTGTCGATTTCGGTACTTTGAAAACATTCAGAAGTCTTCGGTACTTAGAAAATTTCTGACGTTTTCGGTACTTAGAAAAATTCCGACGATTTCGGTACTTAGAAAAATTCTGAAAATTTCGGTACTTAGAAAATTTCTGACCTTCTCGGTACTTAGAAATATTCAGAGGATTTCGGTACTTAGAAAATTTCTGACCTTTTCGGAACTTAGAAACTTTCTGACGTTTTCGGTACTTAGAAAAATTCTGCCGATTTCGGTACTTAGAAAAATTCTGTTGATTTCGGTACTTAGAAAAAATCTGTCGATTTCCGTACTTAGAAAAATTCTGTTGATTTTGGTACTTAGAAAATTTCTGACCTTTTCGGTACTTAGAAAATATCTGACGTTTTCGGTATTTAGAGAAATTCTGTCGATTTCGGTACTTAGAAAACATTCAGAAGTCTTCGGTACTTAGAAAATTTGTGACGTTTTCAGTACTTAGAAAAATTCTGATGATTTCAGTACTTAGAAAAATTCTGACGATTTCGGTACTTAAAAAAATTCTGCCGATTTCGATACTTATTAAACATTCAGAAGTTTTCGGTACTTAGAAAAATTCTGCCGATTTCGGTACTTAGAAAAATTCTGTTGATTACGGTACTTAGAAAAATTCTGTCGATTTCGGTACTTAGAAAAATTCTGTTGATTTTGGTTTTTAGAAAATTTCTGACCTTCTCGGTACTTAGAAATATTCAGAGGATTTCGGTACTTAGAAAATTTCTGACCTTTTCGGAACTTAGAATCTTTCTGTCGATTTCGGTACTTAGAAAAGACTCGGAAGTTTTCGGTACTTAGAAAATTTCTGACGTTTTCGGTACTTAGAAAAATTTTGATGATTTCGGAACTTGGAAAATTTCTGCCTTTTTCGGTACTTAGAAAAATTCTGTCGATTTCGGTACTTAGAAAAATTCCGACGATTTCGGTACTTAGAAAATATCTGACCTTTTCGGTACTTAGAAAATATCTGACGTTTTCGGTACTTAGAAAAATTCTGTTGATTTCGGTACTTAGAAAAATTCTGCCGATTTCGGTACTTAGAAAAATTCTGACGTTTTCGGTACTTAGAAAAATTCTGATGATTTCGGTACTTAGAATATTTCTGAAGTTATCGGTTCTTAGAAAATTTCTGACGTTTTCGGTACTTAGAAAAATTCTGTCGATTTCGGTACTTAGAAATATTCAGTTGAATTTGGTACTCAGAAAAATTCCGTCGATTTCGGTACTTTGAAAAGACTCAGAAGCTTTTTTACTTAGAAAATTTCTGACGTTTTCGGTACTTAGAAAAATTCTGATGATTTCGTTACTTAGAAAAATTCAGACGATTTCGATTCTTAGAAAATTTCAGACGATTTCGGTACTTAGAAAAATTCTGACGATTTCGGTACTTAGAATATTTCTGACGTTATCGGTACTTAGAAAATTTCTGACGTTTTCGGTACTTAGAAAAATTCTGATGATTTCGGAACTTGGAAAATTTCTGCCTTTTTCGGTACTTTGAAAAGACTCAGAAGTTTTCTGTTGAATTTGGTACTTAGAAAAATTCCGTCGATTTCGGTACTTTGAAAAGACTCAGAAGTATTTTTACTTAGAAAATTTCTGACGTTTTCGGTACTTAGAAAAATTCTGATGATTTCGGAACTTAGAAAAATTCTGTTGATTTCGGAACTTGGAAAATTTCTGCCTTTTTCGGTACTTTGAAAAGACTCAGAAGTTTTCAGTACTTAGAAAATTTCTGACGTTTTCGATACTTAGAAAATTTCTGACGTTTTCTGTACTTAGAAAAATTCTGCCGATTTCGGTACTTAGAAAAATTCTGTTGATTTCGGTACTTAGAAAAAATCTGTCGATTTCCGTACTTAGAAAAATTCTGTTGATTTTGGTACTTAGAAAATTTCTGACCTTTTCGGTTTTTAGAAAATATCTGACGTTTTCGGTATTTAGAAAAATTCTATCGATTTCGGTACGTAGAAAACATTCAGAAGTCTTCGGTACTTAGAAAATTTGTGACGTTTTCAGTACTTAGAAAAATTCTGATGATTTCAGTACTTAGAAAAATTCTGACGATTTCGGTACTTAAAAAAATTCTGCCGATTTCGATACTTATTAAACATTCAGAAGTTTTCGGTACTTAGAAAAATTCTGCCGATTTCGGTACTTAGAAAAATTCTGTTGATTACGGTACTTAGAAAAATTCTGTCGATTTCGGTACTTAGAAAATTTCTGACCTTCTCGGTACTTAGAAATATTCAGAGGATTTCGGTACTTAGAAAATTTCTGACCTTTTCGGAACTTAGAATCTTTCTGTCGATTTCGGTACTTAGAAAAGACTCGGAAGTTTTCGGTACTTAGAAAATTTCTGACGTTTTCGGTACTTAGAAAAATTCTGATGATTTCGGAACTTGGAAAATTTCTGCCTTTTTCGGTACTTAGAAAAATTCTGTCGATTTCGGTACTTAGAAAAATTCCGACGATTTCGGTACTTAGAAAATATCTGACCTTTTCGGAACTTAGAAAATATCTGACGTTTTCGGTACTTAGAAAAATTCTGTTGATTTCGGTACTTAGAAAAATTCTGCCGATTTCGGTACTTAGAAAAATTCTGACGTTTTCGGTACTTAGAAAAATTCTGATGATTTCGGTACTTAGAATATTTCTGAAGTTATCGGTTCTTAGAAAATTTCTGACGTTTTCGGTACTTAGAAAAATTCTGTCGATTTCGGTACTTAGAAATATTCAGTTGAATTTGGTACTCAGAAAAATTCCGTCGATTTCGGTACTTTGAAAAGACTCAGAAGCTTTTTTACTTAGAAAATTTCTGACGTTTTCGGTACTTAGAAAAATTCTGATGATTTCGTTACTTAGAAAAATTCAGACGATTTCGATTCTTTGAAAATTTCAGACGATTTCGGTACTTAGAAAAATTCTGACGATTTCGGTACTTAGAATATTTCTGACGTTATCGGTACTTAGAAAATTTCTGACGTTTTCGGTACTTAGAAAAATTCTGATGATTTCGGAACTTGGAAAATTTCTGCCTTTTTCGGTACTTTGAAAAGACTCAGAAGTTTTCTGTTGAATTTGGTACTTAGAAAAATTCCGTCGATTTCGGTACTTTGAAAAGACTCAGAAGTATTTTTACTTAGAAAATTTCTGACGTTTTCGGTACTTAGAAAAATTCTGATGATTTTGGAACTTAGAAAAATTCTGTTGATTTCGGAACTTGGAAAATTTCTGCCTTTTTCGGTACTTTGAAAAGACTCAGAAGTTTTCAGTACTTAGAAAATTTCTGACGTTTTCGATACTTAGAAAATTTCTGACGTTTTCTGAACTTAGAAAAATTCTGCCGATTTCGGTACTTAGAAAAATTCTGTTGATTTCGGTACTTAGAAAAAATCTGTCGATTTCCGTACTTAGAAAAATTCTGTTGATTTTGGTACTTAGAAAATTTCTGACCTTCTCGGTACTTAGAAATATTCAGAGGATTTCGGTACTTAGAAAATTTCTGACCTTTTCGGTATTTTGAAAATTTCAGACGCTTTCGGTACCTAGAAAAATTCTGTTGATTTCGATAGTTAGAAAAATTCTGTCGATTTCGGTACTTAGAAAAATTCTGTTGATTTTGGTACTTAGAAAATTTCTGACCTTTTAGGTACTTAGAAAATATCTGACGTTTTCCGTACTTAGAAAAATTCTTACGATTTCGATACTTATGAAACATTCAGAAGTTTTCGGTACTTAGAAAAATTCTGCCGATTTCGTTACTTATTAAACATTCAGAAGTTTTTGGTACTTAGAAATATTCTGCCGATTTCGGTACTTAGAAAATTTCTGACCTTTTCGGAACTTAGAAACTTTCTGTCGATTTCGGTACTTAGAAAAGACTCGGAAGTTTTCGGTACTTAGAAAATTTCTGACGTTTTCGGTACTTAGAAAAATTCTGTTGATTTCGGTACTTAGAAAAATTCTGCCGATTTCGGTACTTAGAAAAATTCTGACGTTTTCGGTACTTAGAAAAATTCTGATGATTTCGGTACTTAGAATATTTCTGAAGTTATCGGTTCTTAGAAAATTTCTGACGTTTTCGGTACTTAGAAAAATTCTGTCGATTTCGGTACTTAGAAATATTCAGTTGAATTTGGTACTCAGAAAAATTCCGTCGATTTCGGTACTTTGAAAAGACTCAGAAGCTTTTTTACTTAGAAAATTTCTGACGTTTTCGGTACTTAGAAAAATTCTGATGATTTCGTTACTTAGAAAAATTCAGACGATTTCGATTCTTTGAAAATTTCAGACGATTTCGGTACTTAGAAAAATTCTGACGATTTCGGTACTTAGAATATTTCTGACGTTATCGGTACTTAGAAAATTTCTGACGTTTTCGGTACTTAGAAAAATTCTGATGATTTCGGAACTTGGAAAATTTCTGCCTTTTTCGGTACTTTGAAAAGACTCAGAAGTTTTCTGTTGAATTTGGTACTTAGAAAAATTCCGTCGATTTCGGTACTTTGAAAAGACTCAGAAGTATTTTTACTTAGAAAATTTCTGACGTTTTCGGTACTTAGAAAAATTCTGATGATTTTGGAACTTAGAAAAATTCTGTTGATTTCGGAACTTGGAAAATTTCTGCCTTTTTCGGTACTTTGAAAAGACTCAGAAGTTTTCAGTACTTAGAAAATTTCTGACGTTTTCGATACTTAGAAAATTTCTGACGTTTTCTGAACTTAGAAAAATTCTGCCGATTTCGGTACTTAGAAAAATTCTGTTGATTTCGGTACTTAGAAAAAATCTGTCGATTTCCGTACTTAGAAAAATTCTGTTGATTTTGGTACTTAGAAAATTTCTGACCTTCTCGGTACTTAGAAATATTCAGAGGATTTCGGTACTTAGAAAATTTCTGACCTTTTCGGTATTTTGAAAATTTCAGACGCTTTCGGTACCTAGAAAAATTCTGTTGATTTCGATAGTTAGAAAAATTCTGTCGATTTCGGTACTTAGAAAAATTCTGTTGATTTTGGTACTTAGAAAATTTCTGACCTTTTAGGTACTTAGAAAATATCTGACGTTTTCCGTACTTAGAAAAATTCTTACGATTTCGATACTTATGAAACATTCAGAAGTTTTCGGTACTTAGAAAAATTCTGCCGATTTCGTTACTTATTAAACATTCAGAAGTTTTTGGTACTTAGAAATATTCTGCCGATTTCGGTACTTAGAAAAATTCTGTTAATTTCGGTACTTAGAAAAATTTTGTCGATTTCGGTACTTAGAAAATATCTGACGTTTTCGGTACTTAAAAAAATTCTGTCGATTTCGGTACTTTGAAAACATTCAGAAGTCTTCGGTACTTAGAAAATTTCTGACGTTTTCGGTACTTAGAAAAATTCCGACGATTTCGGTACTTAGAAAAATTCTGAAAATTTCGGTACTTAGAAAATTTCTGACCTTCTCGGTACTTAGAAATATTCAGAGGATTTCGGTACTTAGAAAATTTCTGACCTTTTCGGAACTTAGAAACTTTCTGACGTTTTCGGTACTTAGAAAAATTCAGACGATTTCGGTACTTAGAATATTTCTGACGTTTTCTGTACTTAGAAAAATTCTGCCGATTTCGGTACTTAGAAAAATTCTGTTGATTTCGGTACTTAGAAAAAATCTGTCGATTTCCGTACTTAGAAAAATTCTGTTGATTTTGGTACTTAGAAAATTTCTGACCTTTTCGGTACTTAGAAAATATCTGACGTTTTCGGTATTTAGAGAAATTCTGTCGATTTCGGTACTTAGAAAACATTCAGAAGTCTTCGGTACTTAGAAAATTTGTGACGTTTTCAGTACTTAGAAAAATTCTGATGATTTCAGTACTTAGAAAAATTCTGACGATTTCGGTACTTAAAAAAATTCTGCCGATTTCGATACTTATTAAACATTCAGAAGTTTTCGGTACTTAGAAAAATTCTGCCGATTTCGGTACTTAGAAAAATTCTGTTGATTACGGTACTTAGAAAAATTCTGTCGATTTCGGTACTTAGAAAAATTCTGTTGATTTTGGTACTTAGAAAATTTCTGACCTTCTCGGTACTTAGAAATATTCAGAGGATTTCGGTACTTAGAAAATTTCTAACCTTTTCGGAACTTAGAATCTTTCTGTCGATTTCGGTACTTAGAAAAGACTCGGAAGTTTTCGGTACTTAGAAAATTTCTGACGTTTTCAGTACTTAGAAAAATTCTGATGATTTCGGAACTTGGAAAATTTCTGCCTTTTTCGGTACTTAGAAAAATTCTGTCGATTTCGGTACTTAGAAAAATTCCGACGATTTCGGTACTTAGAAAATATCTGACCTTTTCGGTACTTAGAAAATATCTGACGTTTTCGGTACTTAGAAAAATTCTGTTGATTTCGGTACTTAGAAAAATTCTGCCGATTTCGGTACTTAGAAAAATTCTGACGTTTTCGGTACTTAGAAAAATTCTGATGATTTCGGTACTTAGAATATTTCTGAAGTTATCGGTTCTTAGAAAATTTCTGACGTTTTCGGTACTTAGAAAAATTCTGTCGATTTCGGTACTTAGAAATATTCAGTTGAATTTGGTACTCAGAAAAATTCCGTCGATTTCGGTAGTTTGAAAAGACTCAGAAGCTTTTTTACTTAGAAAATTTCTGACGTTTTCGGTACTTAGAAAAATTCTGATGATTTCGTTACTTAGAAAAATTCAGACGATTTCGATTCTTAGAAAATCAGACGATTTCGGTACTTAGAAAAATTCTGACGATTTCGGTACTTAGAATATTTCTGACGTTATCGGTACTTAGAAAATTTCTGACGTTTTCGGTACTTAGAAAAATTCTGATGATTTCGGAACTTGGAAAATTTCTGCCTTTTTCGGTACTTTGAAAAGACTCAGAAGTTTTCTGTTGAATTTGGTACTTAGAAAAATTCCGTCGATTTCGGTACTTTGAAAAGACTCAGAAGTATTTTTACTTAGAAAATTTCTGACGTTTTCGGTACTTAGAAAAATTCTGATGATTTCGGAACTTAGAAAAATTCTGTTGATTTCGGAACTTGGAAAATTTCTGCCTTTTTCGGTACTTTGAAACGACTCAGAAGTTTTCAGTACTTAGAAAATTTCTGACGTTTTCGATACTTAGAAAATTTCTGACGTTTTCTGTACTTAGAAAAATTCTGCCGATTTCGGTACTTAGAAAAATTCTGTTGATTTCGGTACTTAGAAAAAATCTGTCGATTTCCGTACTTAGAAAAATTCTGTTGATTTTGGTACTTAGAAAATTTCTGACCTTTTCGGTTTTTAGAAAATATCTGACGTTTTCGGTATTTAGAAAAATTCTATCGATTTCGGTACTTAGAAAACATTCAGAAGTCTTCGGTACTTAGAAAATTTGTGACGTTTTCAGTACTTAGAAAAATTCTGATGATTTCAGTACTTAGAAAAATTCTGACGATTTCGGTACTTAAAAAAATTCTGCCGATTTCGATACTTATTAAACATTCAGAAGTTTTCGGTACTTAGAAAAATTCTGCCGATTTCGGTACTTAGAAAAATTCTGTTGATTACGGTACTTAGAAAAATTCTGTCGATTTCGGTACTTAGAAAATTTCTGACCTTCTCGGTACTTAGAAATATTCAGAGGATTTCGGTACTTAGAAAATTTCTGACCTTTTCGGAACTTAGAATCTTTCTGTCGATTTCGGTACTTAGAAAAGACTCGGAAGTTTTCGGTACTTAGAAAATTTCTGACGTTTTCGGTACTTAGAAAAATTCTGATGATTTCGGAACTTGGAAAATTTCTGCCTTTTTCGGTACTTAGAAAAATTCTGTCGATTTCGGTACTTAGAAAAATTCCGACGATTTCGGTACTTAGAAAATATCTGACCTTTTCGGTACTTAGAAAATATCTGACGTTTTCGGTACTTAGAAAAATTCTGTTGATTTCGGTACTTAGAAAAATTCTGCCGATTTCGGTACTTAGAAAAATTCTGACGTTTTCGGTACTTAGAAAAATTCTGATGATTTCGGTACTTAGAATATTTCTGAAGTTATCGGTTCTTAGAAAATTTCTGACGTTTTCGGTACTTAGAAAAATTCTGTCGATTTCGGTACTTAGAAATATTCAGTTGAATTTGGTACTCAGAAAAATTCCGTCGATTTCGGTACTTTGAAAAGACTCAGAAGCTTTTTTACTTAGAAAATTTCTGACGTTTTCGGTACTTAGAAAAATTCTGATGATTTCGTTACTTAGAAAAATTCAGACGATTTCGATTCTTTGAAAATTTCAGACGATTTCGGTACTTAGAAAAATTCTGACGATTTCGGTACTTAGAATATTTCTGACGTTATCGGTACTTAGAAAATTTCTGACGTTTTCGGTACTTAGAAAAATTCTGATGATTTCGGAACTTGGAAAATTTCTGCCTTTTTCGGTACTTTGAAAAGACTCAGAAGTTTTCTGTTGAATTTGGTACTTAGAAAAATTCCGTCGATTTCGGTACTTTGAAAAGACTCAGAAGTATTTTTACTTAGAAAATTTCTGACGTTTTCGGTACTTAGAAAAATTCTGATGATTTCGGAACTTAGAAAAATTCTGTTGATTTCGGAACTTGGAAAATTTCTGCCTTTTTCGGTACTTAGAAAAATTCTGTTGATTTCGGTACTTAGAAAATTTCTGACCTTTTCGGTTTTTAGAAAATATCTGACGTTTTCGGTATTTAGAAAAATTCTATCGATTTCGGTACTTAGAAAACATTCAGAAGTCTTCGGTACTTAGAAAATTTGTGACGTTTTCAGTACTTAGGAAAATTCTGATGATTTCAGTACTTAGAAAAATTCTGACGATTTCGGTACTTAAAAAAATTCTGCCGATTTCGATACTTATTAAACATTCAGAAGTTTTCGGTACTTAGAAAAATTCTGCCGATTTCGGTACTTAGAAAAATTCTGTTGATTACGGTACTTAGAAAAATTCTGTCGATTTCGGTACTTAGAAAAATTCTGTTGATTTTGGTACTTAGAAAATTTCTGACCTTCTCGGTACTTAGAAATATTCAGAGGATTTCGGTACTTAGAAAATTTCTGACCTTTTCGGAACTTAGAAACTTTCTGTCGATTTCGGTACTTAGAAAAGACTCGGAAGTTTTCGGTACTTAGAAAATTTCTGACGTTTTCGGTACTTAGAAAAATTCTGATGATTTCGGAACTTGGAAAATTTCTGCCTTTTTCGGTACTTAGAAAAATTCTGTTGATTTCGGTACTTAGAAAAATTCTGTCGATTTCGGTACTTAGAAAAATTCCGACGATTTCGGTACTTAGAAAATATCTGACCTTTTCGGTACTTAGAAAATATCTGACGATTTCGGTACTTAGAAAAATTCTGTTGATTTCAGTACTTAGAAAAATTCTGCCGATTTCGGTACTTAAAAAAATTCTGACGTTTTCGGTACTTAGAAAAATTCTGATGATTTCGGTACTTAGAATATTTCTGAAGTTATCGGTACTTAGAAAATTTCTGACGTTTTCGGTACTTAGAAAAATTCTGTCGATTTCGGTACTTAGAAATATTCAGTTGAATTTGGTACTCAGAAAAATTCCGTCGATTTCGGTACTTTGAAAAGACTCAGAAGCTTTTTTACTTAGAAAATTTCTGACGTTTTCGGTACTTAGAAAAATTCTGATGATTTCGTTACTTAGAAAAATTCTGACGATTTCGGTACTTAGAAAAATTCAGACGATTTCGATTCTTAGAAAATTTCAGACGATTTCGGTACTTAGAAAAATTCAGACGATTTCGGTACTTAGAATATTTCTGACGTTATCGGTACTTAGAAAATTTCTGACGTTTTCGATACTTAGAAAAATTCTGATGATTTCAGAATTTAGAAAATTTCTGCCTTTTTCGGTACTTTGAAAAGACTCAGAAGTTTTCTGTTGAATTTGGTACTTAGAAAAATTCCGTCGATTTCGGTACTTTGAAAAGACTCAGAAGTATTTTTACTAAGAAAATTTCTGACGTTTTCGGTTTTTAGAAAATATCTGACGTTTTCGGTATTTAGAAAAATTCTATCGATTTCGGTACTTAGAAAACATTCAGAAGTCTTCGGTACTTAGAAAATTTGTGACGTTTTCAGTACTTAGAAAAATTCTGATGATTTCAGTACTTAGAAAAATTCTGACGATTTCGGTACTTAAAAAAATTCTGCCGATTTCGATACTTATTAAACATTCAGAAGTTTTCGGTACTTAGAAAAAATTCTGCCGATTTCGGTACTTAGAAAAATTCTGTTGATTTTGGTACTTAGAAAATTTCTGACCTTCTCGGTACTTAGAAATATTCAGAGGATTTCGGTACTTAGAAAATTTCTGACCTTTTCGGAACTTAGAAACTTTCTGTCGATTTCGGTACTTAGAAAAGACTCGGAAGTTTTCGGTACTTAGAAAATTTCTGACGTTTTCGGTACTTAGAAAAATTCTGATGATTTCGGAACTTGGAAAATTTCTGCCTTTTTCGGTACTTAGAAAAATTCTGTCGATTTCGGTACTTAGAAAAATTCCGACGATTTCGGTACTTAGAAAATATCTGACCTTTTCGGTACTTAGAAAATATCTGACGTTTTCGGTACTTAGAAAAATTCTGCCGATTTCGGTACTTAGAAAAATTCTGACGTTTTCGGTACTTAGAAAAATTCTGATGATTTCGTTACTTAGAAAAATTCAGACGATTTCGATTCTTTGAAAATTTCAGACGATTTCGGTACTTAGAAAAATTCTGACGATTTCGGTACTTAGAATATTTCTGACGTTATCGGTACTTAGAAAATTTCTGACGTTTTCGGTACTTAGAAAAATTCTGATGATTTCGGAACTTGGAAAATTTCTGCCTTTTTCGGTACTTTGAAAAGACTCAGAAGTTTTCTGTTGAATTTGGTACTTAGAAAAATTCCGTCGATTTCGGTACTTTGAAAAGACTCAGAAGTATTTTTACTTAGAAAATTTCTGACGTTTTCGGTACTTAGAAAAATTCTGATGATTTCGGAACTTAGAAAAATTCTGTTGATTTCGGAACTTGGAAAATTTCTGCCTTTTTCGGTACTTTGAAAAGACTCAGAAGTTTTCAGTACTTAGAAAATTTCTGACGTTTTCGATACTTAGAAAATTTCTGACGTTTTCTGTACTTAGAAAAATTCTGCCGATTTCGGTACTTAGAAAACATTCAGAAGTCTTCGGTACTTAGAAAATTTGTGACGTTTTCAGTACTTAGAAAAATTCTGATGATTTCAGTACTTAGAAAAATTCTGTTGATTTCGGAACTTGGAAAATTTCTGCCTTTTTCGGTACATTGAAAAGACTCAGAAGTTTTCAGTACTTAGAAAATTTCTGACCTTTTCGGTTTTTAGAAAATATCTGACGTTTTCGGTATTTAGAAAAATTCTATCGATTTCGGTACTTAGAAAACATTCAGAAGTCTTCGGTACTTAGAAAATTTGTGACGTTTTCAGTACTTAGAAAAATTCTGATGATTTCAGTACTTGGAAAAATTCTGACGATTTCGATTCTTAGAAAATTTCAGACGATTTCGGTACTTAGAAAAATTCAGACGATTTCGGTACTTAGAATATTTCTGACGTTATCGGTACTTAGAAAATTTCTGACGTTTTCGATACTTAGAAAAATTCTGATGATTTCAGAATTTGGAAAATTTCTGCCTTTTTCGGTACTTTGAAAAGACTCAGAAGTTTTCTGTTGAATTTGGTACTTAGAAAAATTCCGTCGATTTCGGTACTTTGAAAAGACTCAGAAGTATTTTTACTTAGAAAATTTCTGACGTTTTCGGTACTTAGAAAAATTCTGATGATTTCGGAACTTAGAAAAATTCTGTTGATTTCGGAACTTGGAAAATTTCTGCCTTTTTCGGTACTTTGAAAAGACTCAGAAGTTTTCAGTACTTAGAAAATTTCTGACGTTTTCGATACTTAGAAAATTTCTGACGTTTTCTGTACTTAGAAAAATTCTGCCGATTTCGGTACTTAGAAAAATTCTGTTGATTTCGGTACTTAGAAAAAATCTGTCGATTTCCGTACTTAGAAAAATTCTGTTGATTTTGGTACTTAGAAAATTTCTGACCTTTTCGGTACTTAGAAAATATCTGACGTTTTCGGTATTTAGAAAAATTCTATCGATTTCGGTACTTAGAAAACATTCAGAAGTCTTCGGTACTTAGAAAATTTGTGACGTTTTCAGTACTTAGAAAAATTCTGATGATTTCAGTACTTAGAAAAATTCTGACGATTTCGGTACTTAAAAAAATTCTGCCGATTTCGATACTTATTAAACATTCAGAAGTTTTCGGTACTTAGAAAAAATTCTGCCGATTTCGGTACTTAGAAAAATTCTGTTGATTACGGTACTTAGAAAAATTCTGTCGATTTCGGTACTTAGAAAAATTCTGTTGATTTTGGTACTTAGAAAATTTCTGACCTTCTCGGTACTTAGAAATATTCAGAGGATTTCGGTACTTAGAAAATTTCTGACCTTTTCGGAACTTAGAAACTTTCTGTCGATTTCGGTACTTAGAAAAGACTCGGAAGTTTTCGGTACTTAGAAAATTTCTGACGTTTTCGGTACTTAGAAAAATTCTGATGATTTCGGAACTTGGAAAATTTCTGCCTTTTTCGGTACTTAGAAAAATTCTGTCGATTTCGGTACTTAGAAAAATTCCGACGATTTCGGTACTTAGAAAATATCTGACCTTTTCGGTACTTAGAAAATATCTGACGATTTCGGTACTTAGAAAAATTCTGTTGATTTCGGTACTTAGAAAAATTCTGCCGATTTCGGTACTTAGAAAAATTCTGACGTTTTCGGTACTTAGAAAATTTCTGACCTTCTCGGTACTTAGAAATATTCAGAGGATTTCGGTACTTAGAAAATTTCTGACCTTTTCGGAACTTAGAATCTTTCTGTCGATTTCGGTACTTAGAAAAGACTCGGAAGTTTTCGGTACTTAGAAAATTTCTGACGTTTTCGGTACTTAGAAAAATTCTGATGATTTCGGAACTTGGAAAATTTCTGCCTTTTTCGGTACTTAGAAAAATTCTGTCGATTTCGGTACTTAGAAAAATTCCGACGATTTCGGTACTTAGAAAATATCTGACCTTTTCGGTACTTAGAAAATATCTGACGTTTTCAGTACTTAGAAAAATTCTGTTGATTTCGGTACTTAGAAAAATTCTGCCGATTTCGGTACTTAGAAAAATTCTGACGTTTTCGGTACTAAGAAAAATTCTGATGATTTCGGTACTTAGAATATTTCTGAAGTTATCGGTTCTTAGAAAATTTCTGACGTTTTCGGTACTTAGAAAAATTCTGTCGATTTCGGTACTTAGAAATATTCAGTTGAATTTGGTACTCAGAAAAATTCCGTCGATTTCGGTACTTTGAAAAGACTCAGAAGCTTTTTTACTTAGAAAATTTCTGACGTTTTCGGTACTTAGAAAAATTCTGATGATTTCGTTACTTAGAAAAATTCAGACGATTTCGATTCTTTGAAAATTTCAGACGATTTCGGTACTTAGAAAAATTCTGACGATTTCGGTACTTAGAATATTTCTGACGTTATCGGTACTTAGAAAATTTCTGATGATTTCGGAACTTGGAAAATTTCTGCCTTTTTCGGTACTTTGAAAAGACTCAGAAGTTTTCTGTTGAATTTGGTACTTAGAAAAATTCCGTCGATTTCGGTACTTTGAAAAGACTCAGAAGTTTTCAGTACTTAGAAAATTTCTGACGTTTTCGATACTTAGAAAATTTCTGACGTTTTCTGTACTTAGAAAAATTCTGCCGATTTCGGTACTTAGAAAAATTCTGTTGATTTCGGTACTTAGAAAAAATCTGTCGATTTCCGCACTTAGAAAAATTCTGTTGATTTTGGTACTTAGAAAATTTCTGACCTTTTCGGTTTTTAGAAAATATCTGACGTTTTCGGTATTTAGAAAAATTCTATCGATTTCGGTACTTAGAAAACATTCAGAAGTCTTCGGTACTTAGAAAATTTGTGACGTTTTCAGTACTTAGAAAAATTCTGATGATTTCAGTACTTAGAAAAATTCTGACGATTTCGGTACTTAAAAAAATTCTGCCGATTTCGATACTTATTAAACATTCAGAAGTTTTCGGTACTTAGAAAAATTCTGCCGATTTCGGTACTTAGAAAAATTCTGTTGATTACGGTACTTAGAAAAATTCTGTCGATTTCGGTACTTAGAAAAATTCTGTTGATTTTGGTACTTAGAAAATTTCTGACCTTCTCGGTACTTAGAAATATTCAGAGGATTTCGGTACTTAGAAAATTTCTGACCTTTTCGGAACTTAGAAACTTTCTGTCGATTTCGGTACTTAGAAAAGACTCGGAAGTTTTCGGTACTTAGAAAATTTCTGCCTTTTTCGGTACTTAGAAAAATTCTGTTGATTTCGGTACTTAGAAAAATTCTGTCGATTTCGGTACTTAGAAAAATTCCGACGATTTCGGTACTTAGAAAATATCTGACCTTTTCGGTACTTAGAAAATATCTGACGATTTCGGTACTTAGAAAAATTCTGTTGATTTCGGTACTTAGAAAAATTCTGCCGATTTCGGTACTTTAAAAAATTCTGACGTTTTCGGTACTTAGAAAAATTCTGATGATTTCGGTACTTAGAATATTTCTGAAGTTATCGGTACTTAGAAAATTTCTGACGTTTTCGGTACTTAGAAAAATTCTGTCGATTTCGGTACTTAGAAATATTCAGTTGAATTTGGTACTCAGAAAAATTCCGTCGATTTCGGTACTTTGAAAAGACTCAGAAGCTTTTTTACTTAGAAAATTTCTGACGTTTTCGGTACTTAGAAAAATTCTGATGATTTCGTTACTTAGAAAAATTCTGACGATTTCGGTACTTAGAAAAATTCAGACGATTTCGATTCTTAGAAAATTTCAGACGATTTCGGTACTTAGAAAAATTCAGACGATTTCGGTACTTAGAATATTTCTGACGTTATCGGTACTTAGAAAATTTCTGACGTTTTCGATACTTAGAAAAATTCTGATGATTTCAGAATTTGGAAAATTTCTGCCTTTTTCGGTACTTTGAAAAGACTCAGAAGTTTTCTGTTGAATTTGGTACTTAGAAAAATTCCGTCGATTTCGGTACTTTGAAAAGACTCAGAAGTATTTTTACTTAGAAAATTTCTGACGTTTTCGGTACTTAGAAAAATTCTGATGATTTCGGAACTTAGAAAAATTCTGTTGATTTCGGAACTTGGAAAATTTCTGCCTTTTTCGGTACTTTGAAAAGACTCAGAAGTTTTCAGTACTTAGAAAATTTCTGACGTTTTCGATACTTAGAAAATTTCTGACGTTTTCTGTACTTAGAAAATATCTGACGTTTTCGGTATTTAGAAAAATTCTATCGATTTCGGTACTTAGAAAACATTCAGAAGTCTTCGGTACTTAGAAAATTTGTGACGTTTTCAGTACTTAGAAAAATTCTGATGATTTCAGTACTTAGAAAAATTCTGACGATTTCGGTACTTAAAAAAATTCTGCCGATTTCGATACTTATTAAACATTCAGAAGTTTTCGGTACTTAGAAAAAATTCTGCCGATTTCGGTACTTAGAAAAATTCTGTTGATTACGGTACTTAGAAAAATTCTGTCGATTTCGGTACTTAGAAAAATTCTGTTGATTTTGGTACTTAGAAAATTTCTGACCTTCTCGGTACTTAGAAATATTCAGAGGATTTCGGTACTTAGAAAATTTCTGACCTTTTCGGAACTTAGAAACTTTCTGTCGATTTCGGTACTTAGAAAAGACTCGGAAGTTTTCGGTACTTAGAAAATTTCTGACGTTTTCGATACTTAGAAAAATTCTGATGATTTCAGAATTTGGAAAATTTCTGCCTTTTTCGGTACTTTGAAAAGACTCAGAAGTTTTCTGTTGAATTTGGTACTTAGAAAAATTCCGTCGATTTCGGTACTTTGAAAAGACTCAGAAGTATTTTTACTTAGAAAATTTCTGACGTTTTCGGTACTTAGAAAAATTCTGATGATTTCGGAACTTAGAAAAATTCTGTTGATTTCGGAACTTGGAAAATTTCTGCCTTTTTCGGTACTTTGAAAAGACTCAGAAGTTTTCAGTACTTAGAAAATTTCTGACGTTTTCGATACTTAGAAAATTTCTGACGTTTTCTGTACTTAGAAAATATCTGACGTTTTCGGTATTTAGAAAAATTCTATCGATTTCGGTACTTAGAAAACATTCAGAAGTCTTCGGTACTTAGAAAATTTGTGACGTTTTCAGTACTTAGAAAAATTCTGATGATTTCAGTACTTAGAAAAATTCTGACGATTTCGGTACTTAAAAAAATTCTGCCGATTTCGATACTTATTAAACATTCAGAAGTTTTCGGTACTTAGAAAAAATTCTGCCGATTTCGGTACTTAGAAAAATTCTGTTGATTACGGTACTTAGAAAAATTCTGTCGATTTCGGTACTTAGAAAAATTCTGTTGATTTTGGTACTTAGAAAATTTCTGACCTTCTCGGTACTTAGAAATATTCAGAGGATTTCGGTACTTAGAAAATTTCTGACCTTTTCGGAACTTAGAAACTTTCTGTCGATTTCGGTACTTAGAAAAATTCTGATGATTTCGGAACTTGGAAAATTTCTGCCTTTTTCGGTACTTAGAAAAATTCTGTCGATTTCGGTACTTAGAAAAATTCCGACGATTTCGGTACTTAGAAAATATCTGACCTTTTCGGTACTTAGAAAATATCTGACGATTTCGGTACTTAGAAAAATTCTGTTGATTTCGGTACTTAGAAAAATTCTGCCGATTTCGGTACTTAGAAAAATTCTGACGTTTTCGGTACTTAGAAAAATTCTGATGATTTCGGTACTTAGAATATTTCTGAAGTTATCGGTACTTAGAAAATTTCTGACGTTTTCGGTACTTAGAAAAATTCTGTCGATTTCGGTACTTAGAAATATTCAGTTGAATTTGGTACTCAGAAAAATTCCGTCGATTTCGGTACTTTGAAAAGACTCAGAAGCTTTTTTACTTAGAAAATTTCTGACGTTTTCGGTACTTAGAAGATTCTGACGATTTCGATTCTTAGAGAAATTCTGACGATTTCGGTACTTAGAAAAATTCAGACGATTTCGGTACTTAGAATATTTCTGACGTTATCGGTACTTAGAAAATTTCTGACGTTTTTCGATACTTAGAAAAATTCTGATGATTTCAGAATTTGGAAAATTTCTGCCTTTTTCGGTACTTTGAAAAGACTCAGAAGTTTTCTGTTGAATTTGGTACTTAGAAAAATTCCGTCGATTTCGGAACTTTGAAAAGACTCAGAAGTATTTTTACTTAGAAAACTTCTGACGTTTTCGGTACTTAGAAAAATTCTGATGATTTCGGAACTTAGAAAAATTCTGTTGATTTCGGAACTTGGAAAATTTCTGCCTTTTTCGGTACTTTGAAAAGACTCAGAAGTTTTCAGTACTTAGAAAATTTTTGACGTTTTCGATACTTAGAAAATTTCTGACGTTTTCTGTACTTAGAAAAATTCTGCCGATTTCGGTACTTAGAAAATTTCTGTTGTTTTCGGTACTTAGAAAAATTCTGATGATTTCGGTACTTAGAAAAATTCTGCCGATTTCGGTACTTAGAATATTTCTGACGTTATCGGTACTTAGAAAATTTCTGACGTTTTCGGTACTTAGAAAAATTCTGATGATTTCGGAACTTAGAAAATTTCTGACCTTTTCGATACTTAGAAAATTTCTGACGTTTTCTGTACTTAGAAAAATTCTGCCGATTTCGGTACTTAGAAAAATTCTGTTGATTTCGGTACTTAGAAAACATTCAGAAGTCTTCGGTACTTAGAAAATTTGTGACGTTTTCAGTACTTAGAAAAATTCTGATGATTTCAGTACTTAGAAAAATTCTGACGATTTCGGTACTTAAAAAAATTCTGCCGATTTCGATACTTATTAAACATTCAGAAGTTTTCGGTACTTAGAAAAATTCTGCCGATTTCGGTACTTAGAAAAATTCTGTTGATTACGGTACTTAGAAAAATTCTGTCGATTTCGGTACTTAGAAAAATTCTGTTGATTTTGGTACTTAGAAAATTTCTGACCTTCTCGGTACTTAGAAATATTCAGAGGATTTCGGTACTTAGAAAATTTCTGACCTTTTCGGAACTTAGAAACTTTCTGTCGATTTCGGTACTTAGAAAAGACTCGGAAGTTTTCGGTACTTAGAAAATTTCTGACGTTTTCGGTACTTAGAAAAATTCTGATGATTTCGGAACTTGGAAAATTTCTGCCTTTTTCGGTACTTAGAAAAATTCTGTCGATTTCGGTACTTAGAAAAATTCCGACGATATCGGTACTTAGAAAATATCTGACCTTTTCGGTACTTAGAAAATATCTGACGTTTTCGGTACTTAGAAAAATTCTGTTGATTTCGGTACTTAGAAAAATTCTGCCGATTTCGGTACTTAGAAAAATTCTGACGTTTTCGGTACTTAGAAAAATTCTGTCGATTTCGGTACTTTGAAAAGACTCAGAAGCTTTTTTACTTAGAAAATTTCTGACGTTTTCGGTACTTAGAAAAATTCTGATGATTTCGTTACTTAGAAAAATTCTGACGATTTCGGTACTTAGAAAAATTCAGACGATTTCGATTCTTAGAAAATTTCAGACGATTTCGGTACTTAGAAAAATTCAGACGATTTCGGTACTTAGAAAATTTCTGACGTTTTCGGTACTTAGAAAAATTCTGATGATTTCGGAACTTGGAAAATTTCTGCCTTTTTCGGTACTTTGAAAAGACTCAGAAGTTTTCAGTACTTAGAAAATTTCTGACGTTTTCGATACTTAGAAAAATTCTGATGATTTCAGAATTTGGAAAATTTCTGCCTTTTTCGGTACTTTGAAAAGACTCAGAAGTTTTCTGTTGAATTTGGTACTTAGAAAAATTCCGTCGATTTCGGTACTTTGAAAAAAATCAGAAGTATTTTTACTTAGAATATTTCTGACGTTATCGGTACTTAGAAAATTTCTGACGTTTTCGGTACTTAGAAAAATTCTGATGATTTCGGAACTTAGAAAATTTCTGACCTTTTCGATACTTAGAAAATTTCTGACGATTTCGGTACTTAGAAAAATTCTGACAATTTCGGTACTTAGAAAAATTCCGACGATTTCGGTACTTAGAAAAATTCTGAAAATTTCGGTAATTAGAAAATTTCTGACTTTTTCGGTATTTTGAAAATTTCAGACGCTTTCGGTACTTAGAAAAATTCAGACGATTTCGATACTTAGAAAAATTCAGTCGATTTCGGTACTTTGAAAAGACTCAGAAGTTTTCGGTACTTAGAAAATTTGTGACGTTTTCAGTACTTAGAAAAATTCTGATGATTTCAGTACTTAGAAAAATTCTGACGATTTCGGTACTTAAAAAAATTCTGCCGATTTCGATACTTATTAAACATTCAGAAGTTTTCGGTACTTAGAAAAATTCTGCCGATTTCGGTACTTAGAAAAATTCTGTTGATTACGGTACTTAGAAAAATTCTGTCGATTTCGGTACTTAGAAAAATTCTGTTGATTTTGGTACTTAGAAAATTTTTGACCTTTTCGGTACTTAGAAAATATCTGACGTTTTCGATACTTAGAAAATTTCTGACGTTTTCGGTACTTAGAATACGTCTGACGTTATCGGTACTTAGAAAATGTCTGACGTTTTCGGTACTTAGAAAAATTCTGATGATTTCGGAACTTGGAAAATTTCTGCCTTTTTCGGTACTTTGAAAAGACTCAGAAGTTTTCAGTACTTAGAAAATTTCTGACGTTTTCGATACTTAGAAAAATTCTGATGATTTCAGAATTTGGAAAATTTCTGCCTTTTTCGGTATTTTAAAAAGACTCAGAAGTTTTCTGTTGAATTTGGTACTTAGAAAAATTCCGTCGATTTCGGTACTTTGAAAAGACTCAGAAGTATTTTTACTTAGAAAATTTCTGACGTTTTCGGTACTTAGAAAAATTCTGATGATTTCGGAACTTAGAAAAATTCTGTTGATTTCGGAACTTGGAAAATTTCTGCCTTTTTCGGTACTTTGAAAAGACTCAGAAGTTTTCAGTACTTAGAAAATTTCTGTTGTTTTCGGTACTTAGAAAATTTCTGACCTTTTCGGTACTTAGAAAATATCTGACGTTTTCGGTATTTAGAAAAATTCTATCGATATCGGTACTTAGAAAAATTCAGACGATTTCGGTACTTAGAAAATTTCTGACGTTTTCGGTACTTAGAAAAATTCTGATGATTTCGGAACTTGGAAAATTTCTGCCTTTTTCGGTACTTTGAAAAGACTCAGAAGTTTTCAGTACTTAGAAAATTTCTGACGTTTTCGATACTTAGAAAAATTCTGATGATTTCAGAATTTGGAAAATTTCTGCCTTTTTCGGTACTTTGAAAAGACTCAGAAGTTTTCTGTTGAATTTGGTACTTAGAAAAATTCCGTCGATTTCGGTACTTTGAAAAAAATCAGAAGTATTTTTACTTAGAATATTTCTGACGTTATCGGTACTTAGAAAATTTCTGACGTTTTCGGTACTTAGAAAAATTCTGATGATTTCGGAACTTAGAAAATTTCTGACCTTTTCGATACTTAGAAAATTTCTGACGATTTCGGTACTTAGAAAAATTCTGACAATTTCGGTACTTAGAAAAATTCCGACGATTTCGGTACTTAGAAAAATTCTGAAAATTTCGGTAATTAGAAAATTTCTGACTTTTTCGGTATTTTGAAAATTTCAGACGCTTTCGGTACTTAGAAAAATTCAGACGATTTCGATACTTAGAAAAATTCAGTCGATTTCGGTACTTTGAAAAGACTCAGAAGTTTTCGGTACTTAGAAAATTTGTGACGTTTTCAGTACTTAGAAAAATTCTGATGATTTCAGTACTTAGAAAAATTCTGACGATTTCGGTACTTAAAAAAATTCTGCCGATTTCGATACTTATTAAACATTCAGAAGTTTTCGGTACTTAGAAAAATTCTGCCGATTTCGGTACTTAGAAAAATTCTGTTGATTACGGTACTTAGAAAAATTCTGTCGATTTCGGTACTTAGAAAAATTCTGTTGATTTTGGTACTTAGAAAATTTTTGACCTTTTCGGTACTTAGAAAATATCTGACGTTTTCGATACTTAGAAAATTTCTGACGTTTTCGGTACTTAGAATACGTCTGACGTTATCGGTACTTAGAAAATGTCTGACGTTTTCGGTACTTAGAAAAATTCTGATGATTTCGGAACTTGGAAAATTTCTGCCTTTTTCGGTACTTTGAAAAGACTCAGAAGTTTTCAGTACTTAGAAAATTTCTGACGTTTTCGATACTTAGAAAAATTCTGATGATTTCAGAATTTGGAAAATTTCTGCCTTTTTCGGTATTTTAAAAAGACTCAGAAGTTTTCTGTTGAATTTGGTTCTTAGAAAAATTCCGTCGATTTCGGTACTTTGAAAAGACTCAGAAGTATTTTTACTTAGAAAATTTCTGACGTTTTCGGTACTTAGAAAAATTCTGATGATTTCGGAACTTAGAAAAATTCTGTTGATTTCGGAACTTGGAAAATTTCTGCCTTTTTCGGTACTTTGAAAAGACTCAGAAGTTTTCAGTACTTAGAAAATTTCTGTTGTTTTCGGTACTTAGAAAATTTCTGACCTTTTCGGTACTTAGAAAATATCTGACGTTTTCGGTATTTAGAAAAATTCTATCGATTTCGGTACTTAGAAAACATTCAGAAGTCTTCGGTACTTAGAAAATTTGTGACGTTTTCAGTACTTAGAAAAATTCTGATGATTTCAGTACTTAGAAAAATTCTGACGATTTCGGTACTTAAAAAAATTCTGCCGATTTCGATACTTATTAAACATTCAGAAGTTTTCGGTACTTAGAAAAAATTCTGCCGATTTCGGTACTTAGAAAAATTCTGTTGATTACGGTACTTAGAAAAATTCTGTCGATTTCGGTACTTAGAAAAATTCTGTTGATTTTGGTACTTAGAAAATTTCTGACCTTCTCGGTACTTAGAAATATTCAGAGGATTTCGGTACTTAGAAAATTTCTGACCTTTTCGGAACTTAGAAACTTTCTGTCGATTTCGGTACTTTGAAAAGACTCAGAAGTTTTCAGTACTTAGAAAATTTCTGACGTTTTCGATACTTAGAAAATTTCTGACGTTTTCTGTACTTAGAAAAATTCTGCCGATTTCGGTACTTAGAAAATTTCTGTTGTTTTCGGTACTTAGAAAAATTCTGATGATTTCGGTACTTAGAAAAATTCTGCCGATTTCGGTACTTAGAATATTTCTGACGTTATCGGTACTTAGAAAATTTCTGACGTTTTCGGTACTTAGAAAAATTCTGATGATTTCGGAACTTAGAAAATTTCTGACCTTTTCGATACTTTGAAAAGACTCAGAAGCTTTTTTACTTAGAAAATTTCTGACGTTTTCGGTACTTAGAAAAATTCTGATGATTTCGTTACTTAGAAAAATTCTGACGATTTCGGTACTTAGAAAAATTCAGACGATTTCGATTCTTAGAAAATTTCAGACGATTTCGGTACTTAGAAAAATTCAGACGATTTCGGTACTTAGAATATTTCTGACGTTATCGGTACTTAGAAAATTTCTGACGTTTTCGGTACTTAGAAAAATTCTGATGATTTCGGAACTTGGAAAATTTCTGCCTTTTTCGGTACTTTGAAAAGACTCAGAAGTTTTCAGTACTTAGAAAATTTCTGACGTTTTCGATACTTAGAAAAATTCTGATGATTTCAGAATTTGGAAAATTTCTGCCTTTTTCGGTACTTTGAAAAGACTCAGAAGTTTTCTGTTGAATTTGGTACTTAGAAAAATTCCGTCGATTTCGGTACTTTGAAAAAAATCAGAAGTATTTTTACTTAGAATATTTCTGACGTTATCGGTACTTAGAAAATTTCTGACGTTTTCGGTACTTAGAAAAATTCTGATGATTTCGGAACTTAGAAAAATTCCGACGATTTCGGTACTTAGAAAAATTCTGAAAATTTCGGTAATTAGAAAATTTCTGACTTTTTCGGTATTTTGAAAATTTCAGACGCTTTCGGTACTTAGAAAAATTCAGACGATTTCGATACTTAGAAAAATTCAGTCGATTTCGGTACTTTGAAAAGACTCAGAAGTTTTCGGTACTTAGAAAATTTGTGACGTTTTCAGTACTTAGAAAAATTCTGATGATTTCAGTACTTAGAAAAATTCTGACGATTTCGGTACTTAAAAAAATTCTGCCGATTTCGATACTTATTAAACATTCAGAAGTTTTCGGTACTTAGAAAAATTCTGCCGATTTCGGTACTTAGAAAAATTCTGTTGATTACGGTACTTAGAAAAATTCTGTCGATTTCGGTACTTAGAAAAATTCTGTTGATTTTGGTACTTAGAAAATTTCTGACCTTCTCGGTACTTAGAAATATTCAGAAGTTTTCGGTACTTAGAAAAATTCTCCGATTTCGGTACTTAGAAAAATTCTGTTGATTACGGTACTTAGAAAAATTCTGTCGATTTCGGTACTTAGAAAAATTCTGTTGATTTTGGTACTTAGAAAATTTCTGACCTTCTCGGTACTTAGAAATATTCAGAGGATTTCGGTACTTAGAAAATTTCTGACCTTTTCGGAACTTAGAAACTTTCTGTCGATTTCGGTACTTAGAAAAGACTCGGAAGTTTTCGGTACTTAGAAAATTTCTGACGTTTTCGGTACTTAGAAAAATTCTGATGATTTCGGAACTTGGAAAATTTCTGCCTTTTTCGGTACTTAGAAAAATTCTGTCGATTTCGGTACTTAGAAAAATTCCGACGATATCGGTACTTAGAAAATATCTGACCTTTTCGGTACTTAGAAAATATCTGACGTTTTCGGTACTTAGAAAAATTCTGTTGATTTCGGTACTTAGAAAAATTCTGCCGATTTCGGTACTTAGAAAAATTCTGACGTTTTCGGTACTTAGAAAAATTCTGTCGATTTCGGTACTTAGAAAAATTCCGACGATTTCGGTACTTAGAAAATATCTGACCTTTTCGGTACTTAGAAAATATCTGACGATTTCGGTACTTAGAAAAATTCTGTTGATTTCGGTACTTAGAAAAATTCTGCCGATTTCGGTACTTAGAAAAATTCTGACGTTTTCGGTACTTAGAAAAATTCTGATGATTTCGGTACTTAGAATATTTCTGAAGTTATCGGTACTTAGAAAATTTCTGACGTTTTCGGTACTTAGAAAAATTCTGTCGATTTCGGTACTTAGAAATATTCAGTTGAATTTGGTACTCAGAAAAATTCCGTCGATTTCGGTACTTTGAAAAGACTCAGAAGCTTTTTTACTTAGAAAATTTCTGACGTTTTCGGTACTTAGAAGATTCTGACGATTTCGATTCTTAGAGAAATTCTGACGATTTCGGTACTTAGAAAAATTCAGACGATTTCGGTACTTAGAATATTTCTGACGTTATCGGTACTTAGAAAATTTCTGACGTTTTTCGATACTTAGAAAAATTCTGATGATTTCAGAATTTGGAAAATTTCTGCCTTTTTCGGTACTTTGAAAAGACTCAGAAGTTTTCTGTTGAATTTGGTACTTAGAAAAATTCCGTCGATTTCGGAACTTTGAAAAGACTCAGAAGTATTTTTACTTAGAAAACTTCTGACGTTTTCGGTACTTAGAAAAATTCTGATGATTTCGGAACTTAGAAAAATTCTGTTGATTTCGGAACTTGGAAAATTTCTGCCTTTTTCGGTACTTTGAAAAGACTCAGAAGTTTTCAGTACTTAGAAAATTTTTGACGTTTTCGATACTTAGAAAATTTCTGACGTTTTCTGTACTTAGAAAAATTCTGCCGATTTCGGTACTTAGAAAATTTCTGTTGTTTTCGGTACTTAGAAAAATTCTGATGATTTCGGTACTTAGAAAAATTCTGCCGATTTCGGTACTTAGAATATTTCTGACGTTATCGGTACTTAGAAAATTTCTGACGTTTTCGGTACTTAGAAAAATTCTGATGATTTCGGAACTTAGAAAATTTCTGACCTTTTCGATACTTAGAAAATTTCTGACGTTTTCTGTACTTAGAAAAATTCTGCCGATTTCGGTACTTAGAAAAATTCTGTTGATTTCGGTACTTAGAAAACATTCAGAAGTCTTCGGTACTTAGAAAATTTGTGACGTTTTCAGTACTTAGAAAAATTCTGATGATTTCAGTACTTAGAAAAATTCTGACGATTTCGGTACTTAAAAAAATTCTGCCGATTTCGATACTTATTAAACATTCAGAAGTTTTCGGTACTTAGAAAAATTCTGCCGATTTCGGTACTTAGAAAAATTCTGTTGATTACGGTACTTAGAAAAATTCTGTCGATTTCGGTACTTAGAAAAATTCTGTTGATTTTGGTACTTAGAAAATTTCTGACCTTCTCGGTACTTAGAAATATTCAGAGGATTTCGGTACTTAGAAAATTTCTGACCTTTTCGGAACTTAGAAACTTTCTGTCGATTTCGGTACTTAGAAAAGACTCGGAAGTTTTCGGTACTTAGAAAATTTCTGACGTTTTCGGTACTTAGAAAAATTCTGATGATTTCGGAACTTGGAAAATTTCTGCCTTTTTCGGTACTTAGAAAAATTCTGTCGATTTCGGTACTTAGAAAAATTCCGACGATATCGGTACTTAGAAAATATCTGACCTTTTCGGTACTTAGAAAATATCTGACGTTTTCGGTACTTAGAAAAATTCTGTTGATTTCGGTACTTAGAAAAATTCTGCCGATTTCGGTACTTAGAAAAATTCTGACGTTTTCGGTACTTAGAAAAATTCTGTCGATTTCGGTACTTTGAAAAGACTCAGAAGCTTTTTTACTTAGAAAATTTCTGACGTTTTCGGTACTTAGAAAAATTCTGATGATTTCGTTACTTAGAAAAATTCTGACGATTTCGGTACTTAGAAAAATTCAGACGATTTCGATTCTTAGAAAATTTCAGACGATTTCGGTACTTAGAAAAATTCAGACGATTTCGGTACTTAGAAAATTTCTGACGTTTTCGGTACTTAGAAAAATTCTGATGATTTCGGAACTTGGAAAATTTCTGCCTTTTTCGGTACTTTGAAAAGACTCAGAAGTTTTCAGTACTTAGAAAATTTCTGACGTTTTCGATACTTAGAAAAATTCTGATGATTTCAGAATTTGGAAAATTTCTGCCTTTTTCGGTACTTTGAAAAGACTCAGAAGTTTTCTGTTGAATTTGGTACTTAGAAAAATTCCGTCGATTTCGGTACTTTGAAAAAAATCAGAAGTATTTTTACTTAGAATATTTCTGACGTTATCGGTACTTAGAAAATTTCTGACGTTTTCGGTACTTAGAAAAATTCTGATGATTTCGGAACTTAGAAAATTTCTGACCTTTTCGATACTTAGAAAATTTCTGACGATTTCGGTACTTAGAAAAATTCTGACAATTTCGGTACTTAGAAAAATTCCGACGATTTCGGTACTTAGAAAAATTCTGAAAATTTCGGTAATTAGAAAATTTCTGACTTTTTCGGTATTTTGAAAATTTCAGACGCTTTCGGTACTTAGAAAAATTCAGACGATTTCGATACTTAGAAAAATTCAGTCGATTTCGGTACTTTGAAAAGACTCAGAAGTTTTCGGTACTTAGAAAATTTGTGACGTTTTCAGTACTTAGAAAAATTCTGATGATTTCAGTACTTAGAAAAATTCTGACGATTTCGGTACTTAAAAAAATTCTGCCGATTTCGATACTTATTAAACATTCAGAAGTTTTCGGTACTTAGAAAAATTCTGCCGATTTCGGTACTTAGAAAAATTCTGTTGATTACGGTACTTAGAAAAATTCTGTCGATTTCGGTACTTAGAAAAATTCTGTTGATTTTGGTACTTAGAAAATTTTTGACCTTTTCGGTACTTAGAAAATATCTGACGTTTTCGATACTTAGAAAATTTCTGACGTTTTCGGTACTTAGAATACGTCTGACGTTATCGGTACTTAGAAAATGTCTGACGTTTTCGGTACTTAGAAAAATTCTGATGATTTCGGAACTTGGAAAATTTCTGCCTTTTTCGGTACTTTGAAAAGACTCAGAAGTTTTCAGTACTTAGAAAATTTCTGACGTTTTCGATACTTAGAAAAATTCTGATGATTTCAGAATTTGGAAAATTTCTGCCTTTTTCGGTATTTTAAAAAGACTCAGAAGTTTTCTGTTGAATTTGGTACTTAGAAAAATTCCGTCGATTTCGGTACTTTGAAAAGACTCAGAAGTATTTTTACTTAGAAAATTTCTGACGTTTTCGGTACTTAGAAAAATTCTGATGATTTCGGAACTTAGAAAAATTCTGTTGATTTCGGAACTTGGAAAATTTCTGCCTTTTTCGGTACTTTGAAAAGACTCAGAAGTTTTCAGTACTTAGAAAATTTCTGTTGTTTTCGGTACTTAGAAAATTTCTGACCTTTTCGGTACTTAGAAAATATCTGACGTTTTCGGTATTTAGAAAAATTCTATCGATATCGGTACTTAGAAAAATTCAGACGATTTCGGTACTTAGAAAATTTCTGACGTTTTCGGTACTTAGAAAAATTCTGATGATTTCGGAACTTGGAAAATTTCTGCCTTTTTCGGTACTTTGAAAAGACTCAGAAGTTTTCAGTACTTAGAAAATTTCTGACGTTTTCGATACTTAGAAAAATTCTGATGATTTCAGAATTTGGAAAATTTCTGCCTTTTTCGGTACTTTGAAAAGACTCAGAAGTTTTCTGTTGAATTTGGTACTTAGAAAAATTCCGTCGATTTCGGTACTTTGAAAAAAATCAGAAGTATTTTTACTTAGAATATTTCTGACGTTATCGGTACTTAGAAAATTTCTGACGTTTTCGGTACTTAGAAAAATTCTGATGATTTCGGAACTTAGAAAATTTCTGACCTTTTCGATACTTAGAAAATTTCTGACGATTTCGGTACTTAGAAAAATTCTGACAATTTCGGTACTTAGAAAAATTCCGACGATTTCGGTACTTAGAAAAATTCTGAAAATTTCGGTAATTAGAAAATTTCTGACTTTTTCGGTATTTTGAAAATTTCAGACGCTTTCGGTACTTAGAAAAATTCAGACGATTTCGATACTTAGAAAAATTCAGTCGATTTCGGTACTTTGAAAAGACTCAGAAGTTTTCGGTACTTAGAAAATTTGTGACGTTTTCAGTACTTAGAAAAATTCTGATGATTTCAGTACTTAGAAAAATTCTGACGATTTCGGTACTTAAAAAAATTCTGCCGATTTCGATACTTATTAAACATTCAGAAGTTTTCGGTACTTAGAAAAATTCTGCCGATTTCGGTACTTAGAAAAATTCTGTTGATTACGGTACTTAGAAAAATTCTGTCGATTTCGGTACTTAGAAAAATTCTGTTGATTTTGGTACTTAGAAAATTTTTGACCTTTTCGGTACTCAGAAAATATCTGACGTTTTCGATACTTAGAAAATTTCTGACGTTTTCGGTACTTAGAATACGTCTGACGTTATCGGTACTTAGAAAATGTCTGACGTTTTCGGTACTTAGAAAAATTCTGATGATTTCGGAACTTGGAAAATTTCTGCCTTTTTCGGTACTTTGAAAAGACTCAGAAGTTTTCAGTACTTAGAAAATTTCTGACGTTTTCGATACTTAGAAAAATTCTGATGATTTCAGAATTTGGAAAATTTCTGCCTTTTTCGGTATTTTAAAAAGACTCAGAAGTTTTCTGTTGAATTTGGTACTTAGAAAAATTCCGTCGATTTCGGTACTTTGAAAAGACTCAGAAGTATTTTTACTTAGAAAATTTCTGACGTTTTCGGTACTTAGAAAAATTCTGATGATTTCGGAACTTAGAAAAATTCTGTTGATTTCGGAACTTGGAAAATTTCTGCCTTTTTCGGTACTTTGAAAAGACTCAGAAGTTTTCAGTACTTAGAAAATTTCTGTTGTTTTCGGTACTTAGAAAATTTCTGACCTTTTCGGTACTTAGAAAATATCTGACGTTTTCGGTATTTAGAAAAATTCTATCGATTTCGGTACTTAGAAAACATTCAGAAGTCTTCGGTACTTAGAAAATTTGTGACGTTTTCAGTACTTAGAAAAATTCTGATGATTTCAGTACTTAGAAAAATTCTGACGATTTCGGTACTTAAAAAAATTCTGCCGATTTCGATACTTATTAAACATTCAGAAGTTTTCGGTACTTAGAAAAAATTCTGCCGATTTCGGTACTTAGAAAAATTCTGTTGATTACGGTACTTAGAAAAATTCTGTCGATTTCGGTACTTAGAAAAATTCTGTTGATTTTGGTACTTAGAAAATTTCTGACCTTCTCGGTACTTAGAAATATTCAGAGGATTTCGGTACTTAGAAAATTTCTGACCTTTTCGGAACTTAGAAACTTTCTGTCGATTTCGGTACTTTGAAAAGACTCAGAAGTTTTCAGTACTTAGAAAATTTCTGACGTTTTCGATACTTAGAAAATTTCTGACGTTTTCTGTACTTAGAAAAATTCTGCCGATTTCGGTACTTAGAAAATTTCTGTTGTTTTCGGTACTTAGAAAAATTCTGATGATTTCGGTACTTAGAAAAATTCTGCCGATTTCGGTACTTAGAATATTTCTGACGTTATCGGTACTTAGAAAATTTCTGACGTTTTCGGTACTTAGAAAAATTCTGATGATTTCGGAACTTAGAAAATTTCTGACCTTTTCGATACTTTGAAAAGACTCAGAAGCTTTTTTACTTAGAAAATTTCTGACGTTTTCGGTACTTAGAAAATTTCTGACGTTTTCGATACTTAGAAAAATTCTGATGATTTCAGAATTTGGAAAATTTCTGCCTTTTTCGGTACTTTGAAAAGACTCAGAAGTTTTCTGTTGAATTTGGTACTTAGAAAAATTCCGTCGATTTCGGTACTTTGAAAAAAATCAGAAGTATTTTTACTTAGAATATTTCTGACGTTATCGGTACTTAGAAAATTTCTGACGTTTTCGGTACTTAGAAAAATTCTGATGATTTCGGAACTTAGAAAATTTCTGACCTTTTCGATACTTAGAAAATTTCTGACGATTTCGGTACTTAGAAAAATTCTGACAATTTCGGTACTTAGAAAAATTCCGACGATTTCGGTACTTAGAAAAATTCTGAAAATTTCGGTAATTAGAAAATTTCTGACTTTTTCGGTATTTTGAAAATTTCAGACGCTTTCGGTACTTAGAAAAATTCAGACGATTTCGATACTTAGAAAAATTCAGTCGATTTCGGTACTTTGAAAAGACTCAGAAGTTTTCGGTACTTAGAAAATTTGTGACGTTTTCAGTACTTAGAAAAATTCTGATGATTTCAGTACTTAGAAAAATTCTGACGATTTCGGTACTTAAAAAAATTCTGCCGATTTCGATACTTATTAAACATTCAGAAGTTTTCGGTACTTAGAAAAATTCTGCCGATTTCGGTACTTAGAAAAATTCTGTTGATTACGGTACTTAGAAAAATTCTGTCGATTTCGGTACTTAGAAAAATTCTGTTGATTTTGGTACTTAGAAAATTTCTGACCTTCTCGGTACTTAGAAATATTCAGAAGTTTTCGGTACTTAGAAAAATTCTCCGATTTCGGTACTTAGAAAAATTCTGTTGATTACGGTACTTAGAAAAATTCTGTCGATTTCGGTACTTAGAAAAATTCTGTTGATTTTGGTACTTAGAAAATTTCTGACCTTCTCGTTACTTAGAAATATTCAGAGGATTTCGGTACTTAGAAAATTTCTGACCTTTTCGGAACTTAGAAACTTTCTGTCGATTTCGGTACTTAGAAAAGACTCGGAAGTTTTCGGTACTTAGAAAATTTCTGACGTTTTCGGTACTTAGAAAAATTCTGATGATTTCGGAACTTGGAAAATTTCTGCCTTTTTCGGTACTTAGAAAAATTCTGTCGATTTCGGTACTTAGAAAAATTCCGACGATATCGGTACTTAGAAAATATCTGACCTTTTCGGTACTTAGAAAATATCTGACGTTTTCGGTACTTAGAAAAATTCTGTTGATTTCGGTACTTAGAAAAATTCTGCCGATTTCGGTACTTAGAAAAATTCTGACGTTTTCGGTACTTAGAAAAATTCTGTCGATTTCGGTACTTTGAAAAGACTCAGAAGCTTTTTTACTTAGAAAATTTCTGACGTTTTCGGTACTTAGAAAAATTCTGATGATTTCGTTACTTAGAAAAATTCTGACGATTTCGGTACTTAGAAAAATTCAGACGATTTCGATTCTTAGAAAATTTCAGACGATTTCGGTACTTAGAAAAATTCAGACGATTTCGGTACTTAGAAAAATTCTGATGATTTCGGAACTTGGAAAATTTCTGCCTTTTTCGGTACTTTGAAAAGACTCAGAAGTTTTCAGTACTTAGAAAATTTCTGACGTTTTCGATACTTAGAAAAATTCTGATGATTTCGGTATTTAGAAAAATTCTATCGATTTCGGTACTTAGAAAACATTCAGAAGTCTTCGGTACTTAGAAAATTTGTGACGTTTTCAGTACTTAGAAAAATTCTGATGATTTCAGTACTTAGAAAAATTCTGACGATTTCGGTACTTAAAAAAATTCTGCCGATTTCGATACTTATTAAACATTCAGAAGTTTTCGGTACTTAGAAAAAATTCTGCCGATTTCGGTACTTAGAAAAATTCTGTTGATTACGGTACTTAGAAAAATTCTGTCGATTTCGGTACTTAGAAAAATTCTGTTGATTTTGGTACTTAGAAAATTTCTGACCTTCTCGGTACTTAGAAATATTCAGAGGATTTCGGTACTTAGAAAATTTCTGACCTTTTCGGAACTTAGAAACTTTCTGTCGATTTCGGTACTTAGAAAAGACTCGGAAGTTTTCGGTACTTAGAAAATTTCTGACGTTTTCGGTATTTTGAAAATTTCAGACGCTTTCGGTACTTAGAAAAATTCAGACGATTTCGATACTTAGAAAAATTCAGTCGATTTCGGTACTTTGAAAAGACTCAGAAGTTTTCGGTACTTAGAAAATTTGTGACGTTTTCAGTACTTAGAAAAATTCTGATGATTTCAGTACTTAGAAAAATTCTGACGATTTCGGTACTTAAAAAAATTCTGCCGATTTCGATACTTATTAAACATTCAGAAGTTTTCGGTACTTAGAAAAATTCTGCCGATTTCGGTACTTAGAAAAATTCTGTTGATTACGGTACTTAGAAAAATTCTGTCGATTTCGGTACTTAGAAAAATTCTGTTGATTTTGGTACTTAGAAAATTTCTGACCTTCTCGGTACTTAGAAATATTCAGAGGATTTCGGTACTTAGAAAATTTCTGACCTTTTCGGAACTTAGAAACTTTCTGTCGATTTCGGTACTTAGAAAAATTCTGATGATTTCAGTACTTAGAAAAATTCTGACGATTTCGGTACTTAAAAAAATTCTGCCGATTTCGATACTTATTAAACATTCAGAAGTTTTCGGTACTTAGAAAAATTCTCCGATTTCGGTACTTAGAAAAATTCTGTTGATTACGGTACTTAGAAAAATTCTGTCGATTTCGGTACTTAGAAAAATTCTGTTGATTTTGGTACTTAGAAAATTTCTGACCTTCTCGGTACTTAGAAATATTCAGAGGATTTCGGTACTTAGAAAATTTCTGACCTTTTCGGAACTTAGAAACTTTCTGTCGATTTCGGTACTTAGAAAAGACTCGGAAGTTTTCGGTACTTAGAAAATTTCTGACGTTTTCGGTACTTAGAAAAATTCTGATGATTTCGGAACTTGGAAAATTTCTGCCTTTTTCGGTACTTAGAAAAATTCTGTCGATTTCGGTACTTAGAAAAATTCCGACGATATCGGTACTTAGAAAATATCTGACCTTTTCGGTACTTAGAAAATATCTGACGTTTTCGGTACTTAGAAAAATTCTGTTGATTTCGGTACTTAGAAAAATTCTGCCGATTTCGGTACTTAGAAAAATTCTGACGTTTTCGGTACTTAGAAAAATTCTGTCGATTTCGGTACTTTGAAAAGACTCAGAAGCTTTTTTACTTAGAAAATTTCTGACGTTTTCGGTACTTAGAAAAATTCTGATGATTTCGTTACTTAGAAAAATTCTGACGATTTCGGTACTTAGAAAAATTCAGACGATTTCGATTCTTAGAAAATTTCAGACGATTTCGGTACTTAGAAAAATTCAGACGATTTCGGTACTTAGAAAAATTCTGATGATTTCGGAACTTGGAAAATTTCTGCCTTTTTCGGTACTTTGAAAAGACTCAGAAGTTTTCAGTACTTAGAAAATTTCTGACGTTTTCGATACTTAGAAAAATTCTGATGATTTCAGAATTTGGAAAATTTCTGCCTTTTTCGGTACTTTGAAAAGACTCAGAAGTTTTCTGTTGAATTTGGTACTTAGAAAAATTCCGTCGATTTCGGTACTTTGAAAAAAATCAGAAGTATTTTTACTTAGAATATTTCTGACGTTATCGGTACTTAGAAAATTTCTGACGTTTTCGGTACTTAGAAAAATTCTGATGATTTCGGAACTTAGAAAATTTCTGACCTTTTCGATACTTAGAAAATTTCTGACGATTTCGGTACTTAGAAAAATTCTGACAATTTCGGTACTTAGAAAAATTCCGACGATTTCGGTACTTAGAAAAATTCTGAAAATTTCGGTAATTAGAAAATTTCTGACTTTTTCGGTATTTTGAAAATTTCAGACGCTTTCGGTACTTAGAAAAATTCAGACGATTTCGATACTTAGAAAAATTCAGTCGATTTCGGTACTTTGAAAAGACTCAGAAGTTTTCGGTACTTAGAAAATTTGTGACGTTTTCAGTACTTAGAAAAATTCTGATGATTTCAGTACTTAGAAAAATTCTGACGATTTCGGTACTTAAAAAAATTCTGCCGATTTCGATACTTATTAAACATTCAGAAGTTTTCGGTACTTAGAAAAATTCTGCCGATTTCGGTACTTAGAAAAATTCTGTTGATTACGGTACTTAGAAAAATTCTGTCGATTTCGGTACTTAGAAAAATTCTGTTGATTTTGGTACTTAGAAAATTTTTGACCTTTTCGGTACTTAGAAAATATCTGACGTTTTCGATACTTAGAAAATTTCTGACGTTTTCGGTACTTAGAATACGTCTGACGTTATCGGTACTTAGAAAATGTCTGACGTTTTCGGTACTTAGAAAAATTCTGATGATTTCGGAACTTGGAAAATTTCTGCCTTTTTCGGTACTTTGAAAAGACTCAGAAGTTTTCAGTACTTAGAAAATTTCTGACGTTTTCGATACTTAGAAAAATTCTGATGATTTCAGAATTTGGAAAATTTCTGCCTTTTTCGGTATTTTAAAAAGACTCAGAAGTTTTCTGTTGAATTTGGTACTTAGAAAAATTCCGTCGATTTCGGTACTTTGAAAAGACTCAGAAGTATTTTTACTTAGAAAATTTCTGACGTTTTCGGTACTTAGAAAAATTCTGATGATTTCGGAACTTAGAAAAATTCTGTTGATTTCGGAACTTGGAAAATTTCTGCCTTTTTCGGTACTTTGAAAAGACTCAGAAGTTTTCAGTACTTAGAAAATTTCTGACGTTTTCGATACTTAGAAAATTTCTGACGTTTTCGGTACTTAGAAAAATTCTGCCGATTTCGGTACTTAGAAAATTTCTGTTGTTTTCGGTACTTAGAAAATTTCTGACCTTTTCGGTACTTAGAAAATATCTGACGTTTTCGGTATTTAGAAAAATTCTATCGATTTCGGTACTTAGAAAACATTCAGAAGTCTTCGGTACTTAGAAAATTTGTGACGTTTTCAGTACTTAGAAAAATTCTGATGATTTCAGTACTTAGAAAAATTCTGACGATTTCGGTACTTAAAAAAATTCTGCCGATTTCGATACTTATTAAACATTCAGAAGTTTTCGGTACTTAGAAAAAATTCTGCCGATTTCGGTACTTAGAAAAATTCTGTTGATTACGGTACTTAGAAAAATTCTGTCGATTTCGGTACTTAGAAAAATTCTGTTGATTTTGGTACTTAGAAAATTTCTGACCTTCTCGGTACTTAGAAATATTCAGAGGATTTCGGTACTTAGAAAATTTCTGACCTTTTCGGAACTTAGAAACTTTCTGTCGATTTCGGTACTTAGAAAAGACTCGGAAGTTTTCGGTACTTAGAAAATTTCTGACGTTTTCGGTATTTTGAAAATTTCAGACGCTTTCGGTACTTAGAAAAATTCAGACGATTTCGATACTTAGAAAAATTCAGTCGATTTCGGTACTTTGAAAAGACTCAGAAGTTTTCGGTACTTAGAAAATTTGTGACGTTTTCAGTACTTAGAAAAATTCTGATGATTTCAGTACTTAGAAAAATTCTGACGATTTCGGTACTTAAAAAAATTCTGCCGATTTCGATACTTATTAAACATTCAGAAGTTTTCGGTACTTAGAAAAATTCTGCCGATTTCGGTACTTAGAAAAATTCTGTTGATTACGGTACTTAGAAAAATTCTGTCGATTTCGGTACTTAGAAAAATTCTGTTGATTTTGGTACTTAGAAAATTTTTGACCTTTTCGGTACTTAGAAAATATCTGACGTTTTCGATACTTAGAAAATTTCTGACGTTTTCGGTACTTAGAATACGTCTGACGTTATCGGTACTTAGAAAATGTCTGACGTTTTCGGTACTTAGAAAAATTCTGATGATTTCGGAACTTGGAAAATTTCTGCCTTTTTCGGTACTTTGAAAAGACTCAGAAGTTTTCAGTACTTAGAAAATTTCTGACGTTTTCGATACTTAGAAAAATTCTGATGATTTCAGAATTTGGAAAATTTCTGCCTTTTTCGGTATTTTAAAAAGACTCAGAAGTTTTCTGTTGAATTTGGTACTTAGAAAAATTCCGTCGATTTCGGTACTTTGAAAAGACTCAGAAGTATTTTTACTTAGAAAATTTCTGACGTTTTCGGTACTTAGAAAAATTCTGATGATTTCGGAACTTAGAAAAATTCTGTTGATTTCGGAACTTGGAAAATTTCTGCCTTTTTCGGTACTTTGAAAAGACTCAGAAGTTTTCAGTACTTAGAAAATTTCTGTTGTTTTCGGTACTTAGAAAATTTCTGACCTTTTCGGTACTTAGAAAATATCTGACGTTTTCGGTATTTAGAAAAATTCTATCGATTTCGGTACTTAGAAAACATTCAGAAGTCTTCGGTACTTAGAAAATTTGTGACGTTTTCAGTACTTAGAAAAATTCTGATGATTTCAGTACTTAGAAAAATTCTGACGATTTCGGTACTTAAAAAAATTCTGCCGATTTCGATACTTATTAAACATTCAGAAGTTTTCGGTACTTAGAAAAAATTCTGCCGATTTCGGTACTTAGAAAAATTCTGTTGATTACGGTACTTAGAAAAATTCTGTCGATTTCGGTACTTAGAAAAATTCTGTTGATTTTGGTACTTAGAAAATTTCTGACCTTCTCGGTACTTAGAAATATTCAGAGGATTTCGGTACTTAGAAAATTTCTGACCTTTTCGGAACTTAGAAACTTTCTGTCGATTTCGGTACTTAGAAAAGACTCGGAAGTTTTCGGTACTTAGAAAATTTCTGACGTTTTCGGTATTTTGAAAATTTCAGACGCTTTCGGTACTTAGAAAAATTCAGACGATTTCGATACTTAGAAAAATTCAGTCGATTTCGGTACTTTGAAAAGACTCAGAAGTTTTCGGTACTTAGAAAATTTGTGACGTTTTCAGTACTTAGAAAAATTCTGATGATTTCAGTACTTAGAAAAATTCTGACGATTTCGGTACTTAAAAAAATTCTGCCGATTTCGATACTTATTAAACATTCAGAAGTTTTCGGTACTTAGAAAAATTCTGCCGATTTCGGTACTTAGAAAAATTCTGTTGATTACGGTACTTAGAAAAATTCTGTCGATTTCGGTACTTAGAAAAATTCTGTTGATTTCGGAACTTGGAAAATTTCTGCCTTTTTCGGTACTTTGAAAAGACTCAGAAGTTTTCAGTACTTAGAAAATTTCTGTTGTTTTCGGTACTTAGAAAATTTCTGACCTTTTCGGTACTTAGAAAATATCTGACGTTTTCGGTATTTAGAAAAATTCTATCGATTTCGGTACTTAGAAAACATTCAGAAGTCTTCGGTACTTAGAAAATTTGTGACGTTTTCAGTACTTAGAAAAATTCTGATGATTACGGTACTTAGAAAAATTCTGTCGATTTCGGTACTTAGAAAAATTCTGTTGATTTTGGTACTTAGAAAATTTCTGACCTTCTCGGTACTTAGAAATATTCAGAGGATTTCGGTACTTAGAAAATTTCTGACCTTTTCGGAACTTAGAAACTTTCTGTCGATTTCGGTACTTTGAAAAGACTCAGAAGTTTTCAGTACTTAGAAAATTTCTGACGTTTTCGATACTTAGAAAATTTCTGACGTTTTCTGTACTTAGAAAAATTCTGCCGATTTCGGTACTTAGAAAATTTCTGTTGTTTTCGGTACTTAGAAAAATTCTGATGATTTCGGTACTTAGAAAAATTCTGCCGATTTCGGTACTTAGAATATTTCTGACGTTATCGGTACTTAGAAAATTTCTGACGTTTTCGGTACTTAGAAAAATTCTGATGATTTCGGAACTTAGAAAATTTCTGACCTTTTCGATACTTAGAAAATTTCTGACGTTTTCTGTACTTAGAAAAATTCTGCCGATTTCGGTACTTAGAAAAATTCTGTTGATTTCGGTACTTAGAAAAAATCTGTCGATTTCCGTACTTAGAAAAATTCTGTTGATTTTGGTACTTAGAAAATTTCTGGTCTTTTCGGTACTTAGAAAATATCTGACGTTTTCGGTATTTAGAAAAATTCTGTCGATTTCGGTACTTAGAAAACATTCAGAAGTCTTCGGTACTTAGAAAATTTGTTACGTTTTCAGTACTTAGAAAAATTCTGATGATTTCAGTACTTAGAAAAATTCTGACGATTTCGGTACTTAAAAAAATTCTGCCGATTTCGATACTTATTAAACATTCAGAAGTTTTCGGTACTTAGAAAAATTCTCCGATTTCGGTACTTAGAAAAATTCTGTTGATTACGGTACTTAGAAAAATTCTGTCGATTTCGGTACTTAGAAAAATTCTGTTGATTTTGGTACTTAGAAAATTTCTGACCTTCTCGGTACTTAGAAATATTCAGAGGATTTCGGTACTTAGAAAATTTCTGACCTTTTCGGAACTTAGAAACTTTCTGTCGATTTCGGTACTTAGAAAAGACTCGGAAGTTTTCGGTACTTAGAAAATTTCTGACGTTTTCGGTACTTAGAAAAATTCTGATGTTTTCGGAACTTGGAAAATTTCTGCCTTTTTCGGTACTTAGAAAAATTCTGTCGATTTCGGTACTTAGAAAAATTCCGACGATATCGGTACTTAGAAAATATCTGACCTTTTCGGTACTTAGAAAATATCTGACGTTTTCGGTACTTAGAAAAATTCTGTTGATTTCGGTACTTAGAAAAATTCTGCCGATTTCGGTACTTAGAAAAATTCTGACGTTTTCGGTACTTAGAAAAATTCTGTCGATTTCGGTACTTTGAAAAGACTCAGAAGCTTTTTTACTTAGAAAATTTCTGACGTTTTCGGTACTTAGAAAAATTCTGATGATTTCGTTACTTAGAAAAATTCTGACGATTTCGGTACTTAGAAAAATTCAGACGATTTCGATTCTTAGAAAATTTCAGACGATTTCGGTACTTAGAAAAATTCAGACGATTTCGGTACTTAGAAAAATTCTGATGATTTCGGAACTTGGAAAATTTCTGCCTTTTTCGGTACTTTGAAAAGACTCAGAAGTTTTCAGTACTTAGAAAATTTCTGACGTTTTCGATACTTAGAAAAATTCTGATGATTTCAGAATTTGGAAAATTTCTGCCTTTTTCGGTACTTTGAAAAGACTCAGAAGTTTTCTGTTGAATTTGGTACTTAGAAAAATTCCGTCGATTTCGGTACTTTGAAAAAAATCAGAAGTATTTTTACTTAGAATATTTCTGACGTTATCGGTACTTAGAAAATTTCTGACGTTTTCGGTACTTAGAAAAATTCTGATGATTTCGGAACTTAGAAAATTTCTGACCTTTTCGATACTTAGAAAATTTCTGACGATTTCGGTACTTAGAAAAATTCTGACAATTTCGGTACTTAGAAAAATTCCGACGATTTCGGTACTTAGAAAAATTCTGAAAATTTCGGTAATTAGAAAATTTCTGACTTTTTCGGTATTTTGAAAATTTCAGACGCTTTCGGTACTTAGAAAAATTCAGACGATTTCGATACTTAGAAAAATTCAGTCGATTTCGGTACTTTGAAAAGACTCAGAAGTTTTCGGTACTTAGAAAATTTGTGACGTTTTCAGTACTTAGAAAAATTCTGATGATTTCAGTACTTAGAAAAATTCTGACGATTTCGGTACTTAAAAAAATTCTGCCGATTTCGATACTTATTAAACATTCAGAAGTTTTCGGTACTTAGAAAAATTCTGCCGATTTCGGTACTTAGAAAAATTCTGTTGATTACGGTACTTAGAAAAATTCTGTCGATTTCGGTACTTAGAAAAATTCTGTTGATTTTGGTACTTAGAAAATTTTTGACCTTTTCGGTACTTAGAAAATATCTGACGTTTTCGATACTTAGAAAATTTCTGACGTTTTCGGTACTTAGAATACGTCTGACGTTATCGGTACTTAGAAAATGTCTGACGTTTTCGGTACTTAGAAAAATTCTGATGATTTCGGAACTTGGAAAATTTCTGCCTTTTTCGGTACTTTGAAAAGACTCAGAAGTTTTCAGTACTTAGAAAATTTCTGACGTTTTCGATACTTAGAAAAATTCTGATGATTTCAGAATTTGGAAAATTTCTGCCTTTTTCGGTATTTTAAAAAGACTCAGAAGTTTTCTGTTGAATTTGGTACTTAGAAAAATTCCGTCGATTTCGGTACTTTGAAAAGACTCAGAAGTATTTTTACTTAGAAAATTTCTGACGTTTTCGGTACTTAGAAAAATTCTGATGATTTCGGAACTTAGAAAAATTCTGTTGATTTCGGAACTTGGAAAATTTCTGCCTTTTTCGGTACTTTGAAAAGACTCAGAAGTTTTCAGTACTTAGAAAATTTCTGACGTTTTCGATACTTAGAAAATTTCTGACGTTTTCTGTACTTAGAAAAATTCTGCCGATTTCGGTACTTAGAAAAATTCTGTTGATTTCGGTACTTAGAAAAAATCTGTCGATTTCCGTACTTAGAAAAATTCTGTTGATTTTGGTACTTAGAAAATTTCTGGTCTTTTCGGTACTTAGAAAATATCTGACGTTTTCGGTATTTAGAAAAATTCTGTCGATTTCGGTACTTAGAAAACATTCAGAAGTCTTCGGTACTTAGAAAATTTGTTACGTTTTCAGTACTTAGAAAAATTCTGATGATTTCAGTACTTAGAAAAATTCTGACGATTTCGGTACTTAAAAAAATTCTGCCGATTTCGATACTTATTAAACATTCAGAAGTTTTCGGTACTTAGAAAAATTCTCCGATTTCGGTACTTAGAAAAATTCTGTTGATTACGGTACTTAGAAAAATTCTGTCGATTTCGGTACTTAGAAAAATTCTGTTGATTTTGGTACTTAGAAAATTTCTGACCTTCTCGGTACTTAGAAATATTCAGAGGATTTCGGTACTTAGAAAATTTCTGACCTTTTCGGAACTTAGAAACTTTCTGTCGATTTCGGTACTTAGAAAAGACTCGGAAGTTTTCGGTACTTAGAAAATTTCTGACGTTTTCGGTACTTAGAAAAATTCTGATGTTTTCGGAACTTGGAAAATTTCTGCCTTTTTCGGTACTTAGAAAAATTCTGTCGATTTCGGTACTTAGAAAAATTCCGACGATATCGGTACTTAGAAAATATCTGACCTTTTCGGTACTTAGAAAATATCTGACGTTTTCGGTACTTAGAAAAATTCTGTTGATTTCGGTACTTAGAAAAATTCTGCCGATTTCGGTACTTAGAAAAATTCTGACGTTTTCGGTACTTAGAAAAATTCTGTCGATTTCGGTACTTTGAAAAGACTCAGAAGCTTTTTTACTTAGAAAATTTCTGACGTTTTCGGTACTTAGAAAAATTCTGATGATTTCGTTACTTAGAAAAATTCTGACGATTTCGGTACTTAGAAAAATTCAGACGATTTCGATTCTTAGAAAATTTCAGACGATTTCGGTACTTAGAAAAATTCAGACGATTTCGGTACTTAGAAAAATTCTGATGATTTCGGAACTTGGAAAATTTCTGCCTTTTTCGGTACTTTGAAAAGACTCAGAAGTTTTCAGTACTTAGAAAATTTCTGACGTTTTCGATACTTAGAAAAATTCTGATGATTTCAGAATTTGGAAAATTTCTGCCTTTTTCGGTACTTTGAAAAGACTCAGAAGTTTTCTGTTGAATTTGGTACTTAGAAAAATTCCGTCGATTTCGGTACTTTGAAAAAAATCAGAAGTATTTTTACTTAGAATATTTCTGACGTTATCGGTACTTAGAAAATTTCTGACGTTTTCGGTACTTAGAAAAATTCTGATGATTTCGGAACTTAGAAAATTTCTGACCTTTTCGATACTTAGAAAATTTCTGACGATTTCGGTACTTAGAAAAATTCTGACAATTTCGGTACTTAGAAAAATTCCGACGATTTCGGTACTTAGAAAAATTCTGAAAATTTCGGTAATTAGAAAATTTCTGACTTTTTCGGTATTTTGAAAATTTCAGACGCTTTCGGTACTTAGAAAAATTCAGACGATTTCGATACTTAGAAAAATTCAGTCGATTTCGGTACTTTGAAAAGACTCAGAAGTTTTCGGTACTTAGAAAATTTGTGACGTTTTCAGTACTTAGAAAAATTCTGATGATTTCAGTACTTAGAAAAATTCTGACGATTTCGGTACTTAAAAAAATTCTGCCGATTTCGATACTTATTAAACATTCAGAAGTTTTCGGTACTTAGAAAAATTCTGCCGATTTCGGTACTTAGAAAAATTCTGTTGATTACGGTACTTAGAAAAATTCTGTCGATTTCGGTACTTAGAAAAATTCTGTTGATTTTGGTACTTAGAAAATTTTTGACCTTTTCGGTACTTAGAAAATATCTGACGTTTTCGATACTTAGAAAATTTCTGACGTTTTCGGTACTTAGAATACGTCTGACGTTATCGGTACTTAGAAAATGTCTGACGTTTTCGGTACTTAGAAAAATTCTGATGATTTCGGAACTTGGAAAATTTCTGCCTTTTTCGGTACTTTGAAAAGACTCAGAAGTTTTCAGTACTTAGAAAATTTCTGACGTTTTCGATACTTAGAAAAATTCTGATGATTTCAGAATTTGGAAAATTTCTGCCTTTTTCGGTATTTTAAAAAGACTCAGAAGTTTTCTGTTGAATTTGGTACTTAGAAAAATTCCGTCGATTTCGGTACTTTGAAAAGACTCAGAAGTATTTTTACTTAGAAAATTTCTGACGTTTTCGGTACTTAGAAAAATTCTGATGATTTCGGAACTTAGAAAAATTCTGTTGATTTCGGAACTTGGAAAATTTCTGCCTTTTTCGGTACTTTGAAAAGACTCAGAAGTTTTCAGTACTTAGAAAATTTCTGACGTTTTCGATACTTAGAAAATTTCTGACGTTTTCGGTACTTAGAAAAATTCTGCCGATTTCGGTACTTAGAAAATTTCTGTTGTTTTCGGTACTTAGAAAATTTCTGACCTTTTCGGTACTTAGAAAATATCTGACGTTTTCGGTATTTAGAAAAATTCTATCGATTTCGGTACTTAGAAAACATTCAGAAGTCTTCGGTACTTAGAAAATTTGTGACGTTTTCAGTACTTAGAAAAATTCTGATGATTTCAGTACTTAGAAAAATTCTGACGATTTCGGTACTTAAAAAAATTCTGCCGATTTCGATACTTATTAAACATTCAGAAGTTTTCGGTACTTAGAAAAAATTCTGCCGATTTCGGTACTTAGAAAAATTCTGTTGATTACGGTACTTAGAAAAATTCTGTCGATTTCGGTACTTAGAAAAATTCTGTTGATTTTGGTACTTAGAAAATTTCTGACCTTCTCGGTACTTAGAAATATTCAGAGGATTTCGGTACTTAGAAAATTTCTGACCTTTTCGGAACTTAGAAACTTTCTGTCGATTTCGGTACTTAGAAAAGACTCGGAAGTTTTCGGTACTTAGAAAATTTCTGACGTTTTCGGTACTTAGAAAAATTCTGATGATTTCGGAACTTGGAAAATTTCTGCCTTTTTCGGTACTTAGAAAAATTCTGTCGATTTCGGTACTTAGAAAAATTCCGACGATTTCGGTACTTAGAAAATATCTGACCTTTTCGGTACTTAGAAAATATCTGACGATTTCGGTACTTAGAAAAATTCTGTTGATTTCGGTACTTAGAAAAATTCTGCCGATTTCGGTACTTAGAAAAATTCTGACGTTTTCGGTACTTAGAAAAATTCTGATGATTTCGGTACTTAGAATATTTCTGAAGTTATCGGTACTTAGAAAATTTCTGACGTTTTCGGTACTTTGAAAAATTCTGTCGATTTCGGTACTTAGAAATATTCAGTTGAATTTGGTACTTAGAAAAATTCCGTCGATTTCGGTACTTTGAAAAGACTCAGAAGCTTTTTTACTTAGAAAATTTCTGACGTTTTCGGTACTTAGAAGATTCTGACGATTTCGATTCTTAGAAAAATTCTGACGATTTCGGTACTTAGAAAAATTCAGACGATTTCGGTACTTAGAATATTTCTGACGTTATCGGTACTTAGAAAATTTCTGACGTTTTCGATACTTAGAAAAATTCTGATGATTTCAGAATTTGGAAAATTTCTGCCTTTTTCGGTATTTTAAAAAGACTCAGAAGTTTTCTGTTGAATTTGGTACTTAGAAAAATTCCGTCGATTTCGGTACTTTGAAAAGACTCAGAAGTATTTTTACTTAGAAAATTTCTGACGTTTTCGGTACTTAGAAAAATTCTGATGATTTCGGAACTTGGAAAATTTCTGCCTTTTTCGGTACTTTGAAAAGACTCAGAAGTTTTCAGTACTTAGAAAATTTCTGACGTTTTCGATACTTAGAAAATTTCTGACGTTTTCGGTACTTAGAAAAATTCTGCCGATTTCGGTACTTAGAAAATTTCTGTTGTTTTCGGTACTTAGAAAATTTCTGACCTTTTCGGTACTTAGAAAATATCTGACGTTTTCGGTATTTAGAAAAATTCTATCGATTTCGGTACTTAGAAAACATTCAGAAGTCTTCGGTACTTAGAAAATTTGTGACGTTTTCAGTACTTAGAAAAATTCTGATGATTTCAGTACTTAGAAAAATTCTGACGATTTCGGTACTTAAAAAAATTCTGCCGATTTCGATACTTATTAAACATTCAGAAGTTTTCGGTACTTAGAAAAAATTCTGCCGATTTCGGTACTTAGAAAAATTCTGTTGATTACGGTACTTAGAAAAATTCTGTCGATTTCGGTACTTAGAAAAATTCTGTTGATTTTGGTACTTAGAAAATTTCTGACCTTCTCGGTACTTAGAAATATTCAGAGGATTTCGGTACTTAGAAAATTTCTGAAATTTTCGGAACTTAGAAACTTTCTGTCGATTTCGGTACTTAGAAAAGACTCGGAAGTTTTCGGTACTTAGAAAATTTCTGACGTTTTCGGTACTTAGAAAAATTCTGATGATTTCGGAACTTGGAAAATTTCTGCCTTTTTCGGTACTTAGAAAAATTCTGTCGATTTCGGTACTTAGAAAAATTCCGACGATTTCGGTACTTAGAAAATATCTGACCTTTTCGGTACTTAGAAAATATCTGACGATTTCGGTACTTAGAAAAATTCTGTTGATTTCGGTACTTAGAAAAATTCTGCCGATTTCGGTACTTAGAAAAATTCTGACGTTTTCGGTACTTAGAAAAATTCTGATGATTTCGGTACTTAGAATATTTCTGAAGTTATCGGTACTTAGAAAATTTCTGCCTTTTTCGGTACTTAGAAAAATTCTGTCGATTTCGGTACTTAGAAAAATTCCGACGATTTCGGTACTTAGAAAATATCTGACCTTTTCGGTACTTAGAAAATATCTGACGATTTCGGTACTTAGAAAAATTCTGTTGATTTCGGTACTTAGAAAAATTCTGCCGATTTCGGTACTTAGAAAAATTCTGACGTTTTCGGTACTTAGAAAAATTCTGATGATTTCGGTACTTAGAATATTTCTGAAGTTATCGGTACTTAGAAAATTTCTGACGTTTTCGGTACTTAGAAAAATTCTGTCGATTTCGGTACTTAGAAATATTCAGTTGAATTTGGTACTCAGAAAAATTCCGTCGATTTCGGTACTTTGAAAAGACTCAGAAGCTTTTTTACTTAGAAAATTTCTGACGTTTTCGGTACTTAGAAGATTCTGACGATTTCGATTCTTAGAAAAATTCTGACGATTTCGGTACTTAGAAAAATTCAGACGATTTCGGTACTTAGAATATTTCTGACGTTATCGGTACTTAGAAAATTTCTGACGTTTTCGATACTTAGAAAAATTCTGATGATTTCAGAATTTGGAAAATTTCTGCCTTTTTCGGTACTTTGAAAAGACTCAGAAGTTTTCTGTTGAATTTGGTACTTAGAAAAATTCCGTCGATTTCGGAACTTTGAAAAGACTCAGAAGTATTTTTACTTAGAAAACTTCTGACGTTTTCGGTACTTAGAAAAATTCTGATGATTTCGGAACTTAGAAAAATTCTGTTGATTTCGGAACTTGGAAAATTTCTGCCTTTTTCGGTACTTTGAAAAGACTCAGAAGTTTTCAGTACTCAGAAAAGTTCTGACGTTTTCGATACTTAGAAAATTTCTGACGTTTTCTGTACTTAGAAAAATTCTGCCGATTTCGGTACTTAGAAAATTTCTGTTGTTTTCGGTACTTAGGAAAATTCTGATGATTTCGGTACTTAGAAAAATTCTGCCGATTTCGGTACTTAGAATATTTCTGACGTTATCGGTACTTAGAAAATTTCTGACGTTTTCGGTACTTAGAAAAATTCTGATGATTTCGGAACTTAGAAAATTTCTGACCTTCTCGATACTTAGAAAATTTCTGACGTTTTCTGTACTTAGAAAAATTCTGCCGATTTCGGTACTTAGAAAAATTCTGTTGATTTCGGTACTTAGAAAAAATCTGTCGATTTCCGTACTTAGAAAAATTCTGTTGATTTTGGTACTTAGAAAAATTCTGTCGATTTCGGTACTTTGAAAAGACTCAGAAGCTTTTTTACTTAGAAAATTTCTGACGTTTTCGGTACTTAGAAAAATTCTGATGATTTCGTTACTTAGAAAAATTCTGACGATTTCGGTACTTAGAAAAATTCAGACGATTTCGATTCTTAGAAAATTTCAGACGATTTCGGTACTTAGAAAAATTCAGACGATTTCGGTACTTAGAAAAATTCTGATGATTTCGGAACTTGGAAAATTTCTGCCTTTTTCGGTACTTTGAAAAGACTCAGAAGTTTTCAGTACTTAGAAAATTTCTGACGTTTTCGATACTTAGAAAAATTCTGATGATTTCAGAATTTGGAAAATTTCTGCCTTTTTCGGTACTTTGAAAAGACTCAGAAGTTTTCTGTTGAATTTGGTACTTAGAAAAATTCCGTCGATTTCGGTACTTTGAAAAAAATCAGAAGTATTTTTACTTAGAATATTTCTGACGTTATCGGTACTTAGAAAATTTCTGACGTTTTCGGTACTTAGAAAAATTCTGATGATTTCGGAACTTAGAAAATTTCTGACCTTTTCGATACTTAGAAAATTTCTGACGATTTCGGTACTTAGAAAAATTCTGACAATTTCGGTACTTAGAAAAATTCCGACGATTTCGGTACTTAGAAAAATTCTGAAAATTTCGGTAATTAGAAAATTTCTGACTTTTTCGGTATTTTGAAAATTTCAGACGCTTTCGGTACTTAGAAAAATTCAGACGATTTCGATACTTAGAAAAATTCAGTCGATTTCGGTACTTTGAAAAGACTCAGAAGTTTTCGGTACTTAGAAAATTTGTGACGTTTTCAGTACTTAGAAAAATTCTGATGATTTCAGTACTTAGAAAAATTCTGACGATTTCGGTACTTAAAAAAATTCTGCCGATTTCGATACTTATTAAACATTCAGAAGTTTTCGGTACTTAGAAAAATTCTGCCGATTTCGGTACTTAGAAAAATTCTGTTGATTACGGTACTTAGAAAAATTCTGTCGATTTCGGTACTTAGAAAAATTCTGTTGATTTTGGTACTTAGAAAATTTTTGACCTTTTCGGTACTTAGAAAATATCTGACGTTTTCGATACTTAGAAAATTTCTGACGTTTTCGGTACTTAGAATACGTCTGACGTTATCGGTACTTAGAAAATGTCTGACGTTTTCGGTACTTAGAAAAATTCTGATGATTTCGGAACTTGGAAAATTTCTGCCTTTTTCGGTACTTTGAAAAGACTCAGAAGTTTTCAGTACTTAGAAAATTTCTGACGTTTTCGATACTTAGAAAAATTCTGATGATTTCAGAATTTGGAAAATTTCTGCCTTTTTCGGTATTTTAAAAAGACTCAGAAGTTTTCTGTTGAATTTGGTACTTAGAAAAATTCCGTCGATTTCGGTACTTTGAAAAGACTCAGAAGTATTTTTACTTAGAAAATTTCTGACGTTTTCGGTACTTAGAAAAATTCTGATGATTTCGGAACTTAGAAAAATTCTGTTGATTTCGGAACTTGGAAAATTTCTGCCTTTTTCGGTACTTTGAAAAGACTCAGAAGTTTTCAGTACTTAGAAAATTTCTGACGTTTTCGATACTTAGAAAATTTCTGACGTTTTCTGTACTTAGAAAAATTCTGCCGATTTCGGTACTTAGAAAAATTCTGTTGATTTCGGTACTTAGAAAAAATCTGTCGATTTCCGTACTTAGAAAAATTCTGTTGATTTTGGTACTTAGAAAATTTCTGGTCTTTTCGGTACTTAGAAAATATCTGACGTTTTCGGTATTTAGAAAAATTCTGTCGATTTCGGTACTTAGAAAACATTCAGAAGTCTTCGGTACTTAGAAAATTTGTTACGTTTTCAGTACTTAGAAAAATTCTGATGATTTCAGTACTTAGAAAAATTCTGACGATTTCGGTACTTAAAAAAATTCTGCCGATTTCGATACTTATTAAACATTCAGAAGTTTTCGGTACTTAGAAAAATTCTCCGATTTCGGTACTTAGAAAAATTCTGTTGATTACGGTACTTAGAAAAATTCTGTCGATTTCGGTACTTAGAAAAATTCTGTTGATTTTGGTACTTAGAAAATTTCTGACCTTCTCGGTACTTAGAAATATTCAGAGGATTTCGGTACTTAGAAAATTTCTGACCTTTTCGGAACTTAGAAACTTTCTGTCGATTTCGGTACTTAGAAAAGACTCGGAAGTTTTCGGTACTTAGAAAATTTCTGACGTTTTCGGTACTTAGAAAAATTCTGATGTTTTCGGAACTTGGAAAATTTCTGCCTTTTTCGGTACTTAGAAAAATTCTGTCGATTTCGGTACTTAGAAAAATTCCGACGATATCGGTACTTAGAAAATATCTGACCTTTTCGGTACTTAGAAAATATCTGACGTTTTCGGTACTTAGAAAAATTCTGTTGATTTCGGTACTTAGAAAAATTCTGCCGATTTCGGTACTTAGAAAAATTCTGACGTTTTCGGTACTTAGAAAAATTCTGTCGATTTCGGTACTTTGAAAAGACTCAGAAGCTTTTTTACTTAGAAAATTTCTGACGTTTTCGGTACTTAGAAAAATTCTGATGATTTCGTTACTTAGAAAAATTCTGACGATTTCGGTACTTAGAAAAATTCAGACGATTTCGATTCTTAGAAAATTTCAGACGATTTCGGTACTTAGAAAAATTCAGACGATTTCGGTACTTAGAAAAATTCTGATGATTTCGGAACTTGGAAAATTTCTGCCTTTTTCGGTACTTTGAAAAGACTCAGAAGTTTTCAGTACTTAGAAAATTTCTGACGTTTTCGATACTTAGAAAAATTCTGATGATTTCAGAATTTGGAAAATTTCTGCCTTTTTCGGTACTTTGAAAAGACTCAGAAGTTTTCTGTTGAATTTGGTACTTAGAAAAATTCCGTCGATTTCGGTACTTTGAAAAAAATCAGAAGTATTTTTACTTAGAATATTTCTGACGTTATCGGTACTTAGAAAATTTCTGACGTTTTCGGTACTTAGAAAAATTCTGATGATTTCGGAACTTAGAAAATTTCTGACCTTTTCGATACTTAGAAAATTTCTGACGATTTCGGTACTTAGAAAAATTCTGACAATTTCGGTACTTAGAAAAATTCCGACGATTTCGGTACTTAGAAAAATTCTGAAAATTTCGGTAATTAGAAAATTTCTGACTTTTTCGGTATTTTGAAAATTTCAGACGCTTTCGGTACTTAGAAAAATTCAGACGATTTCGATACTTAGAAAAATTCAGTCGATTTCGGTACTTTGAAAAGACTCAGAAGTTTTCGGTACTTAGAAAATTTGTGACGTTTTCAGTACTTAGAAAAATTCTGATGATTTCAGTACTTAGAAAAATTCTGACGATTTCGGTACTTAAAAAAATTCTGCCGATTTCGATACTTATTAAACATTCAGAAGTTTTCGGTACTTAGAAAAATTCTGCCGATTTCGGTACTTAGAAAAATTCTGTTGATTACGGTACTTAGAAAAATTCTGTCGATTTCGGTACTTAGAAAAATTCTGTTGATTTTGGTACTTAGAAAATTTTTGACCTTTTCGGTACTTAGAAAATATCTGACGTTTTCGATACTTAGAAAATTTCTGACGTTTTCGGTACTTAGAATACGTCTGACGTTATCGGTACTTAGAAAATGTCTGACGTTTTCGGTACTTAGAAAAATTCTGATGATTTCGGAACTTGGAAAATTTCTGCCTTTTTCGGTACTTTGAAAAGACTCAGAAGTTTTCAGTACTTAGAAAATTTCTGACGTTTTCGATACTTAGAAAAATTCTGATGATTTCAGAATTTGGAAAATTTCTGCCTTTTTCGGTATTTTAAAAAGACTCAGAAGTTTTCTGTTGAATTTGGTACTTAGAAAAATTCCGTCGATTTCGGTACTTTGAAAAGACTCAGAAGTATTTTTACTTAGAAAATTTCTGACGTTTTCGGTACTTAGAAAAATTCTGATGATTTCGGAACTTAGAAAAATTCTGTTGATTTCGGAACTTGGAAAATTTCTGCCTTTTTCGGTACTTTGAAAAGACTCAGAAGTTTTCAGTACTTAGAAAATTTCTGACGTTTTCGATACTTAGAAAATTTCTGACGTTTTCGGTACTTAGAAAAATTCTGCCGATTTCGGTACTTAGAAAATTTCTGTTGTTTTCGGTACTTAGAAAATTTCTGACCTTTTCGGTACTTAGAAAATATCTGACGTTTTCGGTATTTAGAAAAATTCTATCGATTTCGGTACTTAGAAAACATTCAGAAGTCTTCGGTACTTAGAAAATTTGTGACGTTTTCAGTACTTAGAAAAATTCTGATGATTTCAGTACTTAGAAAAATTCTGACGATTTCGGTACTTAAAAAAATTCTGCCGATTTCGATACTTATTAAACATTCAGAAGTTTTCGGTACTTAGAAAAAATTCTGCCGATTTCGGTACTTAGAAAAATTCTGTTGATTACGGTACTTAGAAAAATTCTGTCGATTTCGGTACTTAGAAAAATTCTGTTGATTTTGGTACTTAGAAAATTTCTGACCTTCTCGGTACTTAGAAATATTCAGAGGATTTCGGTACTTAGAAAATTTCTGACCTTTTCGGAACTTAGAAACTTTCTGTCGATTTCGGTACTTAGAAAAGACTCGGAAGTTTTCGGTACTTAGAAAATTTCTGACGTTTTCGGTACTTAGAAAAATTCTGATGATTTCGGAACTTGGAAAATTTCTGCCTTTTTCGGTACTTAGAAAAATTCTGTCGATTTCGGTACTTAGAAAAATTCCGACGATTTCGGTACTTAGAAAATATCTGACCTTTTCGGTACTTAGAAAATATCTGACGATTTCGGTACTTAGAAAAATTCTGTTGATTTCGGTACTTAGAAAAATTCTGCCGATTTCGGTACTTAGAAAAATTCTGACGTTTTCGGTACTTAGAAAAATTCTGATGATTTCGGTACTTAGAAATATTCAGTTGAATTTGGTACTTAGAAAAATTCCGTCGATTTCGGTACTTTGAAAAGACTCAGAAGCTTTTTTACTTAGAAAATTTCTGACGTTTTCGGTACTTAGAAGATTCTGACGATTTCGATTCTTAGAAAAATTCTGACGATTTCGGTACTTAGAAAAATTCAGACGATTTCGGTACTTAGAATATTTCTGACGTTATCGGTACTTAGAAAATTTCTGACGTTTTCGATACTTAGAAAAATTCTGATGATTTCAGAATTTGGAAAATTTCTGCCTTTTTCGGTATTTTAAAAAGACTCAGAAGTTTTCTGTTGAATTTGGTACTTAGAAAAATTCCGTCGATTTCGGTACTTTGAAAAGACTCAGAAGTATTTTTACTTAGAAAATTTCTGACGTTTTCGGTACTTAGAAAAATTCTGATGATTTCGGAACTTGGAAAATTTCTGCCTTTTTCGGTACTTTGAAAAGACTCAGAAGTTTTCAGTACTTAGAAAATTTCTGACGTTTTCGATACTTAGAAAATTTCTGACGTTTTCGGTACTTAGAAAAATTCTGCCGATTTCGGTACTTAGAAAATTTCTGTTGTTTTCGGTACTTAGAAAATTTCTGACCTTTTCGGTACTTAGAAAATATCTGACGTTTTCGGTATTTAGAAAAATTCTATCGATTTCGGTACTTAGAAAACATTCAGAAGTCTTCGGTACTTAGAAAATTTGTGACGTTTTCAGTACTTAGAAAAATTCTGATGATTTCAGTACTTAGAAAAATTCTGACGATTTCGGTACTTAAAAAAATTCTGCCGATTTCGATACTTATTAAACATTCAGAAGTTTTCGGTACTTAGAAAAAATTCTGCCGATTTCGGTACTTAGAAAAATTCTGTTGATTACGGTACTTAGAAAAATTCTGTCGATTTCGGTACTTAGAAAAATTCTGTTGATTTTGGTACTTAGAAAATTTCTGACCTTCTCGGTACTTAGAAATATTCAGAGGATTTCGGTACTTAGAAAATTTCTGAAATTTTCGGAACTTAGAAACTTTCTGTCGATTTCGGTACTTAGAAAAGACTCGGAAGTTTTCGGTACTTAGAAAATTTCTGACGTTTTCGGTACTTAGAAAAATTCTGATGATTTCGGAACTTGGAAAATTTCTGCCTTTTTCGGTACTTAGAAAAATTCTGTCGATTTCGGTACTTAGAAAAATTCCGACGATTTCGGTACTTAGAAAATATCTGACCTTTTCGGTACTTAGAAAATATCTGACGATTTCGGTACTTAGAAAAATTCTGTTGATTTCGGTACTTAGAAAAATTCTGCCGATTTCGGTACTTAGAAAAATTCTGACGTTTTCGGTACTTAGAAAAATTCTGATGATTTCGGTACTTAGAATATTTCTGAAGTTATCGGTACTTAGAAAATTTCTGCCTTTTTCGGTACTTAGAAAAATTCTGTCGATTTCGGTACTTAGAAAAATTCCGACGATTTCGGTACTTAGAAAATATCTGACCTTTTCGGTACTTAGAAAATATCTGACGATTTCGGTACTTAGAAAAATTCTGTTGATTTCGGTACTTAGAAAAATTCTGCCGATTTCGGTACTTAGAAAAATTCTGATGATTTCGGTACTTAGAATATTTCTGAAGTTATCGGTACTTAGAAAATTTCTGACGTTTTCGGTACTTAGAAAAATTCTGTCGATTTCGGTACTTAGAAATATTCAGTTGAATTTGGTACTCAGAAAAATTCCGTCGATTTCGGTACTTTGAAAAGACTCAGAAGCTTTTTTACTTAGAAAATTTCTGACGTTTTCGGTACTTAGAAGATTCTGACGATTTCGATTCTTAGAAAAATTCTGACGATTTCGGTACTTAGAAAAATTCAGACGATTTCGGTACTTAGAATATTTCTGACGTTATCGGTACTTAGAAAATTTCTGACGTTTTCGATACTTAGAAAAATTCTGATGATTTCAGAATTTGGAAAATTTCTGCCTTTTTCGGTACTTTGAAAAGACTCAGAAGTTTTCTGTTGAATTTGGTACTTAGAAAAATTCCGTCGATTTCGGAACTTTGAAAAGACTCAGAAGTATTTTTACTTAGAAAACTTCTGACGTTTTCGGTACTTAGAAAAATTCTGATGATTTCGGAACTTAGAAAAATTCTGTTGATTTCGGAACTTGGAAAATTTCTGCCTTTTTCGGTACTTTGAAAAGACTCAGAAGTTTTCAGTACTCAGAAAAGTTCTGACGTTTTCGATACTTAGAAAATTTCTGACGTTTTCTGTACTTAGAAAAATTCTGCCGATTTCGGTACTTAGAAAATTTCTGTTGTTTTCGGTACTTAGGAAAATTCTGATGATTTCGGTACTTAGAAAAATTCTGCCGATTTCGGTACTTAGAATATTTCTGACGTTATCGGTACTTAGAAAATTTCTGACGTTTTCGGTACTTAGAAAAATTCTGATGATTTCGGAACTTAGAAAATTTCTGACCTTCTCGATACTTAGAAAATTTCTGACGTTTTCTGTACTTAGAAAAATTCTGCCGATTTCGGTACTTAGAAAAATTCTGTTGATTTCGGTACTTAGAAAAAATCTGTCGATTTCCGTACTTAGAAAAATTCTGTTGATTTTGGTACTTTGAAAATTTCTGGCCTTTTCGGTACTTAGAAAATATCTGACGTTTTCGGTATTTAGAAAAATTCTGTCGATTTCGGTACTTAGAAAACATTCAGAAGTCTTCGGTACTTAGAAAATTTGTGACGTTTTCAGTACTTAGAAAAATTCTGATGATTTCAGTACTTAGAAAAATTCTGACGATTTCGGTACTTAAAAAAATTCTGCCGATTTCGATACTTATTAAACATTCAGAAGTTTTCGGTACTTAGAAAAATTCTGCCGATTTCGGTACTTAGAAAAATTCTGTTGATTACGGTACTTAGAAAAATTTTGTCGATTTCGGTACTTAGAAAAATTCTGTTGATTTTGGTACTTAGAAAATTTCTGACCTTCTCGGTACTTAGAAATATTCAGAGGATTTCGGTACTTAGAAAATTTCTGACCTTTTCGGAACTTAGAAACTTTCTGTCGATTTCGGTACTTAGAAAAGACTCGGAAGTTTTCGGTACTTAGAAAATTTCTGACGTTTTCGGTACTTAGAAAAATTCTGATGATTTCGGAACTTGGAAAATTTCTGCCTTTTTCGGTACTTAGAAAAATTCTGTCGATTTCGGTACTTAGAAAAATTCCGACGATATCGGTACTTAGAAAATATCTGACCTTTTCGGTACTTAGAAAATATCTGACGTTTTCGGTACTTAGAAAAATTCTGTTGATTTCGGTACTTAGAAAAATTCTGCCGATTTCGGTACTTAGAAAAATTCTGACGTTTTCGGTACTTAGAAAAATTCTGTCGATTTCGGTACTTTGAAAAGACTCAGAAGCTTTTTTACTTAGAAAATTTCTGACGTTTTCGGTACTTAGAAAAATTCTGATGATTTCGTTACTTAGAAAAATTCTGACGATTTCGGTACTTAGAAAAATTCAGACGATTTCGATTCTTAGAAAATTTCAGACGATTTCGGTACTTAGAAAAATTCAGACGATTTCGGTACTTAGAATATTTCTGACGTTATCGGTACTTAGAAAATTTCTGACGTTTTCGGTACTTAGAAAAATTCTGATGATTTCGGAACTTGGAAAATTTCTGCCTTTTTCGGTACTTTGAAAAGACTCAGAAGTTTTCAGTACTTAGAAAATTTCTGACGTTTTCGATACTTAGAAAAATTCTGATGATTTCAGAATTTGGAAAATTTCTGCCTTTTTCGGTACTTTGAAAAGACTCAGAAGTTTTCTGTTGAATTTGGTACTTAGAAAAATTCCGTCGATTTCGGTACTTTGAAAAAAATCAGAAGTATTTTTACTTAGAATATTTCTGACGTTATCGGTACTTAGAAAATTTCTGACGTTTTCGGTACTTAGAAAAATTCTGATGATTTCGGAACTTAGAAAATTTCTGACCTTTTCGATACTTAGAAAATTTCTGACGATTTCGGTACTTAGAAAAATTCTGACAATTTCGGTACTTAGAAAAATTCCGACGATTTCGGTACTTAGAAAAATTCTGAAAATTTCGGTAATTAGAAAATTTCTGACTTTTTCGGTATTTTGAAAATTTCAGACGCTTTCGGTACTTAGAAAAATTCAGACGATTTCGATACTTAGAAAAATTCAGTCGATTTCGGTACTTTGAAAAGACTCAGAAGTTTTCGGTACTTAGAAAATTTGTGACGTTTTCAGTACTTAGAAAAATTCTGATGATTTCAGTACTTAGAAAAATTCTGACGATTTCGGTACTTAAAAAAATTCTGCCGATTTCGATACTTATTAAACATTCAGAAGTTTTCGGTACTTAGAAAAATTCTGCCGATTTCGGTACTTAGAAAAATTCTGTTGATTACGGTACTTAGAAAAATTCTGTCGATTTCGGTAGTTAGAAAAATTCTGTTGATTTTGGTACTTAGAAAATTTTTGACCTTTTCGGTACTTAGAAAATATCTGACGTTTTCGATACTTAGAAAATTTCTGACGTTTTCGATACTTAGAAAATTTCTGACGTTTTCTGTACTTAGAAAAATTCTGCCGATTTCGGTACTTAGAAAATTTCTGTTGTTTTCGGTACTTAGAAAAATTCTGATGATTTCGGTACTTAGAAAAATTCTGCCGATTTCGGTACTTAGAATATTTCTGACGTTATCGGTACTTAGAAAATTTCTGACGTTTTCGGTACTTAGAAAAATTCTGATGATTTCGGAACTTAGAAAATTTCTGACCTTTTCGATACTTAGAAAATTTCTGACGTTTTCTGTACTTAAAAAAATTCTGCCGATTTCGGTACTTAGAAAAATTCTGTTGATTTCGGTACTTAGAAAAAATCTGTCGATTTCCGTACTTAGAAAAATTCTGTTGATTTTGGTACTTAGAAAATTTCTGGCCTTTTCGGTACTTAGAAAATATCTGACGTTTTCGGTATTTAGAAAAATTCTGTCGATTTCGGTACTTAGAAAACATTCAGAAGTCTTCGGTACTTAGAAAATTTGTGACGTTTTCAGTACTTAGAAAAATTCTGATGATTTCAGTACTTAGAAAAATTCTGACGATTTCGGTACTTAAAAAAATTCTGCCGATTTCGATACTTATTAAACATTCAGAAGTTTTCGGTACTTAGAAAAATTCTGCCGATTTCGGTACTTAGAAAAATTCTGTTGATTACGGTACTTAGAAAAATTCTGTCGATTTCGGTACTTAGAAAAATTCTGTTGATTTTGGTACTTAGAAAATTTCTGACCTTCTCGGTACTTAGAAATATTCAGAGGATTTCGGTACTTAGAAAATTTCTGACCTTTTCGGAACTTAGAAACTTTCTGTCGATTTCGGTACTTAGAAAAGACTCGGAAGTTTTCGGTACTTAGAAAATTTCTGACGTTTTCGGTACTTAGAAAAATTCTGATGATTTCGGAACTTGGAAAATTTCTGCCTTTTTCGGTACTTAGAAAAATTCTGTCGATTTCGGTACTTAGAAAAATTCCGACGATATCGGTACTTAGAAAATATCTGACCTTTTCGGTACTTAGAAAATATCTGACGTTTTCGGTATTTCGAAAAATTCTGTCGATTTCGGTACTTATAAAACATTCAGAAGTCTTCGGTACTTAGAAAATTTGTGACGTTTTCAGTACTTAGAAAAATTCTGATGATTTCAGTACTTAGAAAAATTCTGACGATTTCGGTACTTAAAAAAATTCTGCCGATTTCGATACTTATTAAACATTCAGAAGTTTTCGGTACTTAGAAAAATTCTGCCGATTTCGGTACTTAGAAAAATTCTGTTGATTACGGTACTTAGAAAAATTCTGTCGATTTCGGTACTTAGAAAAATTCAGACGATTTCGATTCTTAGAATATTTCTGACGTTATCGGTACTTAGAAAATTTCTGACGTTTTCGGTACTTAGAAAAATTCTGATGATTTCGGAACTTGGAAAATTTCTGCCTTTTTCGGTACTTTGAAAAGACTCAGAAGTTTTCAGTACTTAGAAAATTTCTGACGTTTTCGATAATTAGAAAAATTCTGATGATTTCAGAATTTGGAAAATTTCTGCCTTTTTCGGTACTTTGAAAAGACTCAGAAGTATTTTTACTTAGAATATTTCTGACGTTATCGGTACTTAGAAAATTTCTGACGTTTTCGGTACTTAGAAAAATTCTGATGATTTCGGAACTTAGAAAATTTCTGACCTTTTCGATACTTAGAAAATTTCTGACGATTTCGGTACTTAGAAAAATTCTGACAATTTCGGTACTTAGAAAAATTCCGACGATTTCGGTACTTAGAAAAATTCAGAAAATTTCGGTAATTAGAAAATTTCTGACTTTTTCGGTATTTTGAAAATTTCAGACGCTTTCGGTACTTAGAAAAATTCAGACGATTTCGATACTTAGAATATTTCTGACGTTATCGGTACTTAGAAAATTTCTGACGTTTTCGGTACTTAGAAAAATTCTGATGATTTCGGAACTTAGAAAATTTCTGACCTTTTCGATACTTAGAAAATTTCTGACGATTTCGGTACTTAGAAAAATTCTGTTGATTTCGTTACTTAGAAAATTTCTGTCGTTTTTGGTACTTAGAAAAATTCTGATGATTTCGGTACTCAGAAAAATTCTGACAATTTCGGTACTTAGAAAAATTCCGACGATTTCGGTACTTAGAAAAATTCTGAAAATTTCGGTACTTAGAAAATTTCTGACCTTTTCGGTATTTTGAAAATTTCAGACGCTTTCGGTACTTAGAAAAATTCAGACGATTTCGATACTTAGAAAAATTCAGTCGATTTCGGTACTTTGAAAAGACTCAGAAGTTTTCGGTACTTAGAAAATTTTTGACGTTTTCAGTACTTAGAAAAATTCTGATGATTTCAGTACTTAAAAAAATTCTGCCGATTTCGATACTTATTAAACATTCAGAAGTTTTCGGTACTTAGAAAAATTCTGCCGATTTCGGTACTTAGAAAAATTCTGTTGATTACGGTACTTAGAAAAATTCTGTCGATTTCGGTACTTAGAAAAATTCTGTTGATTTTGGTACTTAGAAAATTTTTGACCTTTTCGGTACTTAGAAAATATCTGACGTTTTCGATACTTAGAAAATTTCTGACGTTTTCGGTACTTAGAATACGTCTGACGTTATCGGTACTTAGAAAATTTCTGACGTTTTCGGTACTTAGAAAAATTCTGATGATTTCGGAACTTGGAAAATTTCTGCCTTTTTCGGTACTTTGAAAAGACTCAGAAGTTTTCAGTACTTAGAAAATTTCTGACGTTTTCGATACTTAGAAAAATTCTGATGATTTCAGAATTTGGAAAATTTCTGCCTTTTTCGGTATTTTAAAAAGACTCAGAAGTTTTCTGTTGAATTTGGTACTTAGAAAAATTCCGTCGATTTCGGTACTTTGAAAAGACTCAGAAGTATTTTTACTTAGAAAATTTCTGACGATTTCGGTACTTAGAAAAATTCTGACAATTTCGGTACTTAGAAAAATTCCGACGATATCGGTACTTAGAAAAATTCTGAAAATTTCGGTAATTAGAAAATTTCTGACTTTTTCGGTATTTTGAAAATTTCAGACGCTTTCGGTACTTAGAAAAATTCAGACGATTTCGATACTTAGAAAAATTCAGTCGATTTCGGTACTTTGAAAAGACTCAGAAGTTTTCGGTACTTAGAAAATTTGTGACGTTTTCAGTACTTAGAAAAATTCTGATGATTTCAGTACTTAGAAAAATTCTGACGATTTCGGTACTTAAAAAAATTCTGCCGATTTCGATACTTATTAAACATTCAGAAGTTTTCGGTACTTAGAAAAATTCTGCCGATTTCGGTACTTAGAAAAATTCTGTTGATTACGGTACTTAGAAAAATTCTGTCGATTTCGGTACTTAGAAAAATTCTGTTGATTTTGGTACTTAGAAAATTTTTGACCTTTTCGGTACTTAGAAAATATCTGACGTTTTCGATACTTAGAAAATTTCTGACGTTTTCGGTACTTAGAATACGTCTGACGTTATCGGTACTTAGAAAATTTCTGACGTTTTCCGTACTTAGAAAAATTCTGATGATTTCGGAACTTAGAAAATTTCTGACCTTTTCGATACTTAGAAAATTTCTGACGATTTCGGTACTTAGAAAAATTCTGTTGATTTCGTTACTTAGAAAATTTCTGTCGTTTTTGGTACTTAGAAAAATTCTGATGATTTCGGTACTCAGAAAAATTCTGACAATTTCGGTACTTAGAAAAATTTCGACGATTTCGGTACTTAGAAAAATTCTGAAAATTTCGGTACTTAGAAAATTTCTGACCTTTTCGGTATTTTGAAAATTTCAGACGCTTTCGGTACTTAGAAAAATTCAGACGATTTCGATACTTAGAAAAATTCAGTCGATTTCGGTACTTTGAAAAGACTCAGAAGTTTTCGGTACTTAGAAAATTTTTGACGTTTTCAGTACTTAGAAAAATTCTGATGATTTCAGTACTTAAAAAAATTCTGCCGATTTCGATACTTATTAAACATTCAGAAGTTTTCGGTACTTAGAAAAATTCTGCCGATTTCGGTACTTAGAAAAATTCTGTTGATTACGGTACTTAGAAAAATTCTGTCGATTTCGGTACTTAGAAAAATTCTGTTGATTTTGGTACTTAGAAAATTTTTGACCTTTTCGGTACTTAGAAAATATCTGACGTTTTCGATACTTAGAAAATTTCTGACGTTTTCGGTACTTAGAAAAATTCTGATGATTTCGGAACTTGGAAAATTTCTGCCTTTTTCGGTACTTTGAAAAGACTCAGAAGTTTTCAGTACTTAGAAAATTTCTGACGTTTTCGATACTTAGAAAAATTCTGATGATTTCAGAATTTGGAAAATTTCTGCCTTTTTCGGTATTTTAAAAAGACTCAGAAGTTTTCTGTTGAATTTGGTACTTAGAAAAATTCCGTCGATTTCGGTACTTTGAAAAGACTCAGAAGTATTTTTACTTAGAAAATTTCTGACGATTTCGGTACTTAGAAAAATTCTGACAATTTCGGTACTTAGAAAAATTCCGACGATTTCGGTACTTAGAAAAATTCTGAAAATTTCGGTAATTAGAAAATTTCTGACTTTTTCGGTATTTTGAAAATTTCAGACGCTTTCGGTACTTAGAAAAATTCAGACGATTTCGATACTTAGAAAAATTCAGTCGATTTCGGTACTTTGAAAAGACTCAGAAGTTTTCGGTACTTAGAAAATTTGTGACGTTTTCAGTACTTAGAAAAATTCTGATGATTTCAGTACTTAGAAAAATTCTGACGATTTCGGTACTTAAAAAAATTCTGCCGATTTCGATACTTATTAAACATTCAGAAGTTTTCGGTACTTAGAAAAATTCTGCCGATTTCGGTACTTAGAAAAATTCTGTTGATTACGGTACTTAGAAAAATTCTGTCGATTTCGGTACTTAGAAAAATTCTGTTGATTTTGGTACTTAGAAAATTTTTGACCTTTTCGGTACTTAGAAAATATCTGACGTTTTCGATACTTAGAAAATTTCTGACGTTTTCGGTACTTAGAATACGTCTGACGTTATCGGTACTTAGAAAATTTCTGACGTTTTCGGTACTTAGAAAAATTCTGATGATTTCGGAACTTGGAAAATTTCTGCCTTTTTCGCTACTTTGAAAAGACTCAGAAGTTTTCAGTACTTAGAAAATTTCTGACGTTTTCGATACTTAGAAAAATTCTGATGATTTCAGAATTTGGAAAATTTCTGCCTTTTTCGGTACTTTGAAAAGACTCAGAAGTTTTCTGTTGAATTTGGTACTTAGAAAAATTCCGTCGATTTCGGTACTTTGAAAAAAATCAGAAGTATTTTTACTTAGAATATTTCTGACGTTATCGGTACTTAGAAAATTTCTGACGTTTTCGGTACTTAGAAAAATTCTGATGATTTCGGAACTTAGAAAATTTCTGACCTTTTCGATACTTAGAAAATTTCTGACGATTTCGGTACTTAGAAAAATTCTGACAATTTCGGTACTTAGAAAAATTCCGACGATTTCGGTACTTAGAAAAATTCTGAAAATTTCGGTAATTAGAAAATTTCTGACTTTTTCGGTATTTTGAAAATTTCAGACGCTTTCGGTACTTAGAAAAATTCAGACGATTTCGATACTTAGAATATTTCTGACGTTATCGGTACTTAGAAAATTTCTGACGTTTTCGGTACTTAGAAAAATTCTGATGATTTCGGAACTTAGAAAATTTCTGACCTTTTCGATACTTAGAAAATTTCTGACGATTTCGGTACTTAGAAAAATTCTGTTGATTTCGTTACTTAGAAAATTTCTGTCGTTTTTGGTACTTAGAAAAATTCTGATGATTTCGGTACTCAGAAAAATTCTGACAATTTCGGTACTTAGAAAAATTCCGACGATTTCGGTACTTAGAAAAATTCTGAAAATTTCGGTACTTAGAAAATTTCTGACCTTTTCGGTATTTTGAAAATTTCAGACGCTTTCGGTACTTAGAAAAATTCAGACGATTTCGATACTTAGAAAAATTCAGTCGATTTCGGTACTTTGAAAAGACTCAGAAGTTTTCGGTACTTAGAAAATTTTTGACGTTTTCAGTACTTAGAAAAATTCTGATGATTTCAGTACTTAAAAAAATTCTGCCGATTTCGATACTTATTAAACATTCAGAAGTTTTCGGTACTTAGAAAAATTCTGCCGATTTCGGTACTTAGAAAAATTCTGTTGATTTTGGTACTTAGAAAATTTTTGACCTTTTCGGTACTTAGAAAATATCTGACGTTTTCGATACTTAGAAAATTTCTGACGTTTTCGGTACTTAGAATACGTCTGACGTTATCGGTACTTAGAAAATTTCTGACGTTTTCGGTACTTAGAAAAATTCTGATGATTTCGGAACTTGGAAAATTTCTGCCTTTTTCGGTACTTTGAAAAGACTCAGAAGTTTTCAGTACTTAGAAAATTTCTGACGTTTTCGATACTTAGAAAAATTCTGATGATTTCAGAATTTGGAAAATTTCTGCCTTTTTCGGTATTTTAAAAAGACTCAGAAGTTTTCTGTTGAATTTGGTACTTAGAAAAATTCCGTCGATTTCGGTACTTTGAAAAGACTCAGAAGTATTTTTACTTAGAAAATTTCTGACGATTTCGGTACTTAGAAAAATTCTGACAATTTCGGTACTTAGAAAAATTCCGACGATTTGGGTACTTAGAAAAATTCTGAAAATTTCGGTAATTAGAAAATTTCTGACTTTTTCGGTATTTTGAAAATTTCAGACGCTTTCGGTACTTAGAAAAATTCAGACGATTTCGATACTTAGAAAAATTCAGTCGATTTCGGTACTTTGAAAAGACTCAGAAGTTTTCGGTACTTAGAAAATTTGTGACGTTTTCAGTACTTAGAAAAATTCTGATGATTTCAGTACTTAGAAAAATTCTGACGATTTCGGTACTTAAAAAAATTCTGCCGATTTCGATACTTATTAAACATTCAGAAGTTTTCGGTACTTAGAAAAATTCTGCCGATTTCGGTACTTAGAAAAATTCTGTTGATTACGGTACTTAGAAAAATTCTGTCGATTTCGGTACTTAGAAAAATTCTGTTGATTTTGGTACTTAGAAAATTTTTGACCTTTTCGGTACTTAGAAAATATCTGACGTTTTCGATACTTAGAAAATTTCTGACGTTTTCGGTACTTAGAATACGTCTGACGTTATCGGTACTTAGAAAATTTCTGACGTTTTCGGTACTTAGAAAAATTCTGATGATTTCGGAACTTGGAAAATTTCTGCCTTTTTCGGTACTTTGAAAAGACTCAGAAGTTTTCAGTACTTAGAAAATTTCTGACGTTTTCGATACTTAGAAAAATTCTGATGATTTCAGAATTTGGAAAATTTCTGCCTTTTTCGGTACTTTGAAAAGACTCAGAAGTTTTCTGTTGAATTTGGTACTTAGAAAAATTCCGTCGATTTCGGTACTTTGAAAAAAATCAGAAGTATTTTTACTTAGAATATTTCTGACGTTATCGGTACTTAGAAAATTTCTGACGTTTTCGGTACTTAGAAAAATTCTGATGATTTCGGAACTTAGAAAATTTCTGACCTTTTCGATACTTAGAAAATTTCTGACGATTTCGGTACTTAGAAAAATTCTGACAATTTCGGTACTTAGAAAAATTCCGACGATTTCGGTACTTAGAAAAATTCTGAAAATTTCGGTAATTAGAAAATTTCTGACTTTTTCGGTATTTTGAAAATTTCAGACGCTTTCGGTACTTAGAAAAATTCAGACGATTTCGATACTTAGAAAAATTCAGTCGATTTCGGTACTTTGAAAAGACTCAGAAGTTTTCGGTACTTAGAAAATTTGTGACGTTTTCAGTACTTAGAAAAATTCTGATGATTTCAGTACTTAGAAAAATTCTGACGATTTCGGTACTTAAAAAAATTCTGCCGATTTCGATACTTATTAAACATTCAGAAGTTTTCGGTACTTAGAAAAATTCTGCCGATTTCGGTACTTAGAAAAATTCTGTTGATTACGGTACTTAGAAAAATTCTGTCGATTTCGGTACTTAGAAAAATTCTGTTGATTTTGGTACTTAGAAAATTTTTGACCTTTTCGGTACTTAGAAAATATCTGACGTTTTCGATACTTAGAAAATTTCTGACGTTTTCGGTACTTAGAATACGTCTGACGTTATCGGTACTTAGAAAATTTCTGACGTTTTCGGTACTTAGAAAAATTCTGATGATTTCGGAACTTGGAAAATTTCTGCCTTTTTCGGTACTTTGAAAAGACTCAGAAGTTTTCAGTACTTAGAAAATTTCTGACGTTTTCGATACTTAGAAAAATTCTGATGATTTCAGAATTTGGAAAATTTCTGCCTTTTTCGGTATTTTAAAAAGACTCAGAAGTTTTCTGTTGAATTTGGTACTTAGAAAAATTCCGTCGATTTCGGTACTTTGAAAAGACTCAGAAGTATTTTTACTTAGAAAATTTCTGACGTTTTCGGTACTTAGAAAAATTCTGATGATTTCGGAACTTAGAAAAATTCTGTTGATTTCGGAACTTGGAAAATTTCTGCCTTTTTCGGTACTTTGAAAAGACTCAGAAGTTTTCAGTACTTAGAAAATTTCTGACGTTTTCGATACTTAGAAAATTTCTGACGTTTTCGGTACTTAGAAAAATTCTGCCGATTTCGGTACTTAGAAAATTTCTGTTGTTTTCGGTACTTAGAAAAATTCTGATGATTTCGGTACTTAGAAAAATTCTGCCGATTTCGGTACTTAGAATATTTCTGACGTTATCGGTACTTAGAAAATTTCTGACGTTTTCGGTACTTAGAAAAATTCTGATGATTTCGGAACTTAGAAAATTTCTGACCTTTTCGATACTTAGAAAATTTCTGACGATTTCGGTACTTAGAAAAATTCTGTTGATTTCGTTACTTAGAAAATTTCTGTCGTTTTTGGTACTTAGAAAAATTCTGATGATTTCGGTACTCAGAAAAATTCTGACAATTTCGGTACTTAGAAAAATTCCGACGATTTCGGTACTTAGAAAAATTCTGAAAATTTCGGTACTTAGAAAATTTCTGACCTTTCCGGTATTTTGAAAATTTCAGACGCTTTCGGTACTTAGAAAAATTCAGACGATTTCGATACTTAGAAAAATTCAGTCGATTTCGGTACTTTGAAAAGACTCAGAAATTTTCGGTACTTAGAAAATTTTTGACGTTTTCAGTACTTAGAAAAATTCTGATGATTTCAGTACTTAAAAAAATTCTGCCGATTTCGATACTTATTAAACATTCAGAAGTTTTTGGTACTTAGAAAAATTCTGCCGATTTCGGTACTTAGAAAAATTCTGTTGATTTTGGTACTTAGAAAATTTCTGACCTTTTAGGTACTTAGAAAATATCTGACGTTTTCGGTACTTAGAAAAATTCTTACGATTTCGATACTTATTAAACATTCAGAAGTTTTCGGTACTTAGAAAAATTCTGCCGATTTCGTTACTTATTAAACATTCAGAAGTTTTTGTTACTTAGAAAAATTCTGCCGATTTCGGTACTTAGAAAAATTTTGTTGATTTCGGTACTTAGAAAAATTCTGTCGATTTCGGTACTTAGAAAATATCTGACGTTTTCGGTACTTAGAAAAATTCTGTCGATTTCGGTACTTTGAAATATTCAGAGGATTTCGGTACTTAGAAAATTTCTGACCTTTTCGGAACTTAGAAACTTTCTGACGTTTTCGGTACTTAGAAAAATTCAGACGATTTCGGTACTTAGAATATTTCTGACGTTTTCTGTACTTAGAAAAATTCTGCCGATTTCGGTACTTAGAAAAATTCTGTTGATTTTGGTACTTAGAAAATTTCTGGCCTTTTCGGTACTTAGAAAATATCTGACGTTTTCGGTATTTAGAAAAATTCTGTCGATTTCGGTACTTAGAAAACATTCAGAAGTCTTCGGTACTTAGAAAATTTGTGACGTTTTCAGTACTTAGAAAAATTCTGATGATTTCAGTACTTAGAAAAATTCTGACGATTTCGGTACTTAAAAAAATTCTGCCGATTTCGATACTTATTAAACATTCAGAAGTTTTCGGTACTTAGAAAAATTCTGCCGATTTCGGTACTTAGAAAAATTCTGTTGATTACGGTACTTAGAAAAATTCTGTCGATTTCGGTACTTAGAAAAAATCTGTTGATTTTGGTACTTAGAAAATTTCTGACCTTCTCGGTACTTAGAAATATTCAGAGGATTTCGGTACTTAGAAAATTTCTGACCTTTTCGGAACTTAGAAACTTTCTGTCGATTTCGGTACTTAGAAAAGACTCGGAAGTTTTCGGTACTTAGAAAATTTCTGACGTTTTCGGTACTTAGAAAAATTCTGATGATTTCGGAACTTGGAAAATTTCTGCCTTTTTCGGTACTTAGAAAAATTCTGTCGATTTCGGTACTTAGAAAAATTCCGACGATTTCGGTACTTAGAAAATATCTGACCTTTTCGGTACTTAGAAAATATCTGACGTTTTCGGTACTTAGAAAAATTCTGTTGATTTCGGTACTTAGAAAAATTCTGCCGATTTCAGTACTTAGAAAAATTCTGACGTTTTCGGTACTTAGAAAAATTCTGATGATTTCGGTACTTAGAATATTTCTGAAGTTATCGGTACTTAGAAAATTTCTGACGTTTTCGGTACTTAGAAAAATTCTGTCGATTTCGGTACTTAGAAATATTCAGTTGAATTTGGTACTCAGAAAAATTCCGTCGATTTCGGTACTTTGAAAAGACTCAGAAGCTTTTTTACTTAGAAAATTTCTGACGTTTTCGGTACTTAGAAAAATTCTGATGATTTCGTTACTTAGAAAAATTCTGACGATTTCGGTACTTAGAAAAATTCAGACGATTTCGATTCTTAGAAAATTTCAGACGATTTCGGTACTTAGAAAATTTCTGACCTTTTCGGAACTTAGAAACTTTCTGACGTTTTCGGTACTTAGAAAAATTCTGTCGATTTCGGTACTTAGAAATATTCAGTTGAATTTGGTACTCAGAAAAATTCCGTCGATTTCGGTACTTTGAAAAGACTCAGAAGCTTTTTTACTTAGAAAATTTCTGACGTTTTCGGTACTTAAAAAAATTCTGATGATTTCGTTACTTAGAAAAATTCTGACGATTTCGGTACTTAGAAAAATTCTGTCGATTTCGGTACTTTGAAATATTCAGAGGATTTCGGTACTTAGAAAATTTCTGACCTTTTCGGAACTTAGAAACTTTCTGACGTTTTCGGTACTTAGAAAAATTCAGACGATTTCGGTACTTAGAATATTTCTGACGTTTTCTGTACTTAGAAAAATTCTGCCGATTTCGGTACTTAGAAAAATTCTGTTGATTTCGGTACTTAGAAAAAATCTGTCGATTTCCGTACTTAGAAAAATTCTGTTGATTTTGGTACTTAGAAAATTTCTGGCCTTTTCGGTACTTAGAAAATATCTGACGTTTTCGGTATTTAGAAAAATTCTGTCGATTTCGGTACTTAGAAAACATTCAGAAGTCTTCGGTACTTAGAATATTTCTGACGTTTTCTGTACTTAGAAAAATTCTGCCGATTTCGGTACTTAGAAAAATTCTGTTGATTTCGGTACTTAGAAAAATTCTTTAGATTTCGGTACTTAGAAAAAATCTGTTGATTTTGGTACTTAGAAAATTTCTGACCTTCTCGGTACTTAGAAATATTCAGAGGATTTCGGTACTTAGAAAATTTCTGACCTTTTCGGAACTTAGAAACTTTCTGTCGATTTCGGTACTTAGAAAAGACTCGGAAGTTTTCGGTACTTAGAAAATTTCTGACGTTTTCGGTACTTAGAAAAATTCTGATGATTTCGGAACTTGGAAAATTTCTGCCTTTTTCGGTACTTAGAAAAATTCTGTCGATTTCGGTACTTAGAAAAATTCCGACGATTTCGGTACTTAGAAAATATCTGACCTTTTCGGTACTTAGAAAATATCTGACGTTTTCGGTACTTAGAAAAATTCTGTTGATTTCGTTACTTAGAAAAATTCTGACGATTTCGGTACTTAGAAAAATTCTGTCGATTTCGGTACTTTGAAATATTCAGAGGATTTCGGTACTTAGAAAATTTCTGACCTTTTCGGAACTTAGAAACTTTCTGACGTTTTCGGTACTTAGAAAAATTCAGACGATTTCGGTACTTAGAATATTTCTGACGTTTTCTGTACTTAGAAAAATTCTGCCGATTTCGGTACTTAGAAAAATTCTGTTGATTTCGGTACTTAGAAAAAATCTGTCGATTTCCGTACTTAGAAAAATTCTGTTGATTTTGGTACTTAGAAAATTTCTGGCCTTTTCGGTACTTAGAAAATATCTGACGTTTTCGGTATTTAGAAAAATTCTGTCGATTTCGGTACTTAGAAAACATTCAGAAGTCTTCGGTACTTAGAATATTTCTGACGTTTTCTGTACTTAGAAAAATTCTGCCGATTTCGGTACTTAGAAAAATTCTGTTGATTTCGGTACTTAGAAAAATTCTTTAGATTTCGGTACTTAGAAAAAATCTGTTGATTTTGGTACTTAGAAAATTTCTGACCTTCTCGGTACTTAGAAATATTCAGAGGATTTCGGTACTTAGAAAATTTCTGACCTTTTCGGAACTTAGAAACTTTCTGTCGATTTCGGTACATAGAAAAGACTCGGAAGTTTTCGGTACTTAGAAAATTTCTGACGTTTTCGGTACTTAGAAAAATTCTGATGATTTCGGAACTTGGAAAATTTCTGCCTTTTTCGGTACTTAGAAAAATTCTGTCGATTTCGGTACTTAGAAAAATTCCGACGATTTCGGTACTTAGAAAATATCTGACCTTTTCGGTACTTAGAAAATATCTGACGTTTTCGGTACTTAGAAAAATTCTGTTGATTTCGTTACTTAGAAAAATTCTGACGATTTCGGTACTTAGAAAAATTCTGTCGATTTCGGTACTTTGAAATATTCAGAGGATTTCGGTACTTAGAAAATTTCTGACCTTTTCGGAACTTAGAAACTTTCTGACGTTTTCGGTACTTAGAAAAATTCAGACGATTTCGGTACTTAGAATATTTCTGACGTTTTCTGTACTTAGAAAAATTCTGCCGATTTCGGTACTTAGAAAAATTCTGTTGATTTCGGTACTTAGAAAAAATCTGTCGATTTCCGTACTTAGAAAAATTCTGTTGATTTTGGTACTTAGAAAATTTCTGGCCTTTTCGGTACTTAGAAAATATCTGACGTTTTCGGTATTTAGAAAAATTCTGTCGATTTCGGTACTTAGAAAACATTCAGAAGTCTTCGGTACTTAGAAAATTTGTGACGTTTTCAGTACTTAGAAAAATTCTGATGATTTCAGTACTTAGAAAAATTCTGACGATTTCGGTACTTAAAAAAATTCTGCCGATTTCGATACTTATTAAACATTCAGAAGTTTTCGGTACTTAGAAAAATTCTGCCGATTTCGGTACTTAGAAAAATTCTGTTGATTACGGTACTTAGAAAAATTCTGTCGATTTCGGTACTTAGAAAAATTCTGTTGATTTTGGTACTTAGAAAATTTCTGACCTTCTCGGTACTTAGAAATATTCAGAGGATTTCGGTACTTAGAAAATTTCTGACCTTTTCGGAACTTAGAAACTTTCTGTCGATTTCGGTACTTAGAAAAGACTCGGAAGTTTTCGGTACTTAGAAAATTTCTGACGTTTTCGGTACTTAGAAAAATTCTGATGATTTCGGAACTTGGAAAATTTCTGCCTTTTTCGGTACTTAGAAAAATTCTGCCGATTTCGGTACTTAGAAAAATTCTGACGTTTTCGGTACTTAGAAAAATTCTGATGATTTCGGTACTTAGAATATTTCTGAAGTTATCGGTACTTAGAAAATTTCTGACGTTTTCGGTACTTAGAAAAATTCTGTCGATTTCGGTACTTAGAAATATTCAGTTGAATTTGGTACTCAGAAAAATTCCGTCGATTTCGGTACTTTGAAAAGACTCAGAAGCTTTTTTACTTAGAAAATTTCTGACGTTTTCGGTACTTAGAAAAATTCTGATGATTTCGTTACTTAGAAAAATTCTGACGATTTCGGTACTTAGAAAAATTCAGACGATTTCGATTCTTAGAAAATTTCAGACGATTTCGGTACTTAGAAAAATTCAGACGATTTCGGTACTTAGAATATTTCTGACGTTATCGGTACTTAGAAAATTTCTGACGTTTTCGGTACTTAGAAAAATTCTGATGGTTTCGGAACTTGGAAAATTTCTGCCTTTTTCGGTACTTTGAAAAGACTCAGAAGTTTTCAGTACTTAGAAAATTTCTGACGTTTTCGATACTTAGAAAAATTCTGATGATTTCAGAATTTGGAAAATTTCTGCCTTTTTCGGTACTTTGAAAAGACTCTGAAGTTTTCTGTTGAATTTGGTACTTAGAAAAATTCCGTCGATTTCGGCACTTTGAAAAGACTCAGAAGTATTTTTACTTAGAAAATTTCTGACGTTTTCGGTACTTAGAAAAATTCTGATGATTTCGGAACTTAGAAAATTTCTGACCTTTTCGATACTTAGAAAATTTCTGACGATTTCGGTACTTAGAAAAATTCTGACAATTTCGGTACTTAGAAAAATTCCGACGATTTCGGTACTTAGAAAAATTCTGAAAATTTCGGTACTTAGAAAATTTCTGACCTTTTCGGTATTTTGAAAATTTCAGACGCTTTCGGTACTTAGAAAATTTCAGACGATTTCGATACTTAGAAAAATTCAGTCGATTTCGGTACTTTGAAAAGACTCAGAAGTTTTCGGTACTTAGAAAATTTGTGACGTTTTCAGTACTTAGAAAAATTCTGATGATTTCAGTACTTAGAAAAATTCTGACTTCGGTACTTAAAAAAATTCTGCCGATTTCGATACTTATTACACATTCAGAAGTTTTTGGCACTTAGAAAAATTCTGCCGATTTCGGTACTTAGAAAAATTCTGTTGATTTCGGTACTTAGAAAAATTCTTTAGATTTCGGTACTTAGAAAAAATCTGTTGATTTTGGTACTTAGAAAATTTCTGACCTTCTCGGTACTTAGAAATATTCAGAGGATTTCGGTACTTAGAAAATTTCTGACCTTTTCGGAACTTAGAAACTTTCTGTCGATTTCGGTACTTAGAAAAGACTCGGAAGTTTTCGGTACTTAGAAAATTTCTGACGTTTTCGGTACTTAGAAAAATTCTGATGATTTCGGAACTTGGAAAATTTCTGCCTTTTTCGGTACTTAGAAAAATTCTGTCGATTTCGGTACTTAGAAAAATTCCGACGATTTCGGTACTTAGAAAATATCTGACCTTTTCGGTACTTAGAAAATATCTGACGTTTTCGGTACTTAGAAAAATTCTGTTGATTTCGGTACTTAGAAAAATTCTGCCGATTTCAGTACTTAGAAAAATTCTGACGTTTTCGGTACTTAGAAAAATTCTGATGATTTCGGTACTTAGAATATTTCTGAAGTTATCGGTACTTAGAAAATTTCTGACGTTTTCGGTACTTAGAAAAATTCTGTCGATTTCGGTACTTAGAAATATTCAGTTGAATTTGGTTCTCAGAAAAATTCCGTCGATTTCGGTACTTTGAAAAGACTCAGAAGCTTTTTTACTTAGAAAATTTCTGACGTTTTCGGTACTTAGAAAAATTCTGATGATTTCGTTACTTAGAAAAATTCTGACGATTTCGGTACTTAGAAAAATTCAGACGATTTCGATTCTTAGAAAATTTCAGACGATTTCGGTACTTAGAAAATTTCTGACCTTTTCGGAACTTAGAAACTTTCTGACGTTTTCGGTACTTAGAAAAATTCTGTCGATTTCGGTACTTAGAAATATTCAGTTGAATTTGGTACTCAGAAAAATTCCGTCGATTTCGGTACTTTGAAAAGACTCAGAAGCTTTTTTACTTAGAAAATTTCTGACGTTTTCGGTACTTAAAAAAATTCTGATGATTTCATTACTTAGAAAAATTCTGACGATTTCGGTACTTAGAAAAATTCTGTCGATTTCGGTACTTTGAAATATTCAGAGGATTTCGGTACTTAGAAAATTTCTGACCTTTTCGGAACTTAGAAACTTTCTGACGTTTTCGGTACTTAGAAAAATTCAGACGATTTCGGTACTTAGAATATTTCTGACGTTTTCTGTACTTAGAAAAATTCTGCCGATTTCGGTACTTAGAAAAATTCTGTTGATTTCGGTACTTAGAAAAAATCTGTCGATTTCCGTACTTAGAAAAATTCTGTTGATTTTGGTACTTAGAAAATTTCTGGCCTTTTCGGTACTTAGAAAATATCTGACGTTTTCGGTATTTAGAAAAATTCTGTCGATTTCGGTACTTAGAAAACATTCAGAAGTCTTCGGTACTTAGAAAATTTGTGACGTTTTCAGTACTTAGAAAAATTCTGATGATTTCAGTACTTAGAAAAATTCTGACGATTTCGGTACTTAAAAAAATTCTGCCGATTTCGATACTTATTAAACATTCAGAAGTTTTCGGTACTTAGAAAAATTCTGCCGATTTCGGTACTTAGAAAAATTCTGTTGATTACGGTACTTAGAAAAATTCTGTCGATTTCGGTACTTAGAAAAATTCTGTTGATTTTGGTACTTAGAAAATTTCTGACCTTCTCGGTACTTAGAAATATTCAGAGGATTTCGGTACTTAGAAAAATTCTGCCGATTTCGGTACTTAGAATATTTCTGACGTTATCGGTACTTAGAAAATTTCTGACGTTTTCGGTACTTAGAAAAATTCTGATGATTTCGGAACTTAGAAAATTTCTGTCGTTTTTGGTACTTAGAAAAATTCTGATGATTTCGGTACTCAGAAAAATTCTGACAATTTCGGTACTTAGAAAAATTCCGACGATTTCGGTACTTAGAAAAATTCTGAAAATTTCGGTACTTAGAAAATTTCTGACCTTTTCGGTATTTTGAAAATTTCAGACGCTTTCGGTACTTAGAAAAATTCAGACGATTTCGATACTTAGAAAAATTCAGTCGATTTCGGTACTTTGAAAAGACTCAGAAATTTTCGGTACTTAGAAAATTTTTGACGTTTTCAGTACTTAGAAAAATTCTGATGATTTCAGTACTTAAAAAAATTCTGACGATTTCGATACTTATTAAACATTCAGAAGTTTTCGGTACTTAGAAAAATTCTGCCGATTTCGTTACTTATTAAACATTCAGAAGTTTTTGTTACTTAGAAAAATTCTGCCGATTTCGGTACTTAGAAAAATTTTGTTGATTTCGGTACTTAGAAAAATTCTGTCGATTTCGGTACTTAGAAAATATCTGACGTTTTCGGTATTTAGAAAAATTCTGTCGATTTCGGTACTTAGAAAACATTCAGAAGTCTTCGGTACTTAGAAAATTTGTGACGTTTTCAGTACTTAGAAAAATTCTGATGATTTCAGTACTTAGAAAAATTCTGACGATTTCGGTACTTAAAAAAATTCTGCCGATTTCGATACTTATTAAACATTCAGAAGTTTTCGGTACTTAGAAAAATTCTGCCGATTTCGGTACTTAGAAAAATTCTGTTGATTACGGTACTTAGAAAAATTCTGTCGATTTCGGTACTTAGAAAAAATCTGTTGATTTTGGTACTTAGAAAATTTCTGACCTTCTCGGAACTTAGAAACTTTCTGTCGATTTCGGTACTTAGAAAAGACTCGGAAGTTTTCGGTACTTAGAAAATTTCTGACGTTTTCGGTACTTAGAAAAATTCTGATGATTTCGGAACTTGGAAAATTTCTGCCTTTTTCGGTACTTAGAAAAATTCTGTCGATTTCGGTACTTAGAAAAATTCCGACGATTTCGGTACTTAGAAAATATCTGACCTTTTCGGTACTTAGAAAATATCTGACGTTTTCGGTACTTAGAAAAATTCTGTTGATTTCGGTACTTAGAAAAATTCTGCCTATTTCAGTACTTAGAAAAATTCTGACGTTTTCGGTACTTAGAAAAATTCTGATGATTTCGGTACTTAGAATATTTCTGAAGTTATCGGTACTTAGAAAATTTCTGACGTTTTCGGTACTTAGAAAAATTCTGTCGATTTCGGTACTTAGAAATATTCAGTTGAATTTGGTACTCAGAAAAATTCCGTCGATTTCGGTACTTTGAAAAGACTCAGAAGCTTTTTTACTTAGAAAATTTCTGACGTTTTCGGTACTTAGAAAAATTCTGATGATTTCGTTACTTAGAAAAATTCTGACGATTTCGGTACTTAGAAAAATTCAGACGATTTCGATTCTTAGAAAATTTCAGACGATTTCGGTACTTAGAAAATTTCTGACCTTTTCGGAACTTAGAAACTTTCTGACGTTTTCGGTACTTAGAAAAATTCTGTCGATTTCGGTACTTAGAAATATTCAGTTGAATTTGGTACTCAGAAAAATTCCGTCGATTTCGGTACTTTGAAAAGACTCAGAAGCTTTTTTACTTAGAAAATTTCTGACGTTTTCGGTACTTAAAAAAATTCTGATGATTTCGTTACTTAGAAAAATTCTGACGATTTCGGTACTTAGAAAAATTCTGTCGATTTCGGTACTTTGAAATATTCAGAGGATTTCGGTACTTAGAAAATTTCTGACCTTTTCGGAACTTAGAAACTTTCTGACGTTTTCGGTACTTAGAAAAATTCAGACGATTTCGGTACTTAGAATATTTCTGACGTTTTCTGTACTTAGAAAAATTCTGCCGATTTCGGTACTTAGAAAAATTCTGTTGATTTCGGTACTTAGAAAAAATCTTTCGATTTCCGTACTTAGAAAAATTCTGTTGATTTTGGTACTTAGAAAATTTCTGGCCTTTTCGGTACTTAGAAAATATCTGACGTTTTCGGTATTTAGAAAAATTCTGTCGATTTCGGTACTTAGAAAACATTCAGAAGTCTTCGGTACTTAGAAAATTTGTGACGTTTTCAGTACTTAGAAAAATTCTGATGATTTCAGTACTTAGAAAAATTCTGACGATTTCGGTACTTAAAAAAATTCTGCCGATTTCGATACTTATTAAACATTCAGAAGTTTTCGGTACTTAGAAAAATTCTGCCGATTTCGGTACTTAGAAAAATTCTGTTGATTACGGTACTTAGAAAAATTCTGTCGATTTCGGTACTTAGAAAAATTCTGTTGATTTTGGTACTTAGAAAATTTCTGACCTTCTCGGTACTTAGAAATATTCAGAGGATTTCGGTACTTAGAAAATTTCTGACCTTTTCGGAACTTAGAAACTTTCTGTCGATTTCGGTACTTAGAAAAGACTCGGAAGTTTTCGGTACTTAGAAAATTTCTGACGTTTTCGGTACTTAGAAAAATTCTGATGATTTCGGAACTTGGAAAATTTCTGCCTTTTTCGGTACTTAGAAAAATTCTGCCGATTTCGGTACTTAGAAAAATTCTGACGTTTTCGGTACTTAGAAAAATTCTGATGATTTCGGTACTTAGAATATTTCTGAAGTTATCGGTACTTAGAAAATTTCTGACGTTTTCGGTACTTAGAAAAATTCTGTCGATTTCGGTACTTAGAAATATTCAGTTGAATTTGGTATTTAGAAAAATTCCGTCGATTTCGGTACTTTGAAAAGACTCAGAAGCTTTTTTACTTAGAAAATTTCTGACGTTATCGGTACTTAGAAAAATTCTGATGATTTCGTTACTTAGAAAAATTCTGACGATTTCGGTACTTAGAAAAATTCAGACGATTTCGATTCTTAGAAAATTTCAGACGATTTCGGTACTTAGAAAAATTCAGACGATTTCGGTACTTAGAATATTTCTGACGTTATCGGTACTTAGAAAATTTCTGACGTTTTCGGTACTTAGAAAAATTCTGATGGTTTCGGAACTTGGAAAATTTCTGCCTTTTTCGGTACTTTGAAAAGACTCAGAAGTTTTCAGTACTTAGAAAATTTCTGACGTTTTCGATACTTAGAAAAATTCTGATGATTTCAGAATTTGGAAAATTTCTGCCTTTTTCGGTACTTTGAAAAGACTCAGAAGTTTTCTGTTGAATTTGGTACTTAGAAAAATTCCGTCGATTTCGGCACTTTGAAAAGACTCAGAAGTATTTTTACTTAGAAAATTTCTGACGTTTTCGGTACTTAGAAAAATTCTGATGATTTCGGAACTTAGAAAATTTCTGACCTTTTCGATACTTAGAAAATTTCTGACGATTTCGGTACTTAGAAAAATTCTGACAATTTCGGTACTTAGAAAAATTCCGACCATTTCGGTACTTAGAAAAATTCTGAAAATTTCGGTACTTAGAAAATTTCTGACCTTTTCGGTATTTTGAAAATTTCAGACGCTTTCGGTACTTAGAAAATTTCAGACGATTTCGATACTTAGAAAAATTCAGTCGATTTCGGTACTTTGAAAAGACTCAGAAGTTTTCGGTACTTAGAAAATTTGTGACGTTTTCAGTACTTAGAAAAATTCTGATGATTTCAGTACTTAGAAAAATTCTGACGATTTCGGTACTTAAAAAAATTCTGCCGATTTCGATACTTTTTACACATTCAGAAGTTTTTGGTACTTAGAAAAATTCTGCCGATTTCGGTACTTAGAAAAATTCTGTTGATTTCGGTACTTAGAAAAATTCTTTAGATTTCGGTACTTAGAAAAAATCTGTTGATTTTGGTACTTAGAAAATTTCTGACCTTCTCGGTACTTAGAAATATTCAGAGGATTTCGGTACTTAGAAAATTTCTGACCTTTTCGGAACTTAGAAACTTTCTGTCGATTTCGGTACTTAGAAAAGACTCGGAAGTTTTCGGTACTTAGAAAATTTCTGACGTTTTCGGTACTTAGAAAAATTCTGATGATTTCGGAACTTGGAAAATTTCTGTCTTTTTCGGTACTTAGAAAAATTCTGTCGATTTCGGTACTTAGAAAAATTCCGACGATTTCGGTACTTAGAAAATATCTGACCTTTTCGGTACTTAGAAAATATCTGACGTTTTCGGTACTTAGAAAAATTCTGTTGATTTCGGTACTTAGAAAAATTCTGCCGATTTCAGTACTTAGAAAAATTCTGACGTTTTCGGTACTTAGAAAAATTCTGATGATTTCGGTACTTAGAATATTTCTGAAGTTATCGGTACTTAGAAAATTTCTGACGTTTTCGGTAGTTAGAAAAATTCTGTCGATTTCGGTACTTAGAAATATTCAGTTGAATTTGGTACTCAGAAAAATTCCGTCTATTTCGGTACTTTGAAAAGACTCAGAAGCTTTTTTACTTAGAAAATTTCTGACGTTTTCGGTACTTAGAAAAATTCTGATGATTTCGTTACTTAGAAAAATTCTGACGATTTCGGTACTTAGAAAAATTCAGACGATTTCGATTCTTAGAAAATTTCAGACGATTTCGGTACTTAGAAAATTTCTGACCTTTTCGGAACTTAGAAACTTTCTGACGTTTTCGGTACTTAGAAAAATTCTGTCGATTTCGGTACTTAGAAATATTCAGTTGAATTTGGTACTCAGAAAAATTCCGTCGATTTCGGTACTTTGAAAAGACTCAGAAGCTTTTTTACTTAGAAAATTTCTGACGTTTTCGGTACTTAAAAAAATTCTGATGATTTCATTACTTAGAAAAATTCTGACGATTTCGGTACTTAGAAAAATTCTGTCGATTTCGGTACTTTGAAATATTCAGAGGATTTCGGTACTTAGAAAATTTCTGACCTTTTCGGAACTTAGAAACTTTCTGACGTTTTCGGTACTTAGAAAAATTCAGACGATTTCGGTACTTAGAATATTTCTGACGTTTTCTGTACTTAGAAAAATTCTGCCGATTTCGGTACTTAGAAAAATTCTGTTGATTTCGGTACTTAGAAAAAATCTGTCGATTTCCGTACTTAGAAAAATTCTGTTGATTTTGGTACTTAGAAAATTTCTGGCCTTTTCGGTACTTAGAAAATATCTGACGTTTTCGGTATTTAGAAAAATTCTGTCGATTTCGGTACTTAGAAAACATTCAGAAGTCTTCGGTACTTAGAAAATTTGTGACGTTTTCAGTACTTAGAAAAATTCTGATGATTTCAGTACTTAGAAAAATTCTGACGATTTCGGTACTTAAAAAAATTCTGCCGATTTCGATACTTATTAAACATTCAGAAGTTTTCGGTACTTAGAAAAATTCTGCCGATTTCGGTACTTAGAAAAATTCTGTTGATTACGGTACTTAGAAAAATTCTGTCGATTTCGGTACTTAGAAAAATTCTGTTGATTTTGGTACTTAGAAAATTTCTGACCTTCTCGGTACTTAGAAATATTCAGAGGATTTCGGTACTTAGAAAATTTCTGACCTTTTCGGAACTTAGAAACTTTCTGTCGATTTCGGTACTTAGAAAAGACTCGGAAGTTTTCGGTACTTAGAAAATTTCTGACGTTTTCGGTACTTAGAAAAATTCTGATGATTTCGGAACTTGGAAAATTTCTGCCTTTTTCGGTACTTAGAAAAATTCTGCCGATTTCGGTACTTTGAAAAGACTCAGAAGCTTTTTTACTTAGAAAATTTCTGACGTTTTCGGTACTTAGAAAAATTCTGATGATTTCGTTACTTAGAAAAATTCTGACGATTTCGGTACTTAGAAAAATTCTGATGATTTCGGTACTCAGAAAAATTCTGACAATTTCGGTACTTAGAAAAATTCCGACGATTTCGGTACTTAGAAAAATTCTGAAAATTTCGGTACTTAGAAAATTTCTGACCTTTTCGGTATTTTGAAAATTTCAGACGCTTTCGGTACTTAGAAAAATTCAGACGATTTCGATACTTAGAAAAATTCAGTCGATTTCGGTACTTTGAAAATACTCAGAAATTTTCGGTACTTAGAAAATTTTTGACGTTTTCAGTACTTAGAAAATATCTGACGTTTTCGGTACTTAGAAAAATTCTTACGATTTCGATACTTATTAAACATTCAGAAGTTTTCGGTACTTAGAAAAATTCTGCCGATTTCGTTACTTATTAAACATTCAGAAGTTTTTGTTACTTAGAAAAATTCTGCCGATTTCGGTACTTAGAAAAATTTTGTTGATTTCGGTACTTAGAAAAATTCTGTCGATTTCGGTACTTAGAAAATATCTGACGTTTTCGGTACTTAGAAAAATTCTGTCGATTTCGGTACTTTGAAATATTCAGAGGATTTCGGTACTTAGAAAATTTCTGACCTTTTCGGAACTTAGAAACTTTCTGACGTTTTCGGTACTTAGAAAAATTCAGACGATTTCGGTACTTAGAATATTTCTGACGTTTTCTGTACTTAGAAAAATTCTGCCGATTTCGGTACTTAGAAAAATTCTGTTGATTTTGGTACTTAGAAAATTTCTGGCCTTTTCGGTACTTAGAAAATATCTGACGTTTTCGGTATTTAGAAAAATTCTGTCGATTTCGGTACTTAGAAAACATTCAGAAGTCTTCGGTACTTAGAAAATTTGTGACGTTTTCAGTACTTAGAAAAATTCTGATGATTTCAGTACTTAGAAAAATTCTGACGATTTCGGTACTTAAAAAAATTCTGCCGATTTCGATACTTATTAAACATTCAGAAGTTTTCGGTACTTAGAAAATTTCTGCCGATTTCGGTACTTAGAAAAATTCTGTTGATAACGGTACTTAGAAAAATTCTGTCGATTTCGGTACTTAGAAAAAATCTGTTGATTTTGGTACTTAGAAAATTTCTGACCTTCTCGGTACTTAGAAATATTCAGAGGATTTCGGTACTTAGAAAATTTCTGACCTTTTCGGAACTTAGAAACTTTCTGTCGATTTCGGTACTTAGAAAAGACTCGGAAGTTTTCGGTACTTAGAAAATTTCTGACGTTTTCGGTACTTAGAAAAATTCTGATGATTTCGGAACTTGGAAAATTTCTGCCTTTTTCGGTACTTAGAAAAATTCTGTCGATTTCGGTACTTAGAAAAATTCCGACGATTTCGGTACTTAGAAAATATCTGACCTTTTCGGTACTTAGAAAATATCTGACGTTTTCGGTACTTAGAAAAATTCTGTTGATTTCGGTACTTAGAAAAATTCTGCCGATTTCAGTACTTAGAAAAATTCTGACGTTTTCGGTACTTAGAAAAATTCTGATGATTTCGGTACTTAGAATATTTCTGAAGTTATCGGTACTTAGAAAATTTCAGACGTTTTCGGTACTTAGAAAAATTCTGTCGATTTCGGTACTTAGAAATATTCAGTTGAATTTGGTACTCAGAAAAATTCGGTCGATTTCGGTACTTTGAAAAGACTCAGAAGCTTTTTTACTTAGAAAATTTCTGACGTTTTCGGTACTTAGAAAAATTCTGATGATTTCGTTACTTAGAAAAATTCTGACGATTTCGGTACTTAGAAAAATTCAGACGATTTCGATTCTTAGAAAATTTCAGACGATTTCGGTACTTAGAAAATTTCTGACCTTTTCGGAACTTAGAAACTTTCTGACGTTTTCGGTACTTAGAAAAATTCTGTCGATTTCGGTACTTAGAAATATTCAGTTGAATTTGGTACTCAGAAAAATTCCGTCGATTTCGGTACTTTGAAAAGACTCAGAAGCTTTTTTACTTAGAAAATTTCTGACGTTTTCGGTACTTAAAAAAATTCTGATGATTTCGTTACTTAGAAAAATTCTGACGATTTCGGTACTTAGAAAAATTCTGTCGATTTCGGTACTTTGAAATATTCAGAGGATTTCGGTACTTAGAAAATTTCTGACGTTTTCTGTACTTAGAAAAATTCTGCCGATTTCGGTACTTAGAAAAATTCTGTTGATTTCGGTACTTAGAAAAAATCTGTCGATTTCCGTACTTAGAAAAATTCTGTTGATTTTGGTACTTAGAAAATTTCTGGCCTTTTCGGTACTTAGAAAATATCTGACGTTTTCAGTATTTAGAAAAATTCTGTCGATTTCGGTACTTAGAAAACATTCAGAAGTCTTCGGTACTTAGAAAATTTGTGACGTTTTCAGTACTTAGAAAAATTCTGATGATTTCAGTACTTAGAAAAATTCTGACGATTTCGGTACTTAAAAAAATTCTGCCGATTTCGATACTTATTAAACATTCAGAAGTTTTCGGTACTTAGAAAAATTCTGCCGATTTCGGTACTTAGAAAAATTCTGTTGATTACGGTACTTAGAAAAATTCTGTCGATTTCGGTACTTAGAAAAATTCTGTTGATTTTGGTACTTAGAAAATTTCTGACCTTCTCGGTACTTAGAAATATTCAGAGGATTTCGGTACTTAGAAAATTTCTGACCTTTTCGGAACTTAGAAACTTTCTGTCGATTTCGGTACTTAGAAATGACTCGGAAGTTTTCGGTACTTAGAAAATTTCTGACGTTTTCGGTACTTAGAAAAATTCTGATGATTTCGGAACTTGGAAAATTTCTGCCTTTTTCGGTACTTAGAAAAATTCTGCCGATTTCGGTACTTAGAAAAATTCTGACGTTTTCGGTACTTAGAAAAATTCTGATGATTTCGGTACTTAGAATATTTCTGAAGTTATCGGTACTTAGAAAATTTCTGACGTTTTCGGTACTTAGAAAAATTCTGTCGATTTCGGTACTTAGAAATATTCAGTTGAATTTGGTATTTAGAAAAATTCCGTCGATTTCGGTACTTTGAAAAGACTCAGAAGCTTTTTTACTTAGAAAATTTCTGACGTTATCGGTACTTAGAAAAATTCTGATGATTTCGTTACTTAGAAAAATTCTGACGATTTCGGTACTTAGAAAAATTCAGACGATTTCGATTCTTAGAAAATTTCAGACGATTTCGGTACTTAGAAAAATTCAGACGATTTCGGTACTTAGAATATTTCTGACGTTATCGGTACTTAGAAAATTTCTGACGTTTTCGGTACTTAGAAAAATTCTGATGGTTTCGGAACTTGGAAAATTTCTGCCTTTTTCGGTACTTTGAAAAGACTCAGAAGTTTTCAGTACTTAGAAAATTTCTGACGTTTTCGATACTTAGAAAAATTCTGATGATTTCAGAATTTGGAAAATTTCTGCCTTTTTCGGTACTTTGAAAAGACTCAGAAGTTTTCTGTTGAATTTGGTACTTAGAAAAATTCCGTCGATTTCGGCACTTTGAAAAGACTCAGAAGTATTTTTACTTAGAAAATTTCTGACGTTTTCGGTACTTAGAAAAATTCTGATGATTTCGGAACTTAGAAAATTTCTGACCTTTTCGATACTTAGAAAATTTCTGACGATTTCGGTACTTAGAAAAATTCTGACAATTTCGGTACTTAGAAAAATTCCGACGATTTCGGTACTTAGAAAAATTCTGAAAATTTCGGTACTTAGAAAATTTCTGACCTTTTCGGTATTTTGAAAATTTCAGACGCTTTCGGTACTTAGAAAATTTCAGACGATTTCGATACTTAGAAAAATTCAGTCGATTTCGGTACTTTGAAAAGACTCAGAAGTTTTCGGTACTTAGAAAATTTGTGACGTTTTCAGTACTTAGAAAAATTCTGATGATTTCAGTACTTAGAAAAATTCTGACGATTTCGGTACTTAAAAAAATTCTGCCGATTTCGATACTTTTTACACATTCAGAAGTTTTTGGTACTTAGAAAAATTCTGCCGATTTCGGTACTTAGAAAAATTCTGTTGATTTCGGTACTTAGAAAAATTCTTTAGATTTCGGTACTTAGAAAAAATCTGTTGATTTTGGTACTTAGAAAATTTCTGACCTTCTCGGTACTTAGAAATATTCAGAGGATTTCGGTACTTAGAAAATTTCTGACCTTTTCGGAACTTAGAAACTTTCTGTCGATTTCGGTACTTAGAAAAGACTCGGAAGTTTTCGGTACTTAGAAAATTTCTGACGTTTTCGGTACTTAGAAAAATTCTGATGATTTCGGAACTTGGAAAATTTCTGTCTTTTTCGGTACTTAGAAAAATTCTGTCGATTTCGGTACTTAGAAAAATTCCGACGATTTCGGTACTTAGAAAATATCTGACCTTTTCGGTACTTAGAAAATATCTGACGTTTTCGGTACTTAGAAAAATTCTGTTGATTTCGGTACTTAGAAAAATTCTGCCGATTTCAGTACTTAGAAAAATTCTGACGTTTTCGGTACTTAGAAAAATTCTGATGATTTCGGTACTTAGAATATTTCTGAAGTTATCGGTACTTAGAAAATTTCTGACGTTTTCGGTACTTAGAAAAATTCTGTCGATTTCGGTACTTAGAAATATTCAGTTGAATTTGGTACTCAGAAAAATTCCGTCGATTTCGGTACTTTGAAAAGACTCAGAAGCTTTTTTACTTAGAAAATTTCTGACGTTTTCGGTACTTAGAAAAATTCTGATGATTTCGTTACTTAGAAAAATTCTGACGATTTCGGTACTTAGAAAAATTCAGACGATTTCGATTCTTAGAAAATTTCAGACGATTTCGGTACTTAGAAAATTTCTGACCTTTTCGGAACTTAGAAACTTTCTGACGTTTTCGGTACTTAGAAAAATTCTGTCGATTTCGGTACTTAGAAATATTCAGTTGAATTTGGTACTCAGAAAAATTCCGTCGATTTCGGTACTTTGAAAAGACTCAGAAGCTTTTTTACTTAGAAAATTTCTGACGTTTTCGGTACTTAAAAAAATTCTGATGATTTCATTACTTAGAAAAATTCTGACGATTTCGGTACTTAGAAAAATTCTGTCGATTTCGGTACTTTGAAATATTCAGAGGATTTCGGTACTTAGAAAATTTCTGACCTTTTCGGAACTTAGAAACTTTCTGACGTTTTCGGTACTTAGAAAAATTCAGACGATTTCGGTACTTAGAATATTTCTGACGTTTTCTGTACTTAGAAAAATTCTGCCGATTTCGGTACTTAGAAAAATTCTGTTGATTTCGGTACTTAGAAAAAATCTGTCGATTTCCGTACTTAGAAAAATTCTGTTGATTTTGGTACTTAGAAAATTTCTGGCCTTTTCGGTACTTAGAAAATATCTGACGTTTTCGGTATTTAGAAAAATTCTGTCGATTTCGGTACTTAGAAAACATTCAGAAGTCTTCGGTACTTAGAAAATTTGTGACGTTTTCAGTACTTAGAAAAATTCTGATGATTTCAGTACTTAGAAAAATTCTGACGATTTCGGTACTTAAAAAAATTCTGCCGATTTCGATACTTATTAAACATTCAGAAGTTTTCGGTACTTAGAAAAATTCTGCCGATTTCGGTACTTAGAAAAATTCTGTTGATTACGGTACTTAGAAAAATTCTGTCGATTTCGGTACTTAGAAAAATTCTGTTGATTTTGGTACTTAGAAAATTTCTGACCTTCTCGGTACTTAGAAATATTCAGAGGATTTCGGTACTTAGAAAATTTCTGACCTTTTCGGAACTTAGAAACTTTCTGTCGATTTCGGTACTTAGAAAAGACTCGGAAGTTTTCGGTACTTAGAAAATTTCTGACGTTTTCGGTACTTAGAAAAATTCTGATGATTTCGGAACTTGGAAAATTTCTGCCTTTTTCGGTACTTAGAAAAATTCTGCCGATTTCGGTACTTAGAAAAATTCTGACGTTTTCGGTACTTAGAAAAATTCTGATGATTTCGGTACTTAGAATATTTCTGAAGTTATCGGTACTTAGAAAATTTCTGACGTTTTCGGTACTTAGAAAAATTCTGTCGATTTCGGTACTTAGAAATATTCAGTTGAATTTGGTACTCAGAAAAATTCCGTCGATTTCGGTACTTTGAAAAGACTCAGAAGCTTTTTTACTTAGAAAATTTCTGACGTTTTCGGTACTTAGAAAAATTCTGATGATTTCGTTACTTAGAAAAATTCTGACGATTTCGATACTTATTACACATTCAGAAGTTTTTGGTACTTAGAAAAATTCTGCCGATTTCGGTACTTAGAAAAATTCTGTTGATTTCGGTACTTAGAAAAATTCTTTAGATTTCGGTACTTAGAAAAAATCTGTTGATTTTGGTACTTAGAAAATTTCTGACCTTCTCGGTACTTAGAAATATTCAGAGGATTTCGGTACTTAGAAAATTTCTGACCTTTTCGGAACTTAGAAACTTTCTGTCGATTTCGGTACTTAGAAAAGACTCGGAAGTTTTCGGTACTTAGAAAATTTCTGACGTTTTCGGTACTTAGAAAAATTCTGATGATTTCGGAACTTGGAAAATTTCTGCCTTTTTCGGTACTTAGAAAAATTCTGTCGATTTCGGTACTTAGAAAAATTCCGACGATTTCGGTACTTAGAAAATATCTGACCTTTTCGGTACTTAGAAAATATCTGACGTTTTCGGTACTTAGAAAAATTCTGTTGATTTCGGTACTTAGAAAAATTCTGCCGATTTCAGTACTTAGAAAAATTCTGACGTTTTCGGTACTTAGAAAAATTCTGATGATTTCGGTACTTAGAATATTTCTGAAGTTATCGGTACTTAGAAAATTTCTGACGTTTTCGGTACTTAGAAAAATTCTGTCGATTTCGGTACTTAGAAATATTCAGTTGAATTTGGTACTCAGAAAAATTCCGTCGATTTCGGTACTTTGAAAAGACTCAGAAGCTTTTTTACTTAGAAAATTTCTGACGTTTTCGGTACTTAGAAAAATTCTGATGATTTCGTTACTTAGAAAAATTCTGACGATTTCGGTACTTAGAAAAATTCAGACGATTTCGATTCTTAGAAAATTTCAGACGATTTCGGTACTTAGAAAATTTCTGACCTTTTCGGAACTTAGAAACTTTCTGACGTTTTCGGTACTTAGAAAAATTCTGTCGATTTCGGTACTTAGAAATATTCAGTTGAATTTGGTACTCAGAAAAATTCCGTCGATTTCGGTACTTTGAAAAGACTCAGAAGCTTTTTTACTTAGAAAATTTCTGACGTTTTCGGTACTTAAAAAAATTCTGATGATTTCGTTACTTAGAAAAATTCTGACGATTTCGGTACTTAGAAAAATTCTGTCGATTTCGGTACTTTGAAATATTCAGAGGATTTCGGTACTTAGAAAATTTCTGACCTTTTCGGAACTTAGAAACTTTCTGACGTTTTCTGTACTTAGAAAAATTCTGCCGATTTCGGTACTTAGAAAAATTCTGTTGATTTCGGTACTTAGAAAAAATCTGTCGATTTCCGTACTTAGAAAAATTCTGTTGATTTTGGTACTTAGAAAATTTCTGGCCTTTTCGGTACTTAGAAAATATCTGACGTTTTCGGTATTTAGAAAAATTCTGTCGATTTCGGTACTTAGAAAACATTCAGAAGTCTTCGGTACTTAGAAAATTTGTGACGTTTTCAGTACTTAGAAAAATTCTGATGATTTCAGTACTTAGAAAAATTCTGACGATTTCGGTACTTAAAAAAATTCTGCCGATTTCGATACTTATTAAACATTCAGAAGTTTTCGGTACTTAGAAAAATTCTGCCGATTTCGGTACTTAGAAAAATTCTGTTGATTACGGTACTTAGAAAAATTCTGTCGATTTCGGTACTTAGAAAAATTCTGTTGATTTTGGTACTTAGAAAATTTCTGACCTTCTCGGTACTTAGAAATATTCAGAGGATTTCGGTACTTAGAAAATTTCTGACCTTTTCGGAACTTAGAAACTTTCTGTCGATTTCGGTACTTAGAAAAGACTCGGAAGTTTTCGGTACTTAGAAAATTTCTGACGTTTTCGGTACTTAGAAAAATTCTGATGATTTCGGAACTTGGAAAATTTCTGCCTTTTTCGGTACTTAGAAAAATTCTGCCGATTTCGGTACTTAGAAAAATTCTGACGTTTTCGGTACTTAGAAAAATTCTGATGATTTCGGTACTTAGAATATTTCTGAAGTTATCGGTACTTAGAAAATTTCTGACGTTTTCGGTACTTAGAAAAATTCTGTCGATTTCGGTACTTAGAAATATTCAGTTGAATTTGGTACTCAGAAAAATTCCGTCGATTTCGGTACTTTGAAAAGACTCAGAAGCTTTTTTACTTAGAAAATTTCTGACGTTTTCGGTACTTAGAAAAATTCTGATGATTTCGTTACTTAGAAAAATTCTGACGATTTCGGTACTTAGAAAAATTCAGACGATTTCGATTCTTAGAAAATTTCAGACGATTTCGGTACTTAGAAAAATTCTGATGGTTTCGGAACTTGGAAAATTTCTGCCTTTTTCGGTACTTTGAAAAGACTCAGAAGTTTTCAGTACTTAGAAAATTTCTGACGTTTTCGATACTTAGAAAAATTCTGATGATTTCAGAATTTGGAAAATTTCTGCCTTTTTCGGTACTTTGAAAAGACTCAGAAGTTTTCTGTTGAATTTGGTACTTAGAAAAATTCCGTCGATTTCGGTACTTTGAAAAGACTCAGAAGTATTTTTACTTAGAAAATTTCTGACGTTTTCGGTACTTAGAAAAATTCTGATGATTTCGGAACTTAGAAAATTTCTGACCTTTTCGATACTTAGAAAATTTCTGACGATTTCGGTACTTAGAAAAATTCTGACAATTTCGGTACTTAGAAAAATTCCGACGATTTCGGTACTTAGAAAAATTCTGAAAATTTCGGTACTTAGAAAATTTCTGACCTTTTCGGTATTTTGAAAATTTCAGACGCTTTCGGTACTTAGAAAATTTCAGACGATTTCGATACTTAGAAAAATTCAGTCGATTTCGGTACTTTGAAAAGACTCAGAAGTTTTCGGTACTTAGAAAATTTGTGACGTTTTCAGTACTTAGAAAAATTCTGATGATTTCAGTACTTAGAAAAATTCTGACGATTTCGGTACTTAAAAAAATTCTGCCGATTTCGATACTTATTACACATTCAGAAGTTTTTGGTACTTAGAAAAATTCTGCCGATTTCGGTACTTAGAAAAATTCTGTTGATTTCGGTACTTAGAAAAATTCTTTAGATTTCGGTACTTAGAAAAATTCTGTTGATTTTGGAACTTAGAAAATTTCTGACCTTTTCGGTACTTAGAAAATATCTGACGTTTTCGGTACTTAGAAAAGTTCTGTCGATTTCGGTACTTAGAAAACATTCAGAAGTCTTCGGTACTTAGAAAATTTCTGACGTATTCGGTACTTAGAAAATTTCTGACGTTTTCGGTACTTAGAAAAATTCTGCCGATTTCGGTACTTAGAAAAATTCTGTTGATTTTGGTACTTAGAAAAATTCTGTTGATTTTGGTACTTAGAAAAATTCTGTTGATTTCGGTACTTAGAAAAGACTCGGAAGTTTTCGGTACTTAGAAAATTTCTGACGTTTTCGGTACGTAGAAAAATTCAGACGATTTCGGTACTTAGAATATTTCTGACGTTATCGGTACTTAGAAAATTTCTGACGTTTTCGGTACTTAGAAAAATTCTGATGATTTCGGAACTTAGAAAATTTCTGACCTTTTCGATACTTAGAAAATTTCTGACGATTTCGGTACTTAGAAAAATTCTGTTGATTTCGTTACTTAGAAAATTTCTGTCGTTTTTGGTACTTAGAAAAATTCTGATGATTTCGGTACTTAGAAAAATTCTGACAATTTCGGTACTTAGAAAAATTCCGACGATTTCGGTACTTAGAAAAATTCTGAAAATTTCGGTACTTTGAAAATTTCTGACCTTTTCGGTATTTTGAAAATTTCAGACGCTTTCGGTACTTAGAAAAATTCAGACGATTTCGATACTTAGAAAAATTCAGTCGATTTCGGTACTTTGAAAAGACTCAGAAGTTTTCGGTACTTAGAAAATTTTTGACGTTTTCAGTTCTTAGAAAAATTCTGCTGATTTCAGTACTTAGAAAAATTCTGACGATTTCGGTACTTAAAAAAATTCAGCCGATTTCGATACTTATTAAACATTCAGAAGTTTTCGGTACTTAGAAAAATTCTGTCGATTTCGGTACTTAGAAAAATTCTGTTGATTTTGGTACTTAGAAAAATTCTGTTGATTTTGGTACTTAGAAAATTTCTGACCTTTTCGGTACTTAGAAAATATCTGACGTTTTCGATACTTAGAAAATTTCTGACGTTTTCGGTACTTAGAAAAATTCAGACGATTTCGATACTTAGAAAAATTCAGTCGATTTCGGTACTTTGAAAAGACTCAGAAGTTTTCGGTACTTAGAAAATATCTGACGTTTTCGGTACTTAGAAAAATTCTTACGATTTCGATACTTATTAAACATTCAGAAGTTTTCGGTACTTAGAAAAATTCTGCCGATTTCGTTACTTATTAAACATTCAGAAGTTTTTGGTACTTAGAAAAATTCTGCCGATTTCGGTACTTAGAAAAATTCTGTTGATTTCGGTACTTAGAAAAATTCTGTCGATTTCGGTACTTAGAAAAATTCTGTTGATTTTGGTTCTTAGAAAAATTCTGTTGATTCCGGTACTTAGAAAAATTCTGATGATTTCGGAACTTAGAAAATTTCTGACCTTTTCGATACTTAGAAAATTTCTGACGATTTCGGTACTTAGAAAAATTCTGTTGATTTCGTTACTTAGAAAATTTCTGTCGTTTTTGGCATTCAGAAAAATTCTGATGATTTCGGTACTTAGAAAAATTCTGACAATTTCGGTACTTAGAAAAATTCCGTTGATTTCGGTACTTAGAAAAATTCTGAAAATTTCGGTACTTAGAAAATTTCTGACCTTTTCGGTATTTTGAAAATTTTAGACGCTTTCGGTACTTAGAAAAATTCAGACGATTTCGATACTTAGAAAAATTCAGTCGATTTCGGTACTTTGAAAAGACTCAGAAGTTTTCGGTACTTAGAAAATTTGTGACGTTTTCGGTACTTAGAAAAATTCTGCCGATTTCGGTACTTAGAAAAATTCTGTTGATTTTAGTACTTAGAAAAATTCTGTTGATTTTGGTACTTAGAAAAATTCTGTTGATTTCGGTACTTAGAAAAGACTCGGAAGTTTTCGGTACTTAGAAAATTTCTGACGTTTTCGGTACTTAGAAAAATTCAGACGATTTCGGAACTTAGAAAATTTCTGACCTTTTCGATACTTAGAAAATTTCTGACGATTTCGGTACTTAGAAAAATTCTGACAATTTCGGTACTTAGAAAAATTCCGACGATTTCGGTACTTAGAAAAATTCTGAAAATTTCGGTACTTAGAAAATTTCTGACCTTTTCGGTATTTTGAAAATTTCAGACGCTTTCGGTACTTAGAAAAATTCAGACGATTTCGATACTTAGAAAAATTCAGTCGATTTCGGTACTTTGAAAAGACTCAGAAGTTTTCGGTACTTAGAAAATTTGTGACGTTTTCAGTACTTAGAAAAATTCTGATGATTTCAGTACTTAGAAAAATTCTGACGATTTCGGTACTTAAAAAAATTCTGCCGATTTCGATACTTATTAAACATTCAGAAGTTTTCGGTACTTAGAAAAATTCTGCCGATTTCGGTACTTAGAAAAATTCTGTTGATTACGGTACTTAGAAAAATTCTGTCGATTTCGGTACTTAGAAAAATTCTGTTGATTTTGGTACTTAGAAAATTTTTGATCTTTTCGGTACTTAGAAAATATCTGACGTTTTCGATACTTAGAAAATTTCTGACGTTTTCGGTACTTAGAAAAATTCTGCCGATTTCGTTACTTATTACACATTCAGAAGTTTTTGGTACTTAGAAAAATTCTGCCGATTTCGGTACTTAGAAAAATTCTGTTGATTTCGGTACTTAGAAAAATTCTTTAGATTTCGGTACTTAGAAAAATTCTGTTGATTTTGGAACTTAGAAAATTTCTGACCTTTTCGGTACTTAGAAAATATCTGACGTTTTCGGTACTTAGAAAAGTTCTGTCGATTTCGGTACTTAGAAAACATTCAGAAGTCTTCGGTACTTAGAAAATTTCTGACGTATTCGGTACTTAGAAAATTTCTGACGTTTTCGGTACTTAGAAAAATTCTGCCGATTTCGGTACTTAGAAAAATTCTGTTGATTTTGGTACTTAGAAAAATTCTGTTGATTTTGGTACTTAGAAAAATTCTGTTGATTTCGGTACTTAGAAAAGACTCGGAAGTTTTCGGTACTTAGAAAATTTCTGACGTTTTCGGTACGTAGAAAAATTCAGACGATTTCGGTACTTAGAATATTTCTGACGTTATCGGTACTTAGAAAATTTCTGACGTTTTCGGTACTTAGAAAAATTCTGATGATTTCGGAACTTAGAAAATTTCTGACCTTTTCGATACTTAGAAAATTTCAGACGATTTCGGTACTTAGAAAAATTCTGTTGATTTCGTTACTTAGAAAATTTCTGTCGTTTTTGGTACTTAGAAAAATTCTGATGATTTCGGTACTTAGAAAAATTCTGACAATTTCGGTACTTAGAAAAATTCCGACGATTTCGGTACTTAGAAAAATTCTGAAAATTTCGGTACTTTGAAAATTTCTGACCTTTTCGGTATTTTGAAAATTTCAGACGCTTTCGGTACTTAGAAAAATTCAGACGATTTCGATACTTAGAAAAATTCAGTCGATTTCGGTACTTTGAAATGACTCAGAAGTTTTCGGTACTTAGAAAATTTTTGACGTTTTCAGTACTTAGAAAAATTCTGCTGATTTCAGTACTTAGAAAAATTCTGACGATTTCGGTACTTAAAAAAATTCTGCCGATTTCGATACTTATTAAACATTCAGAAGTTTTCGGTACTTAGAAAAATTCTGTCGATTTCGGTACTTAGAAAAATTCTGTTGATTTTAGTACTTAGAAAAATTCTGTTGATTTTGGTACTTAGAAAAATTCTGTTGATTTCGGTACTTAGAAAAGACTCGGAAGTTTTCGGTACTTAGAAAATTTCTGACGTTTTCGGTACTTAGAAAAATTCTGACGATTTCGGTACTTAGAAAAATTCTGACAATTTCGGTACTTAGAAAAATTCCGACGATTTCGGTACTTAGAAAAATTCTGAAAATTTCGGTACTTTGAAAATTTCTGACCTTTTCGGTATTTTGAAAATTTCAGACGCTTTCGGTACTTAGAAAAATTCAGACGATTTCGATACTTAGAAAAATTCAGTCGATTTCGGTACTTTGAAAAGACTCAGAAGTTTTCGGTACTTAGAAAATTTGTGACGTTTTCAGTACTTAGAAAAATTCTGCTGATTTCAGTACTTAGAAAAATTCTGACGATTTCGGTTCTTAAAAAAATTCTGCCGATTTCGATACTTATTAAACATTCAGAAGTTTTCGGTACTTAGAAAAATTCTGTCGATTTCGGTACTTAGAAAAATTCTGTTGATTTTGGTACTTAGAAAAATTCTGTTGATTTTGGTACTTAGAAAATTTCTGACCTTTTCGGTACTTAGAAAATATCTGACGTTTTCGATACTTAGAAAATTTCTGACGTTTTCGGTACTTAGAAAAATTCTGTCGATTTCAGTACTTAGAAAAATTCTGTTGATTTTGGTACTTAGAAAAATTCTGTTGATTTTGGTACTTAGAAAATTTCTGACCTTTTCGGTACTTAGAAAATATCTGACGTTTTCGATACTTAGAAAATTTCTGACGTTTTCGGTACTTAGAAAAATGCTGCCGATTTCGGTACTTAGAAAAATTCTGTTGATTTCGGTACTTAGAAAAATTCTGTCGATTTCGGTACTTAGAAAAATTCTGTTGATTTTGGAACTTAGAAAATTTCTGACCTTTTCGGTACTTAGAAAAATTCTGCCGATTTCAGTACTTAGAAAAATTCTGACAATTTCGGTACTTAGAAAAATTCCGACGTTTTCGGTACTTAGAAAAATTCTGTCGATTTCGGTACTTAGAAATATTCAGTTGAATTTGGTACTCAGAAAAATTCCGTCGATTTCGGTACTTTGAAAAGACTCAGAAGCTTTTTTACTTAGAAAATTTCTGACGTTTTCGGTACTTAAAAAAATTCTGATGATTTCGTTACTTAGAAAAATTCTGACGATTTCGGTACTTAGAAAAATTCTGTCGATTTCGGTACTTTGAAATATTCAGAGGATTTCGGTACTTAGAAAATTTCTGACCTTTTCGGAACTTAGAAACTTTCTGACGTTTTCTGTACTTAGAAAAATTCTGCCGATTTCGGTACTTAGAAAAATTCTGTTGATTTCGGTACTTAGAAAAAATCTGTCGATTTCCGTACTTAGAAAAATTCTGTTGATTTTGGTACTTAGAAAATTTCTGGCCTTTTCGGTACTTAGAAAATATCTGACGTTTTCGGTATTTAGAAAAATTCTGTCGATTTCGGTACTTAGAAAACATTCAGAAGTCTTCGGTACTTAGAAAATTTGTGACGTTTTCAGTACTTAGAAAAATTCTGATGATTTCAGTACTTAGAAAAATTCTGACGATTTCGGTACTTAAAAAAATTCTGCCGATTTCGATACTTATTAAACATTCAGAAGTTTTCGGTACTTAGAAAAATTCTGCCGATTTCGGTACTTAGAAAAATTCTGTTGATTACGGTACTTAGAAAAATTCTGTCGATTTCGGTACTTAGAAAAATTCTGTTGATTTTGGTACTTAGAAAATTTCTGACCTTCTCGGTACTTAGAAATATTCAGAGGATTTCGGTACTTAGAAAATTTCTGACCTTTTCGGAACTTAGAAACTTTCTGTCGATTTCGGTACTTAGAAAAGACTCGGAAGTTTTCGGTACTTAGAAAATTTCTGACGTTTTCGGTACTTAGAAAAATTCTGATGATTTCGGAACTTGGAAAATTTCTGCCTTTTTCGGTACTTAGAAAAATTCTGCCGATTTCGGTACTTAGAAAAATTCTGACGTTTTCGGTACTTAGAAAAATTCTGATGATTTCGGTACTTAGAATATTTCTGAAGTTATCGGTACTTAGAAAATTTCTGACGTTTTCGGTACTTAGAAAAATTCTGTCGATTTCGGTACTTAGAAATATTCAGTTGAATTTGGTACTCAGAAAAATTCCGTCGATTTCGGTACTTTGAAAAGACTCAGAAGCTTTTTTACTTAGAAAATTTCTGACGTTTTCGGTACTTAGAAAAATTCTGATGATTTCGTTACTTAGAAAAATTCTGACGATTTCGGTACTTAGAAAAATTCAGACGATTTCGATTCTTAGAAAATTTCAGACGATTTCGGTACTTAGAAAAATTCTGATGGTTTCGGAACTTGGAAAATTTCTGCCTTTTTCGGTACTTTGAAAAGACTCAGAAGTTTTCAGTACTTAGAAAATTTCTGACGTTTTCGATACTTAGAAAAATTCTGATGATTTCAGAATTTGGAAAATTTCTGCCTTTTTCGGTACTTTGAAAAGACTCAGAAGTTTTCTGTTGAATTTGGTACTTAGAAAAATTCCGTCGATTTCGGTACTTTGAAAAGACTCAGAAGTATTTTTACTTAGAAAATTTCTGACGTTTTCGGTACTTAGAAAAATTCTGATGATTTCGGAACTTAGAAAATTTCTGACCTTTTCGATACTTAGAAAATTTCTGACGATTTCGGTACTTAGAAAAATTCTGACAATTTCGGTACTTAGAAAAATTCCGACGATTTCGGTACTTAGAAAAATTCTGAAAATTTCGGTACTTAGAAAATTTCTGACCTTTTCGGTATTTTGAAAATTTCAGACGCTTTCGGTACTTAGAAAATTTCAGACGATTTCGATACTTAGAAAAATTCAGTCGATTTCGGTACTTTGAAAAGACTCAGAAGTTTTCGGTACTTAGAAAATTTGTGACGTTTTCAGTACTTAGAAAAATTCTGATGATTTCAGTACTTAGAAAAATTCTGACGATTTCGGTACTTAAAAAAATTCTGCCGATTTCGATACTTATTACACATTCAGAAGTTTTTGGTACTTAGAAAAATTCTGCCGATTTCGGTACTTAGAAAAATTCTGTTGATTTCGGTACTTAGAAAAATTCTTTAGATTTCGGTACTTAGAAAAATTCTGTTGATTTTGGAACTTAGAAAATTTCTGACCTTTTCGGTACTTAGAAAATATCTGACGTTTTCGGTACTTAGAAAAGTTCTGTCGATTTCGGTACTTAGAAAACATTCAGAAGTCTTCGGTACTTAGAAAATTTCTGACGTATTCGGTACTTAGAAAATTTCTGACGTTTTCGGTACTTAGAAAAATTCTGCCGATTTCGGTACTTAGAAAAATTCTGTTGATTTTGGTACTTAGAAAAATTCTGTTGATTTTGGTACTTAGAAAAATTCTGTTGATTTCGGTACTTAGAAAAGACTCGGAAGTTTTCGGTACTTAGAAAATTTCTGACGTTTTCGGTACGTAGAAAAATTCAGACGATTTCGGTACTTAGAATATTTCTGACGTTATCGGTACTTAGAAAATTTCTGACGTTTTCGGTACTTAGAAAAATTCTGATGATTTCGGAACTTAGAAAATTTCTGACCTTTTCGATACTTAGAAAATTTCTGACGATTTCGGTACTTAGAAAAATTCTGTTGATTTCGTTACTTAGAAAATTTCTGTCGTTTTTGGTACTTAGAAAAATTCTGATGATTTCGGTACTTAGAAAAATTCTGACAATTTCGGTACTTAGAAAAATTCCGACGATTTCGGTACTTAGAAAAATTCTGAAAATTTCGGTACTTTGAAAATTTCTGACCTTTTCGGTATTTTGAAAATTTCAGACGCTTTCGGTACTTAGAAAAATTCAGACGATTTCGATACTTAGAAAAATTCAGTCGATTTCGGTACTTTGAAAAGACTCAGAAGTTTTCGGTACTTAGAAAATTTTTGACGTTTTCAGTTCTTAGAAAAATTCTGCTGATTTCAGTACTTAGAAAAATTCTGACGATTTCGGTACTTAAAAAAATTCAGCCGATTTCGATACTTATTAAACATTCAGAAGTTTTCGGTACTTAGAAAAATTCTGTCGATTTCGGTACTTAGAAAAATTCTGTTGATTTTGGTACTTAGAAAAATTCTGTTGATTTTGGTACTTAGAAAATTTCTGACCTTTTCGGTACTTAGAAAATATCTGACGTTTTCGATACTTAGAAAATTTCTGACGTTTTCGGTACTTAGAAAAATTCAGACGATTTCGATACTTAGAAAAATTCAGTCGATTTCGGTACTTTGAAAAGACTCAGAAGTTTTCGGTACTTAGAAAATATCTGACGTTTTCGGTACTTAGAAAAATTCTTACGATTTCGATACTTATTAAACATTCAGAAGTTTTCGGTACTTAGAAAAATTCTGCCGATTTCGTTACTTATTAAACATTCAGAAGTTTTTGGTACTTAGAAAAATTCTGCCGATTTCGGTACTTAGAAAAATTCTGTTGATTTCGGTACTTAGAAAAATTCTGTCGATTTCGGTACTTAGAAAAATTCTGTTGATTTTGGTTCTTAGAAAAATTCTGTTGATTCCGGTACTTAGAAAAATTCTGATGATTTCGGAACTTAGAAAATTTCTGACCTTTTCGATACTTAGAAAATTTCTGACGATTTCGGTACTTAGAAAAATTCTGTTGATTTCGTTACTTAGAAAATTTCTGTCGTTTTTGGCATTCAGAAAAATTCTGATGATTTCGGTACTTAGAAAAATTCTGACAATTTCGGTACTTAGAAAAATTCCGTTGATTTCGGTACTTAGAAAAATTCTGAAAATTTCGGTACTTAGAAAATTTCTGACCTTTTCGGTATTTTGAAAATTTTAGACGCTTTCGGTACTTAGAAAAATTCAGACGATTTCGATACTTAGAAAAATTCAGTCGATTTCGGTACTTTGAAAAGACTCAGAAGTTTTCGGTACTTAGAAAATTTGTGACGTTTTCGGTACTTAGAAAAATTCTGCCGATTTCGGTACTTAGAAAAATTCTGTTGATTTTAGTACTTAGAAAAATTCTGTTGATTTTGGTACTTAGAAAAATTCTGTTGATTTCGGTACTTAGAAAAGACTCGGAAGTTTTCGGTACTTAGAAAATTTCTGACGTTTTCGGTACTTAGAAAAATTCAGACGATTTCGGAACTTAGAAAATTTCTGACCTTTTCGATACTTAGAAAATTTCTGACGATTTCGGTACTTAGAAAAATTCTGACAATTTCGGTACTTAGAAAAATTCCGACGATTTCGGTACTTAGAAAAATTCTGAAAATTTCGGTACTTAGAAAATTTCTGACCTTTTCGGTATTTTGAAAATTTCAGACGCTTTCGGTACTTAGAAAAATTCAGACGATTTCGATACTTAGAAAAATTCAGTCGATTTCGGTACTTTGAAAAGACTCAGAAGTTTTCGGTACTTAGAAAATTTGTGACGTTTTCAGTACTTAGAAAAATTCTGATGATTTCAGTACTTAGAAAAATTCTGACGATTTCGGTACTTAAAAAAATTCTGCCGATTTCGATACTTATTAAACATTCAGAAGTTTTCGGTACTTAGAAAAATTCTGCCGATTTCGGTACTTAGAAAAATTCTGTTGATTACGGTACTTAGAAAAATTCTGTCGATTTCGGTACTTAGAAAAATTCTGTTGATTTTGGTACTTAGAAAATTTTTGATCTTTTCGGTACTTAGAAAATATCTGACGTTTTCGATACTTAGAAAATTTCTGACGTTTTCGGTACTTAGAAAAATTCTGCCGATTTCGTTACTTATTACACATTCAGAAGTTTTTGGTACTTAGAAAAATTCTGCCGATTTCGGTACTTAGAAAAATTCTGTTGATTTCGGTACTTAGAAAAATTCTTTAGATTTCGGTACTTAGAAAAATTCTGTTGATTTTGGAACTTAGAAAATTTCTGACCTTTTCGGTACTTAGAAAATATCTGACGTTTTCGGTACTTAGAAAAGTTCTGTCGATTTCGGTACTTAGAAAACATTCAGAAGTCTTCGGTACTTAGAAAATTTCTGACGTATTCGGTACTTAGAAAATTTCTGACGTTTTCGGTACTTAGAAAAATTCTGCCGATTTCGGTACTTAGAAAAATTCTGTTGATTTTGGTACTTAGAAAAATTCTGTTGATTTTGGTACTTAGAAAAATTCTGTTGATTTCGGTACTTAGAAAAGACTCGGAAGTTTTCGGTACTTAGAAAATTTCTGACGTTTTCGGTACGTAGAAAAATTCAGACGATTTCGGTACTTAGAATATTTCTGACGTTATCGGTACTTAGAAAATTTCTGACGTTTTCGGTACTTAGAAAAATTCTGATGATTTCGGAACTTAGAAAATTTCTGACCTTTTCGATACTTAGAAAATTTCAGACGATTTCGGTACTTAGAAAAATTCTGTTGATTTCGTTACTTAGAAAATTTCTGTCGTTTTTGGTACTTAGAAAAATTCTGATGATTTCGGTACTTAGAAAAATTCTGACAATTTCGGTACTTAGAAAAATTCCGACGATTTCGGTACTTAGAAAAATTCTGAAAATTTCGGTACTTTGAAAATTTCTGACCTTTTCGGTATTTTGAAAATTTCAGACGCTTTCGGTACTTAGAAAAATTCAGACGATTTCGATACTTAGAAAAATTCAGTCGATTTCGGTACTTTGAAATGACTCAGAAGTTTTCGGTACTTAGAAAATTTTTGACGTTTTCAGTACTTAGAAAAATTCTGCTGATTTCAGTACTTAGAAAAATTCTGACGATTTCGGTACTTAAAAAAATTCTGCCGATTTCGATACTTATTAAACATTCAGAAGTTTTCGGTACTTAGAAAAATTCTGTCGATTTCGGTACTTAGAAAAATTCTGTTGATTTTAGTACTTAGAAAAATTCTGTTGATTTTGGTACTTAGAAAAATTCTGTTGATTTCGGTACTTAGAAAAGACTCGGAAGTTTTCGGTACTTAGAAAATTTCTGACGTTTTCGGTACTTAGAAAAATTCTGACGATTTCGGTACTTAGAAAAATTCTGACAATTTCGGTACTTAGAAAAATTCCGACGATTTCGGTACTTAGAAAAATTCTGAAAATTTCGGTACTTTGAAAATTTCTGACCTTTTCGGTATTTTGAAAATTTCAGACGCTTTCGGTACTTAGAAAAATTCAGACGATTTCGATACTTAGAAAAATTCAGTCGATTTCGGTACTTTGAAAAGACTCAGAAGTTTTCGGTACTTAGAAAATTTGTGACGTTTTCAGTACTTAGAAAAATTCTGCTGATTTCAGTACTTAGAAAAATTCTGACGATTTCGGTTCTTAAAAAAATTCTGCCGATTTCGATACTTATTAAACATTCAGAAGTTTTCGGTACTTAGAAAAATTCTGTCGATTTCGGTACTTAGAAAAATTCTGTTGATTTTGGTACTTAGAAAAATTCTGTTGATTTTGGTACTTAGAAAATTTCTGACCTTTTCGGTACTTAGAAAATATCTGACGTTTTCGATACTTAGAAAATTTCTGACGTTTTCGGTACTTAGAAAAATTCTGTCGATTTCAGTACTTAGAAAAATTCTGTTGATTTTGGTACTTAGAAAAATTCTGTTGATTTTGGTACTTAGAAAATTTCTGACCTTTTCGGTACTTAGAAAATATCTGACGTTTTCGATACTTAGAAAATTTCTGACGTTTTCGGTACTTAGAAAAATGCTGCCGATTTCGGTACTTAGAAAAATTCTGTTGATTTCGGTACTTAGAAAAATTCTGTCGATTTCGGTACTTAGAAAAATTCTGTTGATTTTGGAACTTAGAAAATTTCTGACCTTTTCGGTACTTAGAAAAATTCTGCCGATTTCAGTACTTAGAAAAATTCTGACAATTTCGGTACTTAGAAAAATTCCGACGATTTCGGTACTTAGAAAAATTCTGAAAATTTCGGTACTTAGAAAATTTCTGACCTTTTCGGTATTTTGAAAATTTCAGACGCTTTCGGTACTTAGAAAAATTCAGACGATTTCGATACTTAGAAAAATTCAGTCGATTTCGGTACTTTAAAAAGACTCAGAAGTTTTCGGTACTTAGAAAATTTGTGACGTTTTCAGTACTTAGAAAAATTCTGATGATTTCAGTACTTAGAAAAATTCTGACGATTTCGGTACTTAAAAAAATTCTGCCGATTACGATACTTATTAAACATTCAGAAGTTTTCGGTACTTAGAAAAATTCTGCCGATTTCGGTACTTAGAAAAATTCTGTTGATTACGGTACTTAGAAAAATTCTGTCGATTTCGGTACTTAGAAAAATTCTGTTGATTTTGGTACTTAGAAAATTTTTGACCTTTTCGGTTCTTAGAAAATATCTGACGTTTTCGATACTTAGAAAAGTTCTGTCGATTTCGGTACTTAGAAAACATTCAGAAGTCTTCGGTACTTAGAAAATTTCTGACGTATTCGGTACTTAGAAAATTTCTGACGTTTTCGGTACTTAGAAAAATTCTGCCGATTTCGGTACTTAGAAAAATTCTGTTGATTTTGGTACTTAGAAAAATTCTGTTGATTTCGGTACTTAGAAAAGACTCGGAAGTTTTCGGTACTTAGAAAATTTCTGACGTTTTCGGTACTTAGAAAAATTCAGACGATTTCGGTACTTAGAATATTTCTGACGTTATCGGTACTTAGAAAATTTCTGACGTTTTCGGTACTTAGAAAAATTCTGATGATTTCGGAACTTAGAAAATTTCTGACCTTTTCGATACTTAGAAAATTTCTGACGATTTCGGTACTTAGAAAAATTCTGTTGATTTCGTTACTTAGAAAATTTCTGTCGTTTTTGGTACTTAGAAAAATTCTGATGATTTCGGTATTTAGAAAAATTCTGACAATTTCGGTACTTAGAAAAATTCCGACGATTTCGGTACTTAGAAAAATTCTGAAAATTTCGGTACTTTGAAAATTTCTGACCTTTTCGGTATTTTGAAAATTTCAGACGCTTTCGGTACTTAGAAAAATTCAGACGATTTCGATACTTAGAAAAATTCAGTCGATTTCGGTACTTTGAAAAGACTCAGAAGTTTTCGGTACTTAGAAAATTTGTGACGTTTTCAGTACTTAGAAAAATTCTGCTGATTTCAGTACTTAGAAAAATTCTGACGATTTCGGTACTTAAAAAAATTCTGCCGATTTCGATACTTATTAAACATTCAGAAGTTTTCGGTACTTAGAAAAATTCTGTCGATTTCGGTACTTAGAAAAATTCTGTTGATTTTGGTACTTAGAAAAATTCTGTTGATTTTGGTACTTAGAAAATTTCTGACCTTTTCGGTACTTAGAAAATATCTGACGTTTTCGATACTTAGAAAATTTCTGACGTTTTCGGTACTTAGAAAAATTCTGTCGATTTCGGTACTTAGAAAAATTCTGTTGATTTTGGTACTTAGAAAAATTCTGTTGATTTTGGTACTTAGAAAATTTCTGACCTTTTCGGTACTTAGAAAATATCTGACGTTTTCGATACTTAGAAAATTTCTGACGTTTTCGGTACTTAGAAAAATGCTGCCGATTTCGGTACTTAGAAAAATTCTGTTGATTTCGGTACTTAGAAAAATTCTGTCGATTTCGGTACTTAGAAAAATTCTGTTGATTTTGGAACTTAGAAAATTTCTGACCTTTTCGGTACTTAGAAAAATTCTGCCGATTTCAGTACTTAGAAAAATTCTGACAATTTCGGTACTTAGAAAAATTCCGACGATTTCGGTACTTAGAAAAATTCTGAAAATTTCGGTACTTAGAAAATTTCTGACCTTTTCGGTATTTTGAAAATTTCAGACGCTTTCGGTACTTAGAAAAATTCAGACGATTTCGATACTTAGAAAAATTCAGTCGATTTCGGTACTTTAAAAAGACTCAGAAGTTTTCGGTACTTAGAAAATTTGTGACGTTTTCAGTACTTAGAAAAATTCTGATGATTTCAGTACTTAGAAAAATTCTGACGATTTCGGTACTTAAAAAAATTCTGCCGATTACGATACTTATTAAACATTCAGAAGTTTTCGGTACTTAGAAAAATTCTGCCGATTTCGGTACTTAGAAAAATTCTGTTGATTACGGTACTTAGAAAAATTCTGTCGATTTCGGTACTTAGAAAAATTCTGTTGATTTTGGTACTTAGAAAATTTTTGACCTTTTCGGTTCTTAGAAAATATCTGACGTTTTCGATACTTAGAAAAGTTCTGTCGATTTCGGTACTTAGAAAACATTCAGAAGTCTTCGGTACTTAGAAAATTTCTGACGTATTCGGTACTTAGAAAATTTCTGACGTTTTCGGTACTTAGAAAAATTCTGCCGATTTCGGTACTTAGAAAAATTCTGTTGATTTTGGTACTTAGAAAAATTCTGTTGATTTCGGTACTTAGAAAAGACTCGGAAGTTTTCGGTACTTAGAAAATTTCTGACGTTTTCGGTACTTAGAAAAATTCAGACGATTTCGGTACTTAGAATATTTCTGACGTTATCGGTACTTAGAAAATTTCTGACGTTTTCGGTACTTAGAAAAATTCTGATGATTTCGGAACTTAGAAAATTTCTGACCTTTTCGATACTTAGAAAATTTCTGACGATTTCGGTACTTAGAAAAATTCTGTTGATTTCGTTACTTAGAAAATTTCTGTCGTTTTTGGTACTTAGAAAAATTCTGATGATTTCGGTATTTAGAAAAATTCTGACAATTTCGGTACTTAGAAAAATTCCGACGATTTCGGTACTTAGAAAAATTCTGAAAATTTCGGTACTTTGAAAATTTCTGACCTTTTCGGTATTTTGAAAATTTCAGACGCTTTCGGTACTTAGAAAAATTCAGACGATTTCGATACTTAGAAAAATTCAGTCGATTTCGGTACTTTGAAAAGACTCAGAAGTTTTCGGTACTTAGAAAATTTGTGACGTTTTCAGTACTTAGAAAAATTCTGCTGATTTCAGTACTTAGAAAAATTCTGACGATTTCGGTACTTAAAAAAATTCTGCCGATTTCGATACTTATTAAACATTCAGAAGTTTTCGGTACTTAGAAAAATTCTGTCGATTTCGGTACTTAGAAAAATTCTGTTGATTTTGGTACTTAGAAAAATTCTGTTGATTTTGGTACTTAGAAAATTTCTGACCTTTTCGGTACTTAGAAAATATCTGACGTTTTCGATACTTAGAAAATTTCTGACGTTTTCGGTACTTAGAAAAATTCTGTCGATTTCGGTACTTAGAAAAATTCTGTTGATTTTGGTACTTAGAAAAATTCTGTTGATTTTGGTACTTAGAAAATTTCTGACCTTTTCGGTACTTAGAAAATATCTGACGTTTTCGATACTTAGAAAATTTCTGACGTTTTCGGTACTTAGAAAAATGCTGCCGATTTCGGTACTTAGAAAAATTCTGTTGATTTCGGTACTTAGAAAAATTCTGTCGATTTCGGTACTTAGAAAAATTCTGTTGATTTTGGAACTTAGAAAATTTCTGACCTTTTCGGTACTTAGAAAAATTCTGCCGATTTCAGTACTTAGAAAAATTCTGACAATTTCGGTACTTAGAAAAATTCCGACGATTTCGGTACTTAGAAAAATTCTGAAAATTTCGGTACTTAGAAAATTTCTGACCTTTTCGGTATTTTGAAAATTTCAGACGCTTTCGGTACTTAGAAAAATTCAGACGATTTCGATACTTAGAAAAATTCAGTCGATTTCGGTACTTTAAAAAGACTCAGAAGTTTTCGGTACTTAGAAAATTTGTGACGTTTTCAGTACTTAGAAAAATTCTGATGATTTCAGTACTTAGAAAAATTCTGACGATTTCGGTACTTAAAAAAATTCTGCCGATTACGATACTTTTTAAACATTCAGAAGTTTTCGGTACTTAGAAAAATTCTGCCGATTTCGGTACTTAGAAAAATTCTGTTGATTACGGTACTTAGAAAAATTCTGTCGATTTCGGTACTTAGAAAAATTCTGTTGATTTTGGTACTTAGAAAATTTTTGACCTTTTCGGTTCTTAGAAAATATCTGCCGATTTCGATACTTAGAAAAATTCTGCCGATTTCGGTACTTAGAAAAATTCTGTTGATTTTGGTACTTAGAAAAATTCTGTTGATTTCGGTACTTAGAAAAGACTCGGAAGTTTTCGGTACTTAGAAAATTTCTGACGTTTTCGGTACTTAGAAAAATTCAGACGATTTCGGTACTTAGAATATTTCTGACGTTATCGGTACTTAGAAAATTTCTGACGTTTTCGGTACTTAGAAAAATTCTGATGATTTCGGAACTTAGAAAATTTCTGACCTTTTCGATACTTAGAAAATTTCTGACGATTTCGGTACTTAGAAAAATTCTGTTGATTTCGTTACTTAGAAAATTTCTGTCGTTTTTGGTACTTAGAAAAATTCTGATGATTTCGGTATTTAGAAAAATTCTGACAATTTCGGTACTTAGAAAAATTCCGACGATTTCGGTACTTAGAAAAATTCTGAAAATTTCGGTACTTTGAAAATTTCTGACCTTTTCGGTATTTTGAAAATTTCAGACGCTTTCGGTACTTAGAAAAATTCAGACGATTTCGATACTTAGAAAAATTCAGTCGATTTCGGTTCTTTGAAAAGACTCAGAAGTTTTCGGTACTTAGAAAAATTCTGCCGATTTCGGTACTTAGAAAAATTCTGTTTATTACGGTACTTAGAAAAATTCTGTCGATTTCGGTACTTAGAAAAATTCTGTTGATTTTGGTACTTAGAAAATTTTTGACCTTTTCGGTTCTTAGAAAATATCTGACGTTTTCGATACTTAGAAAAGTTCTGTCGATTTCGGTACTTAGAAAACATTCAGAAGTCTTCGGTACTTAGAAAATTTCTGACGTATTCGGTACTTAGAAAATTTCTGACGTTTTCGGTACTTAGAAAAATTCTGCCGATTTCGGTACTTAGAAAAATTCTGTTGATTTTGGTACTTAGAAAAATTCTGTTGATTTCGGTACTTAGAAAAGACTCGGAAGTTTTCGGTACTTAGAAAATTTCTGACGTTTTCGGTACTTAGAAAAATTCAGACGATTTCGGTACTTAGAATATTTCTGACGTTATCGGTACTTAGAAAATTTCTGACGTTTTCGGTACTTAGAAAAATTCTGATGATTTCGGAACTTAGAAAATTTCTGACCTTTTCGATACTTAGAAAAATTCCGACGATTTCGGTACTTAGAAAAATTCTGAAAATTTCGGTACTTTGAAAATTTCTGACCTTTTCGGTATTTTGAAAATTTCAGACGCTTTCGGTACTTAGAAAAATTCAGACGATTTCGATACTTAGAAAAATTCAGTCGATTTCGGTTCTTTGAAAAGACTCAGAAGTTTTCGGTACTTAGAAAATTTGTGACGTTTTCAGTACTTAGAAAAATTCTGCTGATTTCAGTACTTAGAAAAATTCTGACGATTTCGGTACTTAAAAAAATTCTGCCGATTTCGATACTTATTAAACATTCAGAAGTTTTCGGTACTTAGAAAAATTCTGTCGATTTCGGTACTTAGAAAAATTCTGTTGATTTTGGTACTTAGAAAAATTCTGTTGATTTTGGTACTTAGAAAATTTCTGACCTTTTCGGTACTTAGAAAATATCTGACGTTTTCGATACTTAGAAAATTTCTGACGTTTTCGGTACTTAGAAAAATTCTGTCGATTTCGGTACTTAGAAAAATTCTGTTGATTTTGGTACTTAGAAAAATTCTGTTGATTTTGGTACTTAGAAAATTTCTGACCTTTTCGGTACTTAGAAAATATCTGACGTTTTCGATACTTAGAAAATTTCTGACGTTTTCGGTACTTAGAAAAATGCTGCCGATTTCGGTACTTAGAAAAATTCTGTTGATTTCGGTACTTAGAAAAATTCTGTCGATTTCGGTACTTAGAAAAATTCTGTTGATTTTGGAACTTAGAAAATTTCTGACCTTTTCGGTACTTAGAAAAATTCTGACGATTTCGGTACTTAGAAAAATTCTGTTGATTTCGTTACTTAGAAAATTTCTGTCGTTTTTGGTACTTAGAAAAATTCTGATGATTTCGGTATTTAGAAAAATTCTGACAATTTCGGTACTTAGAAAAATTCCGACGATTTCGGTACTTAGAATATTTCTGACGTTATCGGTACTTAGAAAAATTCTGATGATTTCGGAACTTAGAAAATTTCTGACCTTTTCGATACTTAGAAAATTTCTGACGATTTCGGTACTTAGAAAAATTCTGTTGATTTCGTTACTTAGAAAATTTCTGTCGTTTTTGGTACTTAGAAAAATTCTGATGATTTCGGTATTTAGAAAAATTCTGACAATTTCGGTACTTAGAAAAATTCCGACGATTTCGGTACTTAGAAAAATTCTGAAAATTTCGGTACTTTGAAAATTTCTGACCTTTTCGGTATTTTGAAAATTTCAGACGCTTTCGGTACTTAGAAAAATTCAGACGATTTCGATACTTAGAAAAATTCAGTCGATTTCGGTACTTTGAAAAGACTCAGAAGTTTTCGGTACTTAGAAAATTTGTGACGTTTTCAGTACTTAGAAAAATTCTGCTGATTTCAGTACTTAGAAAAATTCTGACGATTTCGGTACTTAAAAAAATTCTGCCGATTTCGATACTTATTAAACATTCAGAAGTTTTCGGTACTTAGAAAAATTCTGTCGATTTCGGTACTTAGAAAAATTCTGTTGATTTTGGTACTTAGAAAAATTCTGTTGATTTTGGTACTTAGAAAATTTCTGACCTTTTCGGTACTTAGAAAATATCTGACGTTTTCGATACTTAGAAAATTTCTGACGTTTTCGGTACTTAGAAAAATTCTGTCGATTTCGGTACTTAGAAAAATTCTGTTGATTTTGGTACTTAGAAAAATTCTGTTGATTTTGGTACTTAGAAAATTTCTGACCTTTTCGGTACTTAGAAAATATCTGACGTTTTCGATACTTAGAAAATTTCTGACGTTTTCGGTACTTAGAAAAATGCTGCCGATTTCGGTACTTAGAAAAATTCTGCCGATTTCAGTACTTAGAAAAATTCTGACAATTTCGGTACTTAGAAAAATTCCGACGATTTCGGTACTTAGAAAAATTCTGAAAATTTCGGTACTTAGAAAATTTCTGACCTTTTCGGTATTTTGAAAATTTCAGACGCTTTCGGTACTTAGAAAAATTCAGACGATTTCGATACTTAGAAAAATTCAGTCGATTTCGGTACTTTAAAAAGACTCAGAAGTTTTCGGTACTTAGAAAATTTGTGACGTTTTCAGTACTTAGAAAAATTCTGATGATTTCAGTACTTAGAAAAATTCTGACGATTTCGGTACTTAAAAAAATTCTGCCGATTACGATACTTATTAAACATTCAGAAGTTTTCGGTACTTAGAAAAATTCTGCCGATTTCGGTACTTAGAAAAATTCTGTTGATTACGGTACTTAGAAAAATTCTGTCGATTTCGGTACTTAGAAAAATTCTGTTGATTTTGGTACTTAGAAAATTTTTGACCTTTTCGGTTCTTAGAAAATATCTGACGTTTTCGATACTTAGAAAAGTTCTGTCGATTTCGGTACTTAGAAAACATTCAGAAGTCTTCGGTACTTAGAAAATTTCTGACGTATTCGGTACTTAGAAAATTTCTGACGTTTTCGGTACTTAGAAAAATTCTGCCGATTTCGGTACTTAGAAAAATTCTGTTGATTTTGGTACTTAGAAAAATTCTGTTGATTTCGGTACTTAGAAAAGACTCGGAAGTTTTCGGTACTTAGAAAATTTCTGACGTTTTCGGTACTTAGAAAAATTCAGACGATTTCGGTACTTAGAATATTTCTGACGTTATCGGTACTTAGAAAATTTCTGACGTTTTCGGTACTTAGAAAAATTCTGATGATTTCGGAACTTAGAAAATTTCTGACCTTTTCGATACTTAGAAAAATTCCGACGATTTCGGTACTTAGAAAAATTCTGAAAATTTCGGTACTTTGAAAATTTCTGACCTTTTCGGTATTTTGAAAATTTCAGACGCTTTCGGTACTTAGAAAAATTCAGACGATTTCGATACTTAGAAAAATTCAGTCGATTTCGGTTCTTTGAAAAGACTCAGAAGTTTTCGGTACTTAGAAAATTTGTGACGTTTTCAGTACTTAGAAAAATTCTGCTGATTTCAGTACTTAGAAAAATTCTGACGATTTCGGTACTTAAAAAAATTCTGCCGATTTCGATACTTATTAAACATTCAGAAGTTTTCGGTACTTAGAAAAATTCTGTCGATTTCGGTACTTAGAAAAATTCTGTTGATTTTGGTACTTAGAAAAATTCTGTTGATTTTGGTACTTAGAAAATTTCTGACCTTTTCGGTACTTAGAAAATATCTGACGTTTTCGATACTTAGAAAATTTCTGACGTTTTCGGTACTTAGAAAAATTCTGTCGATTTCGGTACTTAGAAAAATTCTGTTGATTTTGGTACTTAGAAAAATTCTGTTGATTTTGGTACTTAGAAAATTTCTGACCTTTTCGGTACTTAGAAAATATCTGACGTTTTCGATACTTAGAAAATTTCTGACGTTTTCGGTACTTAGAAAAATGCTGCCGATTTCGGTACTTAGAAAAATTCTGTTGATTTCGGTACTTAGAAAAATTCTGTCGATTTCGGTACTTAGAAAAATTCTGTTGATTTTGGAACTTAGAAAATTTCTGACCTTTTCGGTACTTAGAAAAATTCTGACGATTTCGGTACTTAGAAAAATTCTGTTGATTTCGTTACTTAGAAAATTTCTGTCGTTTTTGGTACTTAGAAAAATTCTGATGATTTCGGTATTTAGAAAAATTCTGACAATTTCGGTACTTAGAAAAATTCCGACGATTTCGGTACTTAGAATATTTCTGACGTTATCGGTACTTAGAAAAATTCTGATGATTTCGGAACTTAGAAAATTTCTGACCTTTTCGATACTTAGAAAATTTCTGACGATTTCGGTACTTAGAAAAATTCTGTTGATTTCGTTACTTAGAAAATTTCTGTCGTTTTTGGTACTTAGAAAAATTCTGATGATTTCGGTATTTAGAAAAATTCTGACAATTTCGGTACTTAGAAAAATTCCGACGATTTCGGTACTTAGAAAAATTCTGAAAATTTCGGTACTTTGAAAATTTCTGACCTTTTCGGTATTTTGAAAATTTCAGACGCTTTCGGTACTTAGAAAAATTCAGACGATTTCGATACTTAGAAAAATTCAGTCGATTTCGGTACTTTGAAAAGACTCAGAAGTTTTCGGTACTTAGAAAATTTGTGACGTTTTCAGTACTTAGAAAAATTCTGCTGATTTCAGTACTTAGAAAAATTCTGACGATTTCGGTACTTAAAAAAATTCTGCCGATTTCGATACTTATTAAACATTCAGAAGTTTTCGGTACTTAGAAAAATTCTGTCGATTTCGGTACTTAGAAAAATTCTGTTGATTTTGGTACTTAGAAAAATTCTGTTGATTTTGGTACTTAGAAAATTTCTGACCTTTTCGGTACTTAGAAAATATCTGACGTTTTCGATACTTAGAAAATTTCTGACGTTTTCGGTACTTAGAAAAATTCTGTCGATTTCGGTACTTAGAAAAATTCTGTTGATTTTGGTACTTAGAAAAATTCTGTTGATTTTGGTACTTAGAAAATTTCTGACCTTTTCGGTACTTAGAAAATATCTGACGTTTTCGATACTTAGAAAATTTCTGACGTTTTCGGTACTTAGAAAAATGCTGCCGATTTCGGTACTTAGAAAAATTCTGCCGATTTCAGTACTTAGAAAAATTCTGACAATTTCGGTACTTAGAAAAATTCCGACGATTTCGGTACTTAGAAAAATTCTGAAAATTTCGGTACTTAGAAAATTTCTGACCTTTTCGGTATTTTGAAAATTTCAGACGCTTTCGGTACTTAGAAAAATTCAGACGATTTCGATACTTAGAAAAATTCAGTCGATTTCGGTACTTTAAAAAGACTCAGAAGTTTTCGGTACTTAGAAAATTTGTGACGTTTTCAGTACTTAGAAAAATTCTGATGATTTCAGTACTTAGAAAAATTCTGACGATTTCGGTACTTAAAAAAATTCTGCCGATTACGATACTTATTAAACATTCAGAAGTTTTCGGTACTTAGAAAAATTCTGCCGATTTCGGTACTTAGAAAAATTCTGTTGATTACGGTACTTAGAAAAATTCTGTCGATTTCGGTACTTAGAAAAATTCTGTTGATTTTGGTACTTAGAAAATTTTTGACCTTTTCGGTTCTTAGAAAATATCTGACGTTTTCGATACTTAGAAAAGTTCTGTCGATTTCGGTACTTAGAAAACATTCAGAAGTCTTCGGTACTTAGAAAATTTCTGACGTATTCGGTACTTAGAAAATTTCTGACGTTTTCGGTACTTAGAAAAATTCTGCCGATTTCGGTACTTAGAAAAATTCTGCCGATTTCGGTACTTAGAAAAATTCTGTTGATTTTGGTACTTAGAAAAATTCTGTTGATTTCGGTACTTAGAAAAGACTCGGAAGTTTTCGGTACTTAGAAAATTTCTGACGTTTTCGGTACTTAGAAAAATTCAGACGATTTCGGTACTTAGAATATTTCTGACGTTATCGGTACTTAGAAAATTTCTGACGTTATCGGTACTTAGAAAATTTCTGACGTTTTCGGTACTTAGAAAAATTCTGATGATTTCGGAACTTAGAAAATTTCTGACCTTTTCGATACTTAGAAAATTTCTGACGATTTCGGTACTTAGAAAAATTCTGTTGATTTCGTTACTTAGAAAATTTCTGTCGTTTTTGGTACTTAGAAAAATTCTGATGATTTCGGTATTTAGAAAAATTCTGACAATTTCGGTACTTAGAAAAATTCCGACGATTTCGGTACTTAGAAAAATTCTGAAAATTTCGGTACTTTGAAAATTTCTGACCTTTTCGGTATTTTGAAAATTTCAGACGCTTTCGGTACTTAGAAAAATTCAGACGATTTCGATACTTAGAAAAATTCAGTCGATTTCGGTACTTTGAAAAGACTCAGAAGTTTTCGGTACTTAGAAAATTTGTGACGTTTTCAGTTCTTAGAAAAATTCTGCTGATTTCAGTACTTAGAAAAATTCTGACGATTTCGGTACTTAAAAAAATTCTGCCGATTTCGATACTTATTAAACATTCAGAAGTTTTCGGTACTTAGAAAAATTCTGTCGATTTCGGTACTTAGAAAAATTCTGTTGATTTTGGTACTTAGAAAAATTCTGTTGATTTTGGTACTTAGAAAATTTCTGACCTTTTCGGTACTTAGAAAATATCTGACGTTTTCGATACTTAGAAAATTTCTGACGTTTTCGGTACTTAGAAAAATTCTGTCGATTTCGGTACTTAGAAAAATTCTGTTGATTTTGGTACTTAGAAAAATTCTGTTGATTTTGGTACTTAGAAAATTTCTGACCTTTTCGGTACTTAGAAAATATCTGACGTTTTCGATACTTAGAAAATTTCTGACGTTTTCGGTACTTAGAAAAATGCTGCCGATTTCGGTACTTAGAAAAATTCTGTTGATTTCGGTACTTAGAAAAATTCTGTCGATTTCGGTACTTAGAAAAATTCTGTTGATTTTGGAACTTAGAAAATTTCTGACCTTTTCGGTACTTAGAAAAATTCTGACGATTTCGGTACTTAGAAAAATTCTGTTGATTTCGTTACTTAGAAAATTTCTGTCGTTTTTGGTACTTAGAAAAATTCTGATGATTTCGGTATTTAGAAAAATTCTGACAATTTCGGTACTTAGAAAAATTCCGACGATTTCGGTACTTAGAAAAATTCTGAAAATTTCGGTACTTAGAAAAATTCTGATGATTTCGGAACTTAGAAAATTTCTGACCTTTTCGATACTTAGAAAATTTCTGACGATTTCGGTACTTAGAAAAATTCTGTTGATTTCGTTACTTAGAAAATTTCTGTCGTTTTTGGTACTTAGAAAAATTCTGATGATTTCGGTGTTTAGAAAAATTCTGACAATTTCGGTACTTAGAAAAATTCCGACGATTTCGGTACTTAGAAAAATTCTGAAAATTTCGGTACTTTGAAAATTTCTGACCTTTTCGGTATTTTGAAAATTTCAGACGCTTTCGGTACTTAGAAAAATTCAGACGATTTCGATACTTAGAAAAATTCAGTCGATTTCGGTACTTTGAAAAGACTCAGAAGTTTTCGGTACTTAGAAAATTTGTGACGTTTTCAGTACTTAGAAAAATTCTGCTGATTTCAGTACTTAGAAAAATTCTGACGATTTCGGTACTTAAAAAAATTCTGCCGATTTCGATACTTATTAAACATTCAGAAGTTTTCGGTACTTAGAAAAATTCTGTCGATTTCGGTACTTAGAAAAATTCTGTTGATTTTGGTACTTAGAAAAATTCTGTTGATTTTGGTACTTAGAAAATTTCTGACCTTTTCGGTACTTAGAAAATATCTGACGTTTTCGATACTTAGAAAATTTCTGACGTTTTCGGTACTTAGAAAAATTCTGTCGATTTCGGTACTTAGAAAAATTCTGTTGATTTTGGTACTTAGAAAAATTCTGTTGATTTTGGTACTTAGAAAATTTCTGACCTTTTCGGTACTTAGAAAATATCTGACGTTTTCGATACTTAGAAAATTTCTGACGTTTTCGGTACTTAGAAAAATGCTGCCGATTTCGGTACTTAGAAAAATTCTGCCGATTTCAGTACTTAGAAAAATTCTGACAATTTCGGTACTTAGAAAAATTCCGACGATTTCGGTACTTAGAAAAATTCTGAAAATTTCGATACTTAGAAAATTTCTGACCTTTTCGGTATTTTGAAAATTTCAGACGCTTTCGGTACTTAGAAAAATTCAGACGATTTCGATACTTAGAAAAATTCAGTCGATTTCGGTACTTTAAAAAGACTCAGAAGTTTTCGGTACTTAGAAAATTTGTGACGTTTTCAGTACTTAGAAAAATTCTGATGATTTCAGTACTTAGAAAAATTCTGACGATTTCGGTACTTAAAAAAATTCTGCCGATTACGATACTTATTAAACATTCAGAAGTTTTCGGTACTTAGAAAAATTCTGCCGATTTCGGTACTTAGAAAAATTCTGTTGATTACGGTACTTAGAAAAATTCTGTCGATTTCGGTACTTAGAAAAATTCTGTTGATTTTGGTACTTAGAAAATTTTTGACCTTTTCGGTTCTTAGAAAATATCTGACGTTTTCGATACTTAGAAAAGTTCTGTCGATTTCGGTACTTAGAAAACATTCAGAAGTCTTCGGTACTTAGAAAATTTCTGACGTATTCGGTACTTAGAAAATTTCTGACGTTTTCGGTACTTAGAAAAATTCTGCCGATTTCGGTACTTAGAAAAATTCTGTTGATTTTGGTACTTAGAAAAATTCTGTTGATTTCGGTACTTAGAAAAGACTCGGAAGTTTTCGGTACTTAGAAAATTTCTGACGTTTTCGGTACTTAGAAAAATTCAGACGATTTCGGTACTTAGAATATTTCTGACGTTATCGGTACTTAGAAAATTTCTGACGTTTTCGGTACTTAGAAAAATTCTGATGATTTCGGAACTTAGAAAATTTCTGACCTTTTCGATACTTAGAAAATTTCTGACGATTTCGGTACTTAGAAAAATTCTGTTGATTTCGTTACTTAGAAAATTTCTGTCGTTTTTGGTACTTAGAAAAATTCTGATGATTTCGGTATTTAGAAAAATTCTGACAATTTCGGTACTTAGAAAAATTCCGACGATTTCGGTACTTAGAAAAATTCTGAAAATTTCGGTACTTTGAAAATTTCTGACCTTTTCGGTATTTTGAAAATTTCAGACGCTTTCGGTACTTAGAAAAATTCAGACGATTTCGATACTTAGAAAAATTCAGTCGATTTCGGTACTTTGAAAAGACTCAGAAGTTTTCGGTACTTAGAAAATTTGTGACGTTTTCAGTTCTTAGAAAAATTCTGCTGATTTCAGTACTTAGAAAAATTCTGACGATTTCGGTACTTAAAAAAATTCTGCCGATTTCGATACTTATTAAACATTCAGAAGTTTTCGGTACTTAGAAAAATTCTGTCGATTTCGGTACTTAGAAAAATTCTGTTGATTTTGGTACTTAGAAAAATTCTGTTGATTTTGGTACTTAGAAAATTTCTGACCTTTTCGGTACTTAGAAAATATCTGACGTTTTCGATACTTAGAAAATTTCTGACGTTTTCGGTACTTAGAAAAATTCTGTCGATTTCGGTACTTAGAAAAATTCTGTTGATTTTGGTACTTAGAAAAATTCTGTTGATTTTGGTACTTAGAAAATTTCTGACCTTTTCGGTACTTAGAAAATATCTGACGTTTTCGATACTTAGAAAATTTCTGACGTTTTCGGTACTTAGAAAAATGCTGCCGATTTCGGTACTTAGAAAAATTCTGTTGATTTCGGTACTTAGAAAAATTCTGTCGATTTCGGTACTTAGAAAAATTCTGTTGATTTTGGAACTTAGAAAATTTCTGACCTTTTCGGTACTTAGAAAAATTCTGACGATTTCGGTACTTAGAAAAATTCTGTTGATTTCGTTACTTAGAAAATTTCTGTCGTTTTTGGTACTTAGAAAAATTCTGATGATTTCGGTATTTAGAAAAATTCTGACAATTTCGGTACTTAGAAAAATTCCGACGATTTCGGTACTTAGAAAAATTCTGAAAATTTCGGTACTTAGAAAAATTCTGATGATTTCGGAACTTAGAAAATTTCTGACCTTTTCGATACTTAGAAAATTTCTGACGATTTCGGTACTTAGAAAAATTCTGTTGATTTCGTTACTTAGAAAATTTCTGTCGTTTTTGGTACTTAGAAAAATTCTGATGATTTCGGTATTTAGAAAAATTCTGACAATTTCGGTACTTAGAAAAATTCCGACGATTTCGGTACTTAGAAAAATTCTGAAAATTTCGGTACTTTGAAAATTTCTGACCTTTTCGGTATTTTGAAAATTTCAGACGCTTTCGGTACTTAGAAAAATTCAGACGATTTCGATACTTAGAAAAATTCAGTCGATTTCGGTACTTTGAAAAGACTCAGAAGTTTTCGGTACTTAGAAAATTTGTGACGTTTTCAGTACTTAGAAAAATTCTGCTGATTTCAGTACTTAGAAAAATTCTGACGATTTCGGTACTTAAAAAAATTCTGCCGATTTCGATACTTATTAAACATTCAGAAGTTTTCGGTACTTAGAAAAATTCTGTCGATTTCGGTACTTAGAAAAATTCTGTTGATTTTGGTACTTAGAAAAATTCTGTTGATTTTGGTACTTAGAAAATTTCTGACCTTTTCGGTACTTAGAAAATATCTGACGTTTTCGATACTTAGAAAATTTCTGACGTTTTCGGTACTTAGAAAAATTCTGTCGATTTCGGTACTTAGAAAAATTCTGTTGATTTTGGTACTTAGAAAAATTCTGTTGATTTTGGTACTTAGAAAATTTCTGACCTTTTCGGTACTTAGAAAATATCTGACGTTTTCGATACTTAGAAAATTTCTGACGTTTTCGGTACTTAGAAAAATGCTGCCGATTTCGGTACTTAGAAAAATTCTGTTGATTTCGGTACTTAGAAAAATTCTGTCGATTTCGGTACTTAGAAAAATTCTGTTGATTTTGGAACTTAGAAAATTTCTGACCTTTTCGGTACTTAGAAAAATTCTGCCGATTTCAGTACTTAGAAAAATTCTGACAATTTCGGTACTTAGAAAAATTCCGACGATTTCGGTACTTAGAAAAATTCTGAAAATTTCGGTACTTAGAAAATTTCTGACCTTTTCGGTATTTTGAAAATTTCAGACGCTTTCGGTACTTAGAAAAATTCAGACGATTTCGATACTTAGAAAAATTCAGTCGATTTCGGTACTTTAAAAAGACTCAGAAGTTTTCGGTACTTAGAAAATTTGTGACGTTTTCAGTACTTAGAAAAATTCTGATGATTTCAGTACTTAGAAAAATTCTGACGATTTCGGTACTTAAATAAATTCTGCCGATTACGATACTTATTAAACATTCAGAAGTTTTCGGTACTTAGAAAAATTCTGCCGATTTCGGTACTTAGAAAAATTCTGTTGATTACGGTACTTAGAAAAATTCTGTCGATTTCGGTACTTAGAAAAATTCTGTTGATTTTGGTACTTAGAAAATTTTTGACCTTTTCGGTTCTTAGAAAATATCTGACGTTTTCGATACTTAGAAAAGTTCTGTCGATTTCGGTACTTAGAAAACATTCAGAAGTCTTCGGTACTTAGAAAATTTCTGACGTATTCGGTACTTAGAAAATTTCTGACGTTTTCGGTACTTAGAAAAATTCTGCCGATTTCGGTACTTAGAAAAATTCTGTTGATTTTGGTACTTAGAAAAATTCTGTTGATTTCGGTACTTAGAAAAGACTCGGAAGTTTTCGGTACTTAGAAAATTTCTGACGTTTTCGGTACTTAGAAAAATTCAGACGATTTCGGTACTTAGAATATTTCTGACGTTATCGGTACTTAGAAAATTTCTGACGTTTTCGGTACTTAGAAAAATTCTGATGATTTCGGAACTTAGAAAATTTCTGACCTTTTCGATACTTAGAAAATTTCTGACGATTTCGGTACTTAGAAAAATTCTGTTGATTTCGTTACTTAGAAAATTTCTGTCGTTTTTGGTACTTAGAAAAATTCTGATGATTTCGGTATTTAGAAAAATTCTGACAATTTCGGTACTTAGAAAAATTCCGACGATTTCGGTACTTAGAAAAATTCTGAAAATTTCGGTACTTTGAAAATTTCTGACCTTTTCGGTATTTTGAAAATTTCAGACGCTTTCGGTACTTAGAAAAATTCAGACGATTTCGATACTTAGAAAAATTCAGTCGATTTCGGTACTTTGAAAAGACTCAGAAGTTTTCGGTACTTAGAAAATTTGTGACGTTTTCAGTACTTAGAAAAATTCTGATGATTTCAGTACTTAGAAAAATTCTGACGATTTCGGTACTTAAAAAAATTCTGCCGATTACGATACTTATTAAACATTCAGAAGTTTTCGGTACTTAGAAAAATTCTGCCGATTTCGGTACTTAGAAAAATTCTGTTGATTACGGTACTTAGAAAAATTCTGTCGATTTCGGTACTTAGAAAAATTCTGTTGATTTTGGTACTTAGAAAATTTTTGACCTTTTCGGTTCTTAGAAAATATCTGACGTTTTCGATACTTAGAAAAGTTCTGTCGATTTCGGTACTTAGAAAACATTCAGAAGTCTTCGGTACTTAGAAAATTTCTGACGTATTCGGTACTTAGAAAATTTCTGACGTTTTCGGTACTTAGAAAAATTCTGCCGATTTCGGTACTTAGAAAAATTCTGTTGATTTTGGTACTTAGAAAAATTCTGTTGATTTCGGTACTTAGAAAAGACTCGGAAGTTTTCGGTACTTAGAAAATTTCTGACGTTTTCGGTACTTAGAAAAATTCAGACGATTTCGGTACTTAGAATATTTCTGACGTTATCGGTACTTAGAAAATTTCTGACGTTTTCGGTACTTAGAAAAATTCTGATGATTTCGGAACTTAGAAAATTTCTGACCTTTTCGATACTTAGAAAATTTCTGACGATTTCGGTACTTAGAAAAATTCTGTTGATTTCGTTACTTAGAAAATTTCTGTCGTTTTTGGTACTTAGAAAAATTCTGATGATTTCGGTATTTAGAAAAATTCTGACAATTTCGGTACTTAGAAAAATTCCGACGATTTCGGTACTTAGAAAAATTCTGAAAATTTCGGTACTTTGAAAATTTCTGACCTTTTCGGTATTTTGAAAATTTCAGACGCTTTCGGTACTTAGAAAAATTCAGACGATTTCGATACTTAGAAAAATTCAGTCGATTTCGGTACTTTGAAAAGACTCAGAAGTTTTCGGTACTTAGAAAATTTGTGACGTTTTCAGTTCTTAGAAAAATTCTGCTGATTTCAGTACTTAGAAAAATTCTGACGATTTCGGTACTTAAAAAAATTCTGCCGATTTCGATACTTATTAAACATTCAGAAGTTTTCGGTACTTAGAAAAATTCTGTCGATTTCGGTACTTAGAAAAATTCTGTTGATTTTGGTACTTAGAAAAATTCTGTTGATTTTGGTACTTAGAAAATTTCTGACCTTTTCGGTACTTAGAAAATATCTGACGTTTTCGATACTTAGAAAATTTCTGACGTTTTCGGTACTTAGAAAAATTCTGTCGATTTCGGTACTTAGAAAAATTCTGTTGATTTTGGTACTTAGAAAAATTCTGTTGATTTTGGTACTTAGAAAATTTCTGACCTTTTCGGTACTTAGAAAATATCTGACGTTTTCGATACTTAGAAAATTTCTGACGTTTTCGGTACTTAGAAAAATGCTGCCGATTTCGGTACTTAGAAAAATTCTGTTGATTTCGGTACTTAGAAAAATTCTGTCGATTTCGGTACTTAGAAAAATTCTGTTGATTTTGGAACTTAGAAAATTTCTGACCTTTTCGGTACTTAGAAAAATTCTGACGATTTCGGTACTTAGAAAAATTCTGTTGATTTCGTTACTTAGAAAATTTCTGTCGTTTTTGGTACTTAGAAAAATTCTGATGATTTCGGTATTTAGAAAAATTCTGACAATTTCGGTACTTAGAAAAATTCCGACGATTTCGGTACTTAGAAAAATTCTGAAAATTTCGGTACTTAGAAAAATTCTGATGATTTCGGAACTTAGAAAATTTCTGACCTTTTCGATACTTAGAAAATTTCTGACGATTTCGGTACTTAGAAAAATTCTGTTGATTTCGTTACTTAGAAAATTTCTGTCGTTTTTGGTACTTAGAAAAATTCTGATGATTTCGGTATTTAGAAAAATTCTGACAATTTCGGTACTTAGAAAAATTCCGACGATTTCGGTACTTAGAAAAATTCTGAAAATTTCGGTACTTTGAAAATTTCTGACCTTTTCGGTATTTTGAAAATTTCAGACGCTTTCGGTACTTAGAAAAATTCAGACGATTTCGATACTTAGAAAAATTCAGTCGATTTCGGTACTTTGAAAAGACTCAGAAGTTTTCGGTACTTAGAAAATTTGTGACGTTTTCAGTACTTAGAAAAATTCTGCTGATTTCAGTACTTAGAAAAATTCTGACGATTTCGGTACTTAAAAAAATTCTGCCGATTTCGATACTTATTAAACATTCAGAAGTTTTCGGTACTTAGAAAAATTCTGTCGATTTCGGTACTTAGAAAAATTCTGTTGATTTTGGTACTTAGAAAAATTCTGTTGATTTTGGTACTTAGAAAATTTCTGACCTTTTCGGTACTTAGAAAATATCTGACGTTTTCGATACTTAGAAAATTTCTGACGTTTTCGGTACTTAGAAAAATTCTGTCGATTTCGGTACTTAGAAAAATTCTGTTGATTTTGGTACTTAGAAAAATTCTGTTGATTTTGGTACTTAGAAAATTTCTGACCTTTTCGGTACTTAGAAAATATCTGACGTTTTCGATACTTAGAAAATTTCTGACGTTTTCGGTACTTAGAAAAATGCTGCCGATTTCGGTACTTAGAAAAATTCTGTTGATTTCGGTACTTAGAAAAATTCTGTCGATTTCGGTACTTAGAAAAATTCTGTTGATTTTGGAACTTAGAAAATTTCTGACCTTTTCGGTACTTAGAAAAATTCTGCCGATTTCAGTACTTAGAAAAATTCTGACAATTTCGGTACTTAGAAAAATTCCGACGATTTCGGTACTTAGAAAAATTCTGAAAATTTCGGTACTTAGAAAATTTCTGACCTTTTCGGTATTTTGAAAATTTCAGACGCTTTCGGTACTTAGAAAAATTCAGACGATTTCGATACTTAGAAAAATTCAGTCGATTTCGGTACTTTAAAAAGACTCAGAAGTTTTCGGTACTTAGAAAATTTGTGACGTTTTCAGTACTTAGAAAAATTCTGATGATTTCAGTACTTAGAAAAATTCTGACGATTTCGGTACTTAAATAAATTCTGCCGATTACGATACTTATTAAACATTCAGAAGTTTTCGGTACTTAGAAAAATTCTGCCGATTTCGGTACTTAGAAAAATTCTGTTGATTACGGTACTTAGAAAAATTCTGTCGATTTCGGTACTTAGAAAAATTCTGTTGATTTTGGTACTTAGAAAATTTTTGACCTTTTCGGTTCTTAGAAAATATCTGACGTTTTCGATACTTAGAAAAGTTCTGTCGATTTCGGTACTTAGAAAACATTCAGAAGTCTTCGGTACTTAGAAAATTTCTGACGTATTCGGTACTTAGAAAATTTCTGACGTTTTCGGTACTTAGAAAAATTCTGCCGATTTCGGTACTTAGAAAAATTCTGTTGATTTTGGTACTTAGAAAAATTCTGTTGATTTTGGTACTTAGAAAAATTCTGTTGATTTCGGTACTTAGAAAAGACTCGGAAGTTTTCGGTACTTAGAAAATTTCTGACGTTTTCGGTACTTAGAAAAATTCAGACGATTTCGGTACTTAGAATATTTCTGACGTTATCGGTACTTAGAAAATTTCTGACGTTTTCGGTACTTAGAAAAATTCTGATGATTTCGGAACTTAGAAAATTTCTGACCTTTTCGATACTTAGAAAATTTCTGACGATTTCGGTACTTAGAAAAATTCTGTTGATTTCGTTACTTAGAAAATTTCTGTCGTTTTTGGTACTTAGAAAAATTCTGATGATTTCGGTATTTAGAAAAATTCTGACAATTTCGGTACTTAGAAAAATTCCGACGATTTCGGTACTTAGAAAAATTCTGAAAATTTCGGTACTTTGAAAATTTCTGACCTTTTCGGTATTTTGAAAATTTCAGACGCTTTCGGTACTTAGAAAAATTCAGACGATTTCGATACTTAGAAAAATTCAGTCGATTTCGGTACTTTGAAAAGACTCAGAAGTTTTCGGTACTTAGAAAATTTGTGACGTTTTCAGTACTTAGAAAAATTCTGCTGATTTCAGTACTTAGAAAAATTCTGACGATTTCGGTACTTAAAAAAATTCTGCCGATTTCGATACTTATTAAACATTCAGAAGTTTTCGGTACTTAGAAAAATTCTGTCGATTTCGGTACTTAGAAAAATTCTGTTGATTTTGGTACTTAGAAAAATTCTGTTGATTTTGGTACTTAGAAAATTTCTGACCTTTTCGGTACTTAGAAAATATCTGACGTTTTCGATACTTAGAAAATTTCTGACGTTTTCGGTACTTAGAAAAATGCTGCCGATTTCGGTACTTAGAAAAATTCTGTTGATTTTGGTACTTAGAAAAATTCTGTTGATTTTGGTACTTAGAAAATTTCTGACCTTTTCGGTACTTAGAAAATATCTGACGTTTTCGATACTTAGAAAATTTCTGACGTTTTCGGTACTTAGAAAAATGCTGCCGATTTCGGTACTTAGAAAAATTCTGCCGATTTCAGTACTTAGAAAAATTCTGACAATTTCGGTACTTAGAAAAATTCCGACGATTTCGGTACTTAGAAAAATTCTGAAAATTTCGGTACTTAGAAAGTTTCTGACCTTTTCGGTATTTTGAAAATTTCAGACGCTTTCGGTACTTAGAAAAATTCAGACGATTTCGATACTTAGAAAAATTCAGTCGATTTCGGTACTTTAAAAAGACTCAGAAGTTTTCGGTACTTAGAAAATTTGTGACGTTTTCAGTACTTAGAAAAATTCTGATGATTTCAGTACTTAGAAAAATTCTGACGATTTCGGTACTTAAAAAAATTCTGCCGATTACGATACTTATTAAACATTCAGAAGTTTTCGGTACTTAGAAAAATTCTGCCGATTTCGGTACTTAGAAAAATTCTGTTGATTACGGTACTTAGAAAAATTCTGTCGATTTCGGTACTTAGAAAAATTCTGTTGATTTTGGTACTTAGAAAATTTTTGACCTTTTCGGTTCTTAGAAAATATCTGACGTTTTCGATACTTAGAAAAGTTCTGTCGATTTCGGTACTTAGAAAACATTCAGAAGTCTTCGGTACTTAGAAAATTTCTGACGTATTCGGTACTTAGAAAATTTCTGACGTTTTCGGTACTTAGAAAAATTCTGCCGATTTCGGTACTTAGAAAAATTCTGTTGATTTTGGTACTTAGAAAAATTCTGTTGATTTCGGTACTTAGAAAAGACTCGGAAGTTTTCGGTACTTAGAAAATTTCTGACGTTTTCGGTACTTAGAAAAATTCAGACGATTTCGGTACTTAGAATATTTCTGACGTTATCGGTACTTAGAAAATTTCTGACGTTTTCGGTACTTAGAAAAATTCTGATGATTTCGGAACTTAGAAAATTTCTGACCTTTTCGATACTTAGAAAATTTCTGACGATTTCGGTACTTAGAAAAATTCTGTTGATTTCGTTACTTAGAAAATTTCTGTCGTTTTTGGTACTTAGAAAAATTCTGATGATTTCGGTATTTAGAAAAATTCTGTAAATTTCGGTACTTAGAAAAATTCCGACGATTTCGGTACTTAGAAAAATTCTGAAAATTTCGGTACTTTGAAAATTTCTGACCTTTTCGGTATTTTGAAAATTTCAGACGCTTTCGGTACTTAGAAAAATTCAGACGATTTCGATACTTAGAAAAATTCAGTCGATTTCGGTACTTTGAAAAGACTCAGAAGTTTTCGGTACTTAGAAAATTTGTGACGTTTTCAGTTCTTAGAAAAATTCTGCTGATTTCAGTACTTAGAAAAATTCTGACGATTTCGGTACTTAAAAAAATTCTGCCGATTTCGATACTTATTAAACATTCAGAAGTTTTCGGTACTTAGAAAAATTCTGTCGATTTCGGTACTTAGAAAAATTCTGTTGATTTTGGTACTTAGAAAAATTCTGTTGATTTTGGTACTTAGAAAATTTCTGACCTTTTCGGTACTTAGAAAATATCTGACGTTTTCGATACTTAGAAAATTTCTGACGTTTTCGGTACTTAGAAAAATTCTGTCGATTTCGGTACTTAGAAAAATTCTGTTGATTTTGGTACTTAGAAAAATTCTGTTGATTTTGGTACTTAGAAAATTTCTGACCTTTTCGGTACTTAGAAAATATCTGACGTTTTCGATACTTAGAAAATTTCTGACGTTTTCGGTACTTAGAAAAATGCTGCCGATTTCGGTACTTAGAAAAATTCTGTTGATTTCGGTACTTAGAAAAATTCTGTCGATTTCGGTACTTAGAAAAATTCTGTTGATTTTGGAACTTAGAAAATTTCTGACCTTTTCGGTACTTAGAAAAATTCTGACGATTTCGGTACTTAGAAAAATTCTGTTGATTTCGTTACTTAGAAAATTTCTGTCGTTTTTGGTACTTAGAAAAATTCTGATGATTTCGGTATTTAGAAAAATTCTGACAATTTCGGTACTTAGAAAAATTCCGACGATTTCGGTACTTAGAAAAATTCTGAAAATTTCGGTACTTAGAAAAATTCTGATGATTTCGGAACTTAGAAAATTTCTGACCTTTTCGATACTTAGAAAATTTCTGACGATTTCGGTACTTAGAAAAATTCTGTTGATTTCGTTACTTAGAAAATTTCTGTCGTTTTTGGTACTTAGAAAAATTCTGATGATTTCGGTATTTAGAAAAATTCTGACAATTTCGGTACTTAGAAAAATTCCGACGATTTCGGTACTTAGAAAAATTCTGAAAATTTCGGTACTTTGAAAATTTCTGACCTTTTCGGTATTTTGAAAATTTCAGACGCTTTCGGTACTTAGAAAAATTCAGACGATTTCGATACTTAGAAAAATTCAGTCGATTTCGGTACTTTGAAAAGACTCAGAAGTTTTCGGTACTTAGAAAATTTGTGACGTTTTCAGTACTTAGAAAAATTCTGCTGATTTCAGTACTTAGAAAAATTCTGACGATTTCGGTACTTAAAAAAATTCTGCCGATTTCGATACTTATTAAACATTCAGAAGTTTTCGGTACTTAGAAAAATTCTGTCGATTTCGGTACTTAGAAAAATTCTGTTGATTTTGGTACTTAGAAAAATTCTGTTGATTTTGGTACTTAGAAAATTTCTGACCTTTTCGGTACTTAGAAAATATCTGACGTTTTCGATACTTAGAAAATTTCTGACGTTTTCGGTACTTAGAAAAATTCTGTCGATTTCGGTACTTAGAAAAATTCTGTTGATTTTGGTACTTAGAAAAATTCTGTTGATTTTGGTACTTAGAAAATTTCTGACCTTTTCGGTACTTAGAAAATATCTGACGTTTTCGATACTTAGAAAATTTCTGACGTTTTCGGTACTTAGAAAAATGCTGCCGATTTCGGTACTTAGAAAAATTCTGTTGATTTCGGTACTTAGAAAAATTCTGTCGATTTCGGTACTTAGAAAAATTCTGAAAATTTCGGTACTTAGAAAATTTCTGACCTTTTCGGTATTTTGAAAATTTCAGACGCTTTCGGTACTTAGAAAAATTCAGACGATTTCGATACTTAGAAAAATTCAGTCGATTTCGGTACTTTAAAAAGACTCAGAAGTTTTCGGTACTTAGAAAATTTGTGACGTTTTCAGTACTTAGAAAAATTCTGATGATTTCAGTACTTAGAAAAATTCTGACGATTTCGGTACTTAAATAAATTCTGCCGATTACGATACTTATTAAACATTCAGAAGTTTTCGGTACTTAGAAAAATTCTGCCGATTTCGGTACTTAGAAAAATTCTGTTGATTACGGTACTTAGAAAAATTCTGTCGATTTCGGTACTTAGAAAAATTCTGTTGATTTTGGTACTTAGAAAATTTTTGACCTTTTCGGTTCTTAGAAAATATCTGACGTTTTCGATACTTAGAAAAGTTCTGTCGATTTCGGTACTTAGAAAACATTCAGAAGTCTTCGGTACTTAGAAAATTTCTGACGTATTCGGTACTTAGAAAATTTCTGACGTTTTCGGTACTTAGAAAAATTCTGCCGATTTCGGTACTTAGAAAAATTCTGTTGATTTTGGTACTTAGAAAAATTCTGTTGATTTTGGTACTTAGAAAAATTCTGTTGATTTCGGTACTTAGAAAAGACTCGGAAGTTTTCGGTACTTAGAAAATTTCTGACGTTTTCGGTACTTAGAAAAATTCAGACGATTTCGGTACTTAGAATATTTCTGACGTTATCGGTACTTAGAAAATTTCTGACGTTTTCGGTACTTAGAAAAATTCTGATGATTTCGGAACTTAGAAAATATCTGACGTTTTCGATACTTAGAAAATTTCTGACGTTTTCGGTACTTAGAAAAATTCTGTCGATTTCGGTACTTAGAAAAATTCTGTTGATTTTGGTACTTAGAAAAATTCTGTTGATTTTGGTACTTAGAAAATTTCTGACCTTTTCGGTACTTAGAAAATATCTGACGTTTTCGATACTTAGAAAATTTCTGACGTTTTCGGTACTTAGAAAAATGCTGCCGATTTCGGTACTTAGAAAAATTCTGTTGATTTCGGTACTTAGAAAAATTCTGTCGATTTCGGTACTTAGAAAAATTCTGTTGATTTTGGAACTTAGAAAATTTCTGACCTTTTCGGTACTTAGAAAAATTCTGCCGATTTCAGTACTTAGAAAAATTCTGACAATTTCGGTACTTAGAAAAATTCCGACGATTTCGGTACTTAGAAAAATTCTGAAAATTTCGGTACTTAGAAAATTTCTGACCTTTTCGGTATTTTGAAAATTTCAGACGCTTTCGGTACTTAGAAAAATTCAGACGATTTCGATACTTAGAAAAATTCAGTCGATTTCGGTACTTTAAAAAGACTCAGAAGTTTTCGGTACTTAGAAAATTTGTGACGTTTTCAGTACTTAGAAAAATTCTGATGATTTCAGTACTTAGAAAAATTCTGACGATTTCGGTACTTAAAAAAATTCTGCCGATTACGATACTTTTTAAACATTCAGAAGTTTTCGGTACTTAGAAAAATTCTGCCGATTTCGGTACTTAGAAAAATTCTGTTGATTACGGTACTTAGAAAAATTCTGTCGATTTCGGTACTTAGAAAAATTCTGTTGATTTTGGTACTTAGAAAATTTTTGACCTTTTCGGTTCTTAGAAAATATCTGCCGATTTCGATACTTAGAAAAATTCTGCCGATTTCGGTACTTAGAAAAATTCTGTTGATTTTGGTACTTAGAAAAATTCTGTTGATTTCGGTACTTAGAAAAGACTCGGAAGTTTTCGGTACTTAGAAAATTTCTGACGTTTTCGGTACTTAGAAAAATTCAGACGATTTCGGTACTTAGAATATTTCTGACGTTATCGGTACTTAGAAAATTTCTGACGTTTTCGGTACTTAGAAAAATTCTGATGATTTCGGAACTTAGAAAATTTCTGACCTTTTCGATACTTAGAAAATTTCTGACGATTTCGGTACTTAGAAAAATTCTGTTGATTTCGTTACTTAGAAAATTTCTGTCGTTTTTGGTACTTAGAAAAATTCTGATGATTTCGGTATTTAGAAAAATTCTGACAATTTCGGTACTTAGAAAAATTCCGACGATTTCGGTACTTAGAAAAATTCTGAAAATTTCGGTACTTTGAAAATTTCTGACCTTTTCGGTATTTTGAAAATTTCAGACGCTTTCGGTACTTAGAAAAATTCAGACGATTTCGATACTTAGAAAAATTCAGTCGATTTCGGTTCTTTGAAAAGACTCAGAAGTTTTCGGTACTTAGAAAAATTCTGCCGATTTCGGTACTTAGAAAAATTCTGTTGATTACGGTACTTAGAAAAATTCTGTCGATTTCGGTACTTAGAAAAATTCTGTTGATTTTGGTACTTAGAAAATTTTTGACCTTTTCGGTTCTTAGAAAATATCTGACGTTTTCGATACTTAGAAAAGTTCTGTCGATTTCGGTACTTAGAAAACATTCAGAAGTCTTCGGTACTTAGAAAATTTCTGACGTATTCGGTACTTAGAAAATTTCTGACGTTTTCGGTACTTAGAAAAATTCTGCCGATTTCGGTACTTAGAAAAATTCTGTTGATTTTGGTACTTAGAAAAATTCTGTTGATTTCGGTACTTAGAAAAGACTCGGAAGTTTTCGGTACTTAGAAAATTTCTGACGTTTTCGGTACTTAGAAAAATTCAGACGATTTCGGTACTTAGAATATTTCTGACGTTATCGGTACTTAGAAAATTTCTGACGTTTTCGGTACTTAGAAAAATTCTGATGATTTCGGAACTTAGAAAATTTCTGACCTTTTCGATACTTAGAAAAATTCCGACGATTTCGGTACTTAGAAAAATTCTGAAAATTTCGGTACTTTGAAAATTTCTGACCTTTTCGGTATTTTGAAAATTTCAGACGCTTTCGGTACTTAGAAAAATTCAGACGATTTCGATACTTAGAAAAATTCAGTCGATTTCGGTTCTTTGAAAAGACTCAGAAGTTTTCGGTACTTAGAAAATTTGTGACGTTTTCAGTACTTAGAAAAATTCTGCTGATTTCAGTACTTAGAAAAATTCTGACGATTTCGGTACTTAAAAAAATTCTGCCGATTTCGATACTTATTAAACATTCAGAAGTTTTCGGTACTTAGAAAAATTCTGTCGATTTCGGTACTTAGAAAAATTCTGTTGATTTTGGTACTTAGAAAAATTCTGTTGATTTTGGTACTTAGAAAATTTCTGACCTTTTCGGTACTTAGAAAATATCTGACGTTTTCGATACTTAGAAAATTTCTGACGTTTTCGGTACTTAGAAAAATTCTGTCGATTTCGGTACTTAGAAAAATTCTGTTGATTTTGGTACTTAGAAAAATTCTGTTGATTTTGGTACTTAGAAAATTTCTGACCTTTTCGGTACTTAGAAAATATCTGACGTTTTCGATACTTAGAAAATTTCTGACGTTTTCGGTACTTAGAAAAATGCTGCCGATTTCGGTACTTAGAAAAATTCTGTTGATTTCGGTACTTAGAAAAATTCTGTCGATTTCGGTACTTAGAAAAATTCTGTTGATTTTGGAACTTAGAAAATTTCTGACCTTTTCGGTACTTAGAAAAATTCTGACGATTTCGGTACTTAGAAAAATTCTGTTGATTTCGTTACTTAGAAAATTTCTGTCGTTTTTGGTACTTAGAAAAATTCTGATGATTTCGGTATTTAGAAAAATTCTGACAATTTCGGTACTTAGAAAAATTCCGACGATTTCGGTACTTAGAATATTTCTGACGTTATCGGTACTTAGAAAAATTCTGATGATTTCGGAACTTAGAAAATTTCTGACCTTTTCGATACTTAGAAAATTTCTGACGATTTCGGTACTTAGAAAAATTCTGTTGATTTCGTTACTTAGAAAATTTCTGTCGTTTTTGGTACTTAGAAAAATTCTGATGATTTCGGTATTTAGAAAAATTCTGACAATTTCGGTACTTAGAAAAATTCCGACGATTTCGGTACTTAGAAAAATTCTGAAAATTTCGGTACTTTGAAAATTTCTGACCTTTTCGGTATTTTGAAAATTTCAGACGCTTTCGGTACTTAGAAAAATTCAGACGATTTCGATACTTAGAAAAATTCAGTCGATTTCGGTGCTTTGAAAAGACTCAGAAGTTTTCGGTACTTAGAAAATTTGTGACGTTTTCAGTACTTAGAAAAATTCTGCTGATTTCAGTACTTAGAAAAATTCTGACGATTTCGGTACTTAAAAAAATTCTGCCGATTTCGATACTTATTAAACATTCAGAAGTTTTCGGTACTTAGAAAAATTCTGTCGATTTCGGTACTTAGAAAAATTCTGTTGATTTTGGTACTTAGAAAAATTCTGTTGATTTTGGTACTTAGAAAATTTCTGACCTTTTCGGTACTTAGAAAATATCTGACGTTTTCGATACTTAGAAAATTTCTGACGTTTTCGGTACTTAGAAAAATTCTGTCGATTTCGGTACTTAGAAAAATTCTGTTGATTTTGGTACTTAGAAAAATTCTGTTGATTTTGGTACTTAGAAAATTTCTGACCTTTTCGGTACTTAGAAAATATCTGACGTTTTCGATACTTAGAAAATTTCTGACGTTTTCGGTACTTAGAAAAATGCTGCCGATTTCGGTACTTAGAAAAATTCTGCCGATTTCAGTACTTAGAAAAATTCTGACAATTTCGGTACTTAGAAAAATTCCGACGATTTCGGTACTTAGAAAAATTCTGAAAATTTCGGTACTTAGAAAATTTCTGACCTTTTCGGTATTTTGAAAATTTCAGACGCTTTCGGTACTTAGAAAAATTCAGACGATTTCGATACTTAGAAAAATTCAGTCGATTTCGGTACTTTAAAAAGACTCAGAAGTTTTCGGTACTTAGAAAATTTGTGACGTTTTCAGTACTTAGAAAAATTCTGATGATTTCAGTACTTAGAAAAATTCTGACGATTTCGGTACTTAAAAAAATTCTGCCGATTACGATACTTATTAAACATTCAGAAGTTTTCGGTACTTAGAAAAATTCTGCCGATTTCGGTACTTAGAAAAATTCTGTTGATTACGGTACTTAGAAAAATTCTGTCGATTTCGGTACTTAGAAAAATTCTGTTGATTTTGGTACTTAGAAAATTTTTGACCTTTTCGGTTCTTAGAAAATATCTGACGTTTTCGATACTTAGAAAAGTTCTGTCGATTTCGGTACTTAGAAAACATTCAGAAGTCTTCGGTACTTAGAAAATTTCTGACGTATTCGGTACTTAGAAAATTTCTGACGTTTTCGGTACTTAGAAAAATTCTGCCGATTTCGGTACTTAGAAAAATTCTGTTGATTTTGGTACTTAGAAAAATTCTGTTGATTTCGGTACTTAGAAAAGACTCGGAAGTTTTCGGTACTTAGAAAATTTCTGACGTTTTCGGTACTTAGAAAAATTCAGACGATTTCGGTACTTAGAATATTTCTGACGTTATCGGTACTTAGAAAATTTCTGACGTTTTCGGTACTTAGAAAAATTCTGATGATTTCGGAACTTAGAAAATTTCTGACCTTTTCGATACTTAGAAAAATTCCGACGATTTCGGTACTTAGAAAAATTCTGAAAATTTCGGTACTTTGAAAATTTCTGACCTTTTCGGTATTTTGAAAATTTCAGACGCTTTCGGTACTTAGAAAAATTCAGACGATTTCGATACTTAGAAAAATTCAGTCGATTTCGGTTCTTTGAAAAGACTCAGAAGTTTTCGGTACTTAGAAAATTTGTGACGTTTTCAGTACTTAGAAAAATTCTGCTGATTTCAGTACTTAGAAAAATTCTGACGATTTCGGTACTTAAAAAAATTCTGCCGATTTCGATACTTATTAAACATTCAGAAGTTTTCGGTACTTAGAAAAATTCTGTCGATTTCGGTACTTAGAAAAATTCTGTTGATTTTGGTACTTAGAAAAATTCTGTTGATTTTGGTACTTAGAAAATTTCTGACCTTTTCGGTACTTAGAAAATATCTGACGTTTTCGATACTTAGAAAATTTCTGACGTTTTCGGTACTTAGAAAAATTCTGTCGATTTCGGTACTTAGAAAAATTCTGTTGATTTTGGTACTTAGAAAAATTCTGTTGATTTTGGTACTTAGAAAATTTCTGACCTTTTCGGTACTTAGAAAATATCTGACGTTTTCGATACTTAGAAAATTTCTGACGTTTTCGGTACTTAGAAAAATGCTGCCGATTTCGGTACTTAGAAAAATTCTGTTGATTTCGGTACTTAGAAAAATTCTGTCGATTTCGGTACTTAGAAAAATTCTGTTGATTTTGGAACTTAGAAAATTTCTGACCTTTTCGGTACTTAGAAAAATTCTGACGATTTCGGTACTTAGAAAAATTCTGTTGATTTCGTTACTTATAAAATTTCTGTCGTTTTTGGTACTTAGAAAAATTCTGATGATTTCGGTATTTAGAAAAATTCTGACAATTTCGGTACTTAGAAAAATTCCGACGATTTCGGTACTTAGAATATTTCTGACGTTATCGGTACTTAGAAAAATTCTGATGATTTCGGAACTTAGAAAATTTCTGACCTTTTCGATACTTAGAAAATTTCTGACGATTTCGGTACTTAGAAAAATTCTGTTGATTTCGTTACTTAGAAAATTTCTGTCGTTTTTGGTACTTAGAAAAATTCTGATGATTTCGGTATTTAGAAAAATTCTGACAATTTCGGTACTTAGAAAAATTCCGACGATTTCGGTACTTAGAAAAATTCTGAAAATTTCGGTACTTTGAAAATTTCTGACCTTTTCGGTATTTTGAAAATTTCAGACGCTTTCGGTACTTAGAAAAATTCAGACGATTTCGATACTTAGAAAAATTCAGTCGATTTCGGTACTTTGAAAAGACTCAGAAGTTTTCGGTACTTAGAAAATTTGTGACGTTTTCAGTACTTAGAAAAATTCTGCTGATTTCAGTACTTAGAAAAATTCTGACGATTTCGGTACTTAAAAAAATTCTGCCGATTTCGATACTTATTAAACATTCAGAAGTTTTCGGTACTTAGAAAAATTCTGTCGATTTCGGTACTTAGAAAAATTCTGTTGATTTTGGTACTTAGAAAAATTCTGTTGATTTTGGTACTTAGAAAATTTCTGACCTTTTCGGTACTTAGAAAATATCTGACGTTTTCGATACTTAGAAAATTTCTGACGTTTTCGGTACTTAGAAAAATTCTGTCGATTTCGGTACTTAGAAAAATTCTGTTGATTTTGGTACTTAGAAAAATTCTGTTGATTTTGGTACTTAGAAAATTTCTGACCTTTTCGGTACTTAGAAAATATCTGACGTTTTCGATACTTAGAAAATTTCTGACGTTTTCGGTACTTAGAAAAATGCTGCCGATTTCGGTACTTAGAAAAATTCTGCCGATTTCAGTACTTAGAAAAATTCTGACAATTTCGGTACTTAGAAAAATTCCGACGATTTCGGTACTTAGAAAAATTCTGAAAATTTCGGTACTTAGAAAATTTCTGACCTTTTCGGTATTTTGAAAATTTCAGACGCTTTCGGTACTTAGAAAAATTCAGACGATTTCGATACTTAGAAAAATTCAGTCGATTTCGGTACTTTAAAAAGACTCAGAAGTTTTCGGTACTTAGAAAATTTGTGACGTTTTCAGTACTTAGAAAAATTCTGATGATTTCAGTACTTAGAAAAATTCTGACGATTTCGGTACTTAAAAAAATTCTGCCGATTACGATACTTATTAAACATTCAGAAGTTTTCGGTACTTAGAAAAATTCTGCCGATTTCGGTACTTAGAAAAATTCTGTTGATTACGGTACTTAGAAAAATTCTGTCGATTTCGGTACTTAGAAAAATTCTGTTGATTTTGGTACTTAGAAAATTTTTGACCTTTTCGGTTCTTAGAAAATATCTGACGTTTTCGATACTTAGAAAAGTTCTGTCGATTTCGGTACTTAGAAAACATTCAGAAGTCTTCGGTACTTAGAAAATTTCTGACGTATTCGGTACTTAGAAAATTTCTGACGTTTTCGGTACTTAGAAAAATTCTGCCGATTTCGGTACTTAGAAAAATTCTGCCGATTTCGGTACTTAGAAAAATTCTGTTGATTTTGGTACTTAGAAAAATTCTGTTGATTTCGGTACTTAGAAAAGACTCGGAAGTTTTCGGTACTTAGAAAATTTCTGACGTTTTCGGTACTTAGAAAAATTCAGACGATTTCGGTACTTAGAATATTTCTGACGTTATCGGTACTTAGAAAATTTCTGACGTTATCGGTACTTAGAAAATTTCTGACGTTTTCGGTACTTAGAAAAATTCTGATGATTTCGGAACTTAGAAAATTTCTGACCTTTTCGATACTTAGAAAATTTCTGACGATTTCGGTACTTAGAAAAATTCTGTTGATTTCGTTACTTAGAAAATTTCTGTCGTTTTTGGTACTTAGAAAAATTCTGATGATTTCGGTATTTAGAAAAATTCTGACAATTTCGGTACTTAGAAAAATTCCGACGATTTCGGTACTTAGAAAAATTCTGAAAATTTCGGTACTTTGAAAATTTCTGACCTTTTCGGTATTTTGAAAATTTCAGACGCTTTCGGTACTTAGAAAAATTCAGACGATTTCGATACTTAGAAAAATTCAGTCGATTTCGGTACTTTGAAAAGACTCAGAAGTTTTCGGTACTTAGAAAATTTGTGACGTTTTCAGTTCTTAGAAAAATTCTGCTGATTTCAGTACTTAGAAAAATTCTGACGATTTCGGTACTTAAAAAAATTCTGCCGATTTCGATACTTATTAAACATTCAGAAGTTTTCGGTACTTAGAAAAATTCTGTCGATTTCGGTACTTAGAAAAATTCTGTTGATTTTGGTACTTAGAAAAATTCTGTTGATTTTGGTACTTAGAAAATTTCTGACCTTTTCGGTACTTAGAAAATATCTGACGTTTTCGATACTTAGAAAATTTCTGACGTTTTCGGTACTTAGAAAAATTCTGTCGATTTCGGTACTTAGAAAAATTCTGTTGATTTTGGTACTTAGAAAAATTCTGTTGATTTTGGTACTTAGAAAATTTCTGACCTTTTCGGTACTTAGAAAATATCTGACGTTTTCGATACTTAGAAAATTTCTGACGTTTTCGGTACTTAGAAAAATGCTGCCGATTTCGGTACTTAGAAAAATTCTGTTGATTTCGGTACTTAGAAAAATTCTGTCGATTTCGGTACTTAGAAAAATTCTGTTGATTTTGGAACTTAGAAAATTTCTGACCTTTTCGGTACTTAGAAAAATTCTGACGATTTCGGTACTTAGAAAAATTCTGTTGATTTCGTTACTTAGAAAATTTCTGTCGTTTTTGGTACTTAGAAAAATTCTGATGATTTCGGTATTTAGAAAAATTCTGACAATTTCGGTACTTAGAAAAATTCCGACGATTTCGGTACTTAGAAAAATTCTGAAAATTTCGGTACTTAGAAAAATTCTGATGATTTCGGAACTTAGAAAATTTCTGACCTTTTCGATACTTAGAAAATTTCTGACGATTTCGGTACTTAGAAAAATTCTGTTGATTTCGTTACTTAGAAAATTTCTGTCGTTTTTGGTACTTAGAAAAATTCTGATGATTTCGGTATTTAGAAAAATTCTGACAATTTCGGTACTTAGAAAAATTCCGACGATTTCGGTACTTAGAAAAATTCTGAAAATTTCGGTACTTTGAAAATTTCTGACCTTTTCGGTATTTTGAAAATTTCAGACGCTTTCGGTACTTAGAAAAATTCAGACGATTTCGATACTTAGAAAAATTCAGTCGATTTCGGTACTTTGAAAAGACTCAGAAGTTTTCGGTACTTAGAAAATTTGTGACGTTTTCAGTACTTAGAAAAATTCTGCTGATTTCAGTACTTAGAAAAATTCTGACGATTTCGGTACTTAAAAAAATTCTGCCGATTTCGATACTTATTAAACATTCAGAAGTTTTCGGTACTTAGAAAAATTCTGTCGATTTCGGTACTTAGAAAAATTCTGTTGATTTTGGTACTTAGAAAAATTCTGTTGATTTTGGTACTTAGAAAATTTCTGACCTTTTCGGTACTTAGAAAATATCTGACGTTTTCGATACTTAGAAAATTTCTGACGTTTTCGGTACTTAGAAAAATTCTGTCGATTTCGGTACTTAGAAAAATTCTGTTGATTTTGGTACTTAGAAAAATTCTGTTGATTTTGGTACTTAGAAAATTTCTGACCTTTTCGGTACTTAGAAAATATCTGACGTTTTCGATACTTAGAAAATTTCTGACGTTTTCGGTACTTAGAAAAATGCTGCCGATTTCGGTACTTAGAAAAATTCTGCCGATTTCAGTACTTAGAAAAATTCTGACAATTTCGGTACTTAGAAAAATTCCGACGATTTCGGTACTTAGAAAAATTCTGAAAATTTCGATACTTAGAAAATTTCTGACCTTTTCGGTATTTTGAAAATTTCAGACGCTTTCGGTACTTAGAAAAATTCAGACGATTTCGATACTTAGAAAAATTCAGTCGATTTCGGTACTTTAAAAAGACTCAGAAGTTTTCGGTACTTAGAAAATTTGTGACGTTTTCAGTACTTAGAAAAATTCTGATGATTTCAGTACTTAGAAAAATTCTGACGATTTCGGTACTTAAAAAAATTCTGCCGATTACGATACTTATTAAACATTCAGAAGTTTTCGGTACTTAGAAAAATTCTGCCGATTTCGGTACTTAGAAAAATTCTGTTGATTACGGTACTTAGAAAAATTCTGTCGATTTCGGTACTTAGAAAAATTCTGTTGATTTTGGTACTTAGAAAATTTTTGACCTTTTCGGTTCTTAGAAAATATCTGACGTTTTCGATACTTAGAAAAGTTCTGTCGATTTCGGTACTTAGAAAACATTCAGAAGTCTTCGGTACTTAGAAAATTTCTGACGTATTCGGTACTTAGAAAATTTCTGACGTTTTCGGTACTTAGAAAAATTCTGCCGATTTCGGTACTTAGAAAAATTCTGTTGATTTTGGTACTTAGAAAAATTCTGTTGATTTCGGTACTTAGAAAAGACTCGGAAGTTTTCGGTACTTAGAAAATTTCTGACGTTTTCGGTACTTAGAAAAATTCAGACGATTTCGGTACTTAGAATATTTCTGACGTTATCGGTACTTAGAAAATTTCTGACGTTATCGGTACTTAGAAAATTTCTGACGTTTTCGGTACTTAGAAAAATTCTGATGATTTCGGAACTTAGAAAATTTCTGACCTTTTCGATACTTAGAAAATTTCTGACGATTTCGGTACTTAGAAAAATTCTGTTGATTTCGTTACTTAGAAAATTTCTGTCGTTTTTGGTACTTAGAAAAATTCTGATGATTTCGGTATTTAGAAAAATTCTGACAATTTCGGTACTTAGAAAAATTCCGACGATTTCGGTACTTAGAAAAATTCTGAAAATTTCGGTACTTTGAAAATTTCTGACCTTTTCGGTATTTTGAAAATTTCAGACGCTTTCGGTACTTAGAAAAATTCAGACGATTTCGATACTTAGAAAAATTCAGTCGATTTCGGTACTTTGAAAAGACTCAGAAGTTTTCGGTACTTAGAAAATTTGTGACGTTTTCAGTTCTTAGAAAAATTCTGCTGATTTCAGTACTTAGAAAAATTCTGACGATTTCGGTACTTAAAAAAATTCTGCCGATTTCGATACTTATTAAACATTCAGAAGTTTTCGGTACTTAGAAAAATTCTGTCGATTTCGGTACTTAGAAAAATTCTGTTGATTTTGGTACTTAGAAAAATTCTGTTGATTTTGGTACTTAGAAAATTTCTGACCTTTTCGGTACTTAGAAAATATCTGACGTTTTCGATACTTAGAAAATTTCTGACGTTTTCGGTACTTAGAAAAATGCTGCCGATTTCGGTACTTAGAAAAATTCTGTTGATTTCGGTACTTAGAAAAATTCTGTCGATTTCGGTACTTAGAAAAATTCTGTTGATTTTGGAACTTAGAAAATTTCTGACCTTTTCGGTACTTAGAAAAATTCTGACGATTTCGGTACTTAGAAAAATTCTGTTGATTTCGTTACTTAGAAAATTTCTGTCGTTTTTGGTACTTAGAAAAATTCTGATGATTTCGGTATTTAGAAAAATTCTGACAATTTCGGTACTTAGAAAAATTCCGACGATTTCGGTACTTAGAAAAATTCTGAAAATTTCGGTACTTAGAAAAATTCTGATGATTTCGGAACTTAGAAAATTTCTGACCTTTTCGATACTTAGAAAATTTCTGACGATTTCGGTACTTAGAAAAATTCTGTTGATTTCGTTACTTAGAAAATTTCTGTCGTTTTTGGTACTTAGAAAAATTCTGATGATTTCGGTATTTAGAAAAATTCTGACAATTTCGGTACTTAGAAAAATTCCGACGATTTCGGTACTTAGAAAAATTCTGAAAATTTCGGTACTTTGAAAATTTCTGACCTTTTCGGTATTTTGAAAATTTCAGACGCTTTCGGTACTTAGAAAAATTCAGACGATTTCGATACTTAGAAAAATTCAGTCGATTTCGGTACTTTGAAAAGACTCAGAAGTTTTCGGTACTTAGAAAATTTGTGACGTTTTCAGTACTTAGAAAAATTCTGCTGATTTCAGTACTTAGAAAAATTCTGACGATTTCGGTACTTAAAAAAATTCTGCCGATTTCGATACTTATTAAACATTCAGAAGTTTTCGGTACTTAGAAAAATTCTGTCGATTTCGGTACTTAGAAAAATTCTGTTGATTTTGGTACTTAGAAAAATTCTGTTGATTTTGGTACTTAGAAAATTTCTGACCTTTTCGGTACTTAGAAAATATCTGACGTTTTCGATACTTAGAAAATTTCTGACGTTTTCGGTACTTAGAAAAATTCTGTCGATTTCGGTACTTAGAAAAATTCTGTTGATTTTGGTACTTAGAAAAATTCTGTTGATTTTGGTACTTAGAAAATTTCTGACCTTTTCGGTACTTAGAAAATATCTGACGTTTTCGATACTTAGAAAATTTCTGACGTTTTCGGTACTTAGAAAAATGCTGCCGATTTCGGTACTTAGAAAAATTCTGCCGATTTCAGTACTTAGAAAAATTCTGACAATTTCGGTACTTAGAAAAATTCCGACGATTTCGGTACTTAGAAAAATTCTGAAAATTTCGATACTTAGAAAATTTCTGACCTTTTCGGTATTTTGAAAATTTCAGACGCTTTCGGTACTTAGAAAAATTCAGACGATTTCGATACTTAGAAAAATTCAGTCGATTTCGGTACTTTAAAAAGACTCAGAAGTTTTCGGTACTTAGAAAATTTGTGACGTTTTCAGTACTTAGAAAAATTCTGATGATTTCAGTACTTAGAAAAATTCTGACGATTTCGGTACTTAAAAAAATTCTGCCGATTACGATACTTATTAAACATTCAGAAGTTTTCGGTACTTAGAAAAATTCTGCCGATTTCGGTACTTAGAAAAATTCTGTTGATTACGGTACTTAGAAAAATTCTGTCGATTTCGGTACTTAGAAAAATTCTGTTGATTTTGGTACTTAGAAAATTTTTGACCTTTTCGGTTCTTAGAAAATATCTGACGTTTTCGATACTTAGAAAAGTTCTGTCGATTTCGGTACTTAGAAAACATTCAGAAGTCTTCGGTACTTAGAAAATTTCTGACGTATTCGGTACTTAGAAAATTTCTGACGTTTTCGGTACTTAGAAAAATTCTGCCGATTTCGGTACTTAGAAAAATTCTGTTGATTTTGGTACTTAGAAAAATTCTGTTGATTTCGGTACTTAGAAAAGACTCGGAAGTTTTCGGTACTTAGAAAATTTCTGACGTTTTCGGTACTTAGAAAAATTCAGACGATTTCGGTACTTAGAATATTTCTGACGTTATCGGTACTTAGAAAATTTCTGACGTTTTCGGTACTTAGAAAAATTCTGATGATTTCGGAACTTAGAAAATTTCTGACCTTTTCGATACTTAGAAAATTTCTGACGATTTCGGTACTTAGAAAAATTCTGTTGATTTCGTTACTTAGAAAATTTCTGTCGTTTTTGGTACTTAGAAAAATTCTGATGATTTCGGTATTTAGAAAAATTCTGACAATTTCGGTACTTAGAAAAATTCCGACGATTTCGGTACTTAGAAAAATTCTGAAAATTTCGGTACTTTGAAAATTTCTGACCTTTTCGGTATTTTGAAAATTTCAGACGCTTTCGGTACTTAGAAAAATTCAGACGATTTCGATACTTAGAAAAATTCAGTCGATTTCGGTACTTTGAAAAGACTCAGAAGTTTTCGGTACTTAGAAAATTTGTGACGTTTTCAGTTCTTAGAAAAATTCTGCTGATTTCAGTACTTAGAAAAATTCTGACGATTTCGGTACTTAAAAAAATTCTGCCGATTTCGATACTTATTAAACATTCAGAAGTTTTCGGTACTTAGAAAAATTCTGTCGATTTCGGTACTTAGAAAAATTCTGTTGATTTTGGTACTTAGAAAAATTCTGTTGATTTTGGTACTTAGAAAATTTCTGACCTTTTCGGTACTTAGAAAATATCTGACGTTTTCGATACTTAGAAAATTTCTGACGTTTTCGGTACTTAGAAAAATTCTGTCGATTTCGGTACTTAGAAAAATTCTGTTGATTTTGGTACTTAGAAAAATTCTGTTGATTTTGGTACTTAGAAAATTTCTGACCTTTTCGGTACTTAGAAAATATCTGACGTTTTCGATACTTAGAAAATTTCTGACGTTTTCGGTACTTAGAAAAATGCTGCCGATTTCGGTACTTAGAAAAATTCTGTTGATTTCGGTACTTAGAAAAATTCTGTCGATTTCGGTACTTAGAAAAATTCTGTTGATTTTGGAACTTAGAAAATTTCTGACCTTTTCGGTACTTAGAAAAATTCTGACGATTTCGGTACTTAGAAAAATTCTGTTGATTTCGTTACTTAGAAAATTTCTGTCGTTTTTGGTACTTAGAAAAATTCTGATGATTTCGGTATTTAGAAAAATTCTGACAATTTCGGTACTTAGAAAAATTCCGACGATTTCGGTACTTAGAAAAATTCTGAAAATTTCGGTACTTAGAAAAATTCTGATGATTTCGGAACTTAGAAAATTTCTGACCTTTTCGATACTTAGAAAATTTCTGACGATTTCGGTACTTAGAAAAATTCTGTTGATTTCGTTACTTAGAAAATTTCTGTCGTTTTTGGTACTTAGAAAAATTCTGATGATTTCGGTATTTAGAAAAATTCTGACAATTTCGGTACTTAGAAAAATTCCGACGATTTCGGTACTTAGAAAAATTCTGAAAATTTCGGTACTTTGAAAATTTCTGACCTTTTCGGTATTTTGAAAATTTCAGACGCTTTCGGTACTTAGAAAAATTCAGACGATTTCGATACTTAGAAAAATTCAGTCGATTTCGGTACTTTGAAAAGACTCAGAAGTTTTCGGTACTTAGAAAATTTGTGACGTTTTCAGTACTTAGAAAAATTCTGCTGATTTCAGTACTTAGAAAAATTCTGACGATTTCGGTACTTAAAAAAATTCTGCCGATTTCGATACTTATTAAACATTCAGAAGTTTTCGGTACTTAGAAAAATTCTGTCGATTTCGGTACTTAGAAAAATTCTGTTGATTTTGGTACTTAGAAAAATTCTGTTGATTTTGGTACTTAGAAAATTTCTGACCTTTTCGGTACTTAGAAAATATCTGACGTTTTCGATACTTAGAAAATTTCTGACGTTTTCGGTACTTAGAAAAATTCTGTCGATTTCGGTACTTAGAAAAATTCTGTTGATTTTGGTACTTAGAAAAATTCTGTTGATTTTGGTACTTAGAAAATTTCTGACCTTTTCGGTACTTAGAAAATATCTGACGTTTTCGATACTTAGAAAATTTCTGACGTTTTCGGTACTTAGAAAAATGCTGCCGATTTCGGTACTTAGAAAAATTCTGTTGATTTCGGTACTTAGAAAAATTCTGTCGATTTCGGTACTTAGAAAAATTCTGTTGATTTTGGAACTTAGAAAATTTCTGACCTTTTCGGTACTTAGAAAAATTCTGCCGATTTCAGTACTTAGAAAAATTCTGACAATTTCGGTACTTAGAAAAATTCCGACGATTTCGGTACTTAGAAAAATTCTGAAAATTTCGGTACTTAGAAAATTTCTGACCTTTTCGGTATTTTGAAAATTTCAGACGCTTTCGGTACTTAGAAAAATTCAGACGATTTCGATACTTAGAAAAATTCAGTCGATTTCGGTACTTTAAAAAGACTCAGAAGTTTTCGGTACTTAGAAAATTTGTGACGTTTTCAGTACTTAGAAAAATTCTGATGATTTCAGTACTTAGAAAAATTCTGACGATTTCGGTACTTAAATAAATTCTGCCGATTACGATACTTATTAAACATTCAGAAGTTTTCGGTAATTAGAAAAATTCTGCCGATTTCGGTACTTAGAAAAATTCTGTTGATTACGGTACTTAGAAAAATTCTGTCGATTTCGGTACTTAGAAAAATTCTGTTGATTTTGGTACTTAGAAAATTTTTGACCTTTTCGGTTCTTAGAAAATATCTGACGTTTTCGATACTTAGAAAAGTTCTGTCGATTTCGGTACTTAGAAAACATTCAGAAGTCTTCGGTACTTAGAAAATTTCTGACGTATTCGGTACTTAGAAAATTTCTGACGTTTTCGGTACTTAGAAAAATTCTGCCGATTTCGGTACTTAGAAAAATTCTGTTGATTTTGGTACTTAGAAAAATTCTGTTGATTTTGGTACTTAGAAAAATTCTGTTGATTTCGGTACTTAGAAAAGACTCGGAAGTTTTCGGTACTTAGAAAATTTCTGACGTTTTCGGTACTTAGAAAAATTCAGACGATTTCGGTACTTAGAATATTTCTGACGTTATCGGTACTTAGAAAATTTCTGACGTTTTCGGTACTTAGAAAAATTCTGATGATTTCGGAACTTAGAAAATTTCTGACCTTTTCGATACTTAGAAAATTTCTGACGATTTCGGTACTTAGAAAAATTCTGTTGATTTCGTTACTTAGAAAATTTCTGTCGTTTTTGGTACTTAGAAAAATTCTGATGATTTCGGTATTTAGAAAAATTCTGACAATTTCGGTACTTAGAAAAATTCCGACGATTTCGGTACTTAGAAAAATTCTGAAAATTTCGGTACTTTGAAAATTTCTGACCTTTTCGGTATTTTGAAAATTTCAGACGCTTTCGGTACTTAGAAAAATTCAGACGATTTCGATACTTAGAAAAATTCAGTCGATTTCGGTACTTTGAAAAGACTCAGAAGTTTTCGGTACTTAGAAAATTTGTGACGTTTTCAGTACTTAGAAAAATTCTGATGATTTCAGTACTTAGAAAAATTCTGACGATTTCGGTACTTAAAAAAATTCTGCCGATTACGATACTTATTAAACATTCAGAAGTTTTCGGTACTTAGAAAAATTCTGCCGATTTCGGTACTTAGAAAAATTCTGTTGATTACGGTACTTAGAAAAATTCTGTCGATTTCGGTACTTAGAAAAATTCTGTTGATTTTGGTACTTAGAAAATTTTTGACCTTTTCGGTTCTTAGAAAATATCTGACGTTTTCGATACTTAGAAAAGTTCTGTCGATTTCGGTACTTAGAAAACATTCAGAAGTCTTCGGTACTTAGAAAATTTCTGACGTATTCGGTACTTAGAAAATTTCTGACGTTTTCGGTACTTAGAAAAATTCTGCCGATTTCGGTACTTAGAAAAATTCTGTTGATTTTGGTACTTAGAAAAATTCTGTTGATTTCGGTACTTAGAAAAGACTCGGAAGTTTTCGGTACTTAGAAAATTTCTGACGTTTTCGGTACTTAGAAAAATTCAGACGATTTCGGTACTTAGAATATTTCTGACGTTATCGGTACTTAGAAAATTTCTGACGTTTTCGGTACTTAGAAAAATTCTGATGATTTCGGAACTTAGAAAATTTCTGACCTTTTCGATACTTAGAAAATTTCTGACGATTTCGGTACTTAGAAAAATTCTGTTGATTTCGTTACTTAGAAAATTTCTGTCGTTTTTGGTACTTAGAAAAATTCTGATGATTTCGGTATTTAGAAAAATTCTGACAATTTCGGTACTTAGAAAAATTCCGACGATTTCGGTACTTAGAAAAATTCTGAAAATTTCGGTACTTTGAAAATTTCTGACCTTTTCGGTATTTTGAAAATTTCAGACGCTTTCGGTACTTAGAAAAATTCAGACGATTTCGATACTTAGAAAAATTCAGTCGATTTCGGTACTTTGAAAAGACTCAGAAGTTTTCGGTACTTAGAAAATTTGTGACGTTTTCAGTTCTTAGAAAAATTCTGCTGATTTCAGTACTTAGAAAAATTCTGACGATTTCGGTACTTAAAAAAATTCTGCCGATTTCGATACTTATTAAACATTCAGAAGTTTTCGGTACTTAGAAAAATTCTGTCGATTTCGGTACTTAGAAAAATTCTGTTGATTTTGGTACTTAGAAAAATTCTGTTGATTTTGGTACTTAGAAAATTTCTGACCTTTTCGGTACTTAGAAAATATCTGACGTTTTCGATACTTAGAAAATTTCTGACGTTTTCGGTACTTAGAAAAATTCTGTCGATTTCGGTACTTAGAAAAATTCTGTTGATTTTGGTACTTAGAAAAATTCTGTTGATTTTGGTACTTAGAAAATTTCTGACCTTTTCGGTACTTAGAAAATATCTGACGTTTTCGATACTTAGAAAATTTCTGACGTTTTCGGTACTTAGAAAAATGCTGCCGATTTCGGTACTTAGAAAAATTCTGTTGATTTCGGTACTTAGAAAAATTCTGTCGATTTCGGTACTTAGAAAAATTCTGTTGATTTTGGAACTTAGAAAATTTCTGACCTTTTCGGTACTTAGAAAAATTCTGACGATTTCGGTACTTAGAAAAATTCTGTTGATTTCGTTACTTAGAAAATTTCTGTCGTTTTTGGTACTTAGAAAAATTCTGATGATTTCGGTATTTAGAAAAATTCTGACAATTTCGGTACTTAGAAAAATTCCGACGATTTCGGTACTTAGAAAAATTCTGAAAATTTCGGTACTTAGAAAAATTCTGATGATTTCGGAACTTAGAAAATTTCTGACCTTTTCGATACTTAGAAAATTTCTGACGATTTCGGTACTTAGAAAAATTCTGTTGATTTCGTTACTTAGAAAATTTCTGTCGTTTTTGGTACTTAGAAAAATTCTGATGATTTCGGTATTTAGAAAAATTCTGACAATTTCGGTACTTAGAAAAATTCCGACGATTTCGGTACTTAGAAAAATTCTGAAAATTTCGGTACTTTGAAAATTTCTGACCTTTTCGGTATTTTGAAAATTTCAGACGCTTTCGGTACTTAGAAAAATTCAGACGATTTCGATACTTAGAAAAATTCAGTCGATTTCGGTACTTTGAAAAGACTCAGAAGTTTTCGGTACTTAGAAAATTTGTGACGTTTTCAGTACTTAGAAAAATTCTGCTGATTTCAGTACTTAGAAAAATTCTGACGATTTCGGTACTTAAAAAAATTCTGCCGATTTCGATACTTATTAAACATTCAGAAGTTTTCGGTACTTAGAAAAATTCTGTCGATTTCGGTACTTAGAAAAATTCTGTTGATTTTGGTACTTAGAAAAATTCTGTTGATTTTGGTACTTAGAAAATTTCTGACCTTTTCGGTACTTAGAAAATATCTGACGTTTTCGATACTTAGAAAATTTCTGACGTTTTCGGTACTTAGAAAAATTCTGTCGATTTCGGTACTTAGAAAAATTCTGTTGATTTTGGTACTTAGAAAAATTCTGTTGATTTTGGTACTTAGAAAATTTCTGACCTTTTCGGTACTTAGAAAATATCTGACGTTTTCGATACTTAGAAAATTTCTGACGTTTTCGGTACTTAGAAAAATGCTGCCGATTTCGGTACTTAGAAAAATTCTGTTGATTTCGGTACTTAGAAAAATTCTGTCGATTTCGGTACTTAGAAAAATTCTGTTGATTTTGGAACTTAGAAAATTTCTGACCTTTTCGGTACTTAGAAAAATTCTGCCGATTTCAGTACTTAGAAAAATTCTGACAATTTCGGTACTTAGAAAAATTCCGACGATTTCGGTACTTAGAAAAATTCTGAAAATTTCGGTACTTAGAAAATTTCTGACCTTTTCGGTATTTTGAAAATTTCAGACGCTTTCGGTACTTAGAAAAATTCAGACGATTTCGATACTTAGAAAAATTCAGTCGATTTCGGTACTTTAAAAAGACTCAGAAGTTTTCGGTACTTAGAAAATTTGTGACGTTTTCAGTACTTAGAAAAATTCTGATGATTTCAGTACTTAGAAAAATTCTGACGATTTCGGTACTTAAATAAATTCTGCCGATTACGATACTTATTAAACATTCAGAAGTTTTCGGTACTTAGAAAAATTCTGCCGATTTCGGTACTTAGAAAAATTCTGTTGATTACGGTACTTAGAAAAATTCTGTCGATTTCGGTACTTAGAAAAATTCTGTTGATTTTGGTACTTAGAAAATTTTTGACCTTTTCGGTTCTTAGAAAATATCTGACGTTTTCGATACTTAGAAAAGTTCTGTCGATTTCGGTACTTAGAAAACATTCAGAAGTCTTCGGTACTTAGAAAATTTCTGACGTATTCGGTACTTAGAAAATTTCTGACGTTTTCGGTACTTAGAAAAATTCTGCCGATTTCGGTACTTAGAAAAATTCTGTTGATTTTGGTACTTAGAAAAATTCTGTTGATTTTGGTACTTAGAAAAATTCTGTTGATTTCGGTACTTAGAAAAGACTCGGAAGTTTTCGGTACTTAGAAAATTTCTGACGTTTTCGGTACTTAGAAAAATTCAGACGATTTCGGTACTTAGAATATTTCTGACGTTATCGGTACTTAGAAAATTTCTGACGTTTTCGGTACTTAGAAAAATTCTGATGATTTCGGAACTTAGAAAATTTCTGACCTTTTCGATACTTAGAAAATTTCTGACGATTTCGGTACTTAGAAAAATTCTGTTGATTTCGTTACTTAGAAAATTTCTGTCGTTTTTGGTACTTAGAAAAATTCTGATGATTTCGGTATTTAGAAAAATTCTGACAATTTCGGTACTTAGAAAAATTCCGACGATTTCGGTACTTAGAAAAATTCTGAAAATTTCGGTACTTTGAAAATTTCTGACCTTTTCGGTATTTTGAAAATTTCAGACGCTTTCGGTACTTAGAAAAATTCAGACGATTTCGATACTTAGAAAAATTCAGTCGATTTCGGTACTTTGAAAAGACTCAGAAGTTTTCGGTACTTAGAAAATTTGTGACGTTTTCAGTACTTAGAAAAATTCTGCTGATTTCAGTACTTAGAAAAATTCTGACGATTTCGGTACTTAAAAAAATTCTGCCGATTTCGATACTTATTAAACATTCAGAAGTTTTCGGTACTTAGAAAAATTCTGTCGATTTCGGTACTTAGAAAAATTCTGTTGATTTTGGTACTTAGAAAAATTCTGTTGATTTTGGTACTTAGAAAATTTCTGACCTTTTCGGTACTTAGAAAATATCTGACGTTTTCGATACTTAGAAAATTTCTGACGTTTTCGGTACTTAGAAAAATGCTGCCGATTTCGGTACTTAGAAAAATTCTGTTGATTTTGGTACTTAGAAAAATTCTGTTGATTTTGGTACTTAGAAAATTTCTGACCTTTTCGGTACTTAGAAAATATCTGACGTTTTCGATACTTAGAAAATTTCTGACGTTTTCGGTACTTAGAAAAATGCTGCCGATTTCGGTACTTAGAAAAATTCTGCCGATTTCAGTACTTAGAAAAATTCTGACAATTTCGGTACTTAGAAAAATTCCGACGATTTCGGTACTTAGAAAAATTCTGAAAATTTCGGTACTTAGAAAATTTCTGACCTTTTCGGTATTTTGAAAATTTCAGACGCTTTCGGTACTTAGAAAAATTCAGACGATTTCGATACTTAGAAAAATTCAGTCGATTTCGGTACTTTAAAAAGACTCAGAAGTTTTCGGTACTTAGAAAATTTGTGACGTTTTCAGTACTTAGAAAAATTCTGATGATTTCAGTACTTAGAAAAATTCTGACGATTTCGGTACTTAAAAAAATTCTGCCGATTACGATACTTATTAAACATTCAGAAGTTTTCGGTACTTAGAAAAATTCTGCCGATTTCGGTACTTAGAAAAATTCTGTTGATTACGGTACTTAGAAAAATTCTGTCGATTTCGGTACTTAGAAAAATTCTGTTGATTTTGGTACTTAGAAAATTTTTGACCTTTTCGGTTCTTAGAAAATATCTGACGTTTTCGATACTTAGAAAAGTTCTGTCGATTTCGGTACTTAGAAAACATTCAGAAGTCTTCGGTACTTAGAAAATTTCTGACGTATTCGGTACTTAGAAAATTTCTGACGTTTTCGGTACTTAGAAAAATTCTGCCGATTTCGGTACTTAGAAAAATTCTGTTGATTTTGGTACTTAGAAAAATTCTGTTGATTTCGGTACTTAGAAAAGACTCGGAAGTTTTCGGTACTTAGAAAATTTCTGACGTTTTCGGTACTTAGAAAAATTCAGACGATTTCGGTACTTAGAATATTTCTGACGTTATCGGTACTTAGAAAATTTCTGACGTTTTCGGTACTTAGAAAAATTCTGATGATTTCGGAACTTAGAAAATTTCTGACCTTTTCGATACTTAGAAAATTTCTGACGATTTCGGTACTTAGAAAAATTCTGTTGATTTCGTTACTTAGAAAATTTCTGTCGTTTTTGGTACTTAGAAAAATTCTGATGATTTCGGTATTTAGAAAAATTCTGTAAATTTCGGTACTTAGAAAAATTCCGACGATTTCGGTACTTAGAAAAATTCTGAAAATTTCGGTACTTTGAAAATTTCTGACCTTTTCGGTATTTTGAAAATTTCAGACGCTTTCGGTACTTAGAAAAATTCAGACGATTTCGATACTTAGAAAAATTCAGTCGATTTCGGTACTTTGAAAAGACTCAGAAGTTTTCGGTACTTAGAAAATTTGTGACGTTTTCAGTTCTTAGAAAAATTCTGCTGATTTCAGTACTTAGAAAAATTCTGACGATTTCGGTACTTAAAAAAATTCTGCCGATTTCGATACTTATTAAACATTCAGAAGTTTTCGGTACTTAGAAAAATTCTGTCGATTTCGGTACTTAGAAAAATTCTGTTGATTTTGGTACTTAGAAAAATTCTGTTGATTTTGGTACTTAGAAAATTTCTGACCTTTTCGGTACTTAGAAAATATCTGACGTTTTCGATACTTAGAAAATTTCTGACGTTTTCGGTACTTAGAAAAATTCTGTCGATTTCGGTACTTAGAAAAATTCTGTTGATTTTGGTACTTAGAAAAATTCTGTTGATTTTGGTACTTAGAAAATTTCTGACCTTTTCGGTACTTAGAAAATATCTGACGTTTTCGATACTTAGAAAATTTCTGACGTTTTCGGTACTTAGAAAAATGCTGCCGATTTCGGTACTTAGAAAAATTCTGTTGATTTCGGTACTTAGAAAAATTCTGTCGATTTCGGTACTTAGAAAAATTCTGTTGATTTTGGAACTTAGAAAATTTCTGACCTTTTCGGTACTTAGAAAAATTCTGACGATTTCGGTACTTAGAAAAATTCTGTTGATTTCGTTACTTAGAAAATTTCTGTCGTTTTTGGTACTTAGAAAAATTCTGATGATTTCGGTATTTAGAAAAATTCTGACAATTTCGGTACTTAGAAAAATTCCGACGATTTCGGTACTTAGAAAAATTCTGAAAATTTCGGTACTTTGAAAATTTCTGACCTTTTCGGTATTTTGAAAATTTCAGACGCTTTCGGTACTTAGAAAAATTCAGACGATTTCGATACTTAGAAAAATTCAGTCGATTTCGGTACTTTGAAAAGACTCAGAAGTTTTCGGTACTTAGAAAATTTGTGACGTTTTCAGTACTTAGAAAAATTCTGCTGATTTCAGTACTTAGAAAAATTCTGACGATTTCGGTACTTAAAAAAATTCTGCCGATTTCGATACTTATTAAACATTCAGAAGTTTTCGGTACTTAGAAAAATTCTGTCGATTTCGGTACTTAGAAAAATTCTGTTGATTTTGGTACTTAGAAAAATTCTGTTGATTTTGGTACTTAGAAAATTTCTGACCTTTTCGGTACTTAGAAAATATCTGACGTTTTCGATACTTAGAAAATTTCTGACGTTTTCGGTACTTAGAAAAATTCTGTCGATTTCGGTACTTAGAAAAATTCTGTTGATTTTGGTACTTAGAAAAATTCTGTTGATTTTGGTACTTAGAAAATTTCTGACCTTTTCGGTACTTAGAAAATATCTGACGTTTTCGATACTTAGAAAATTTCTGACGTTTTCGGTACTTAGAAAAATGCTGCCGATTTCGGTACTTAGAAAAATTCTGTTGATTTCGGTACTTAGAAAAATTCTGTCGATTTCGGTACTTAGAAAAATTCTGAAAATTTCGGTACTTAGAAAATTTCTGACCTTTTCGGTATTTTGAAAATTTCAGACGCTTTCGGTACTTAGAAAAATTCAGACGATTTCGATACTTAGAAAAATTCAGTCGATTTCGGTACTTTAAAAAGACTCAGAAGTTTTCGGTACTTAGAAAATTTGTGACGTTTTCAGTACTTAGAAAAATTCTGATGATTTCAGTACTTAGAAAAATTCTGACGATTTCGGTACTTAAATAAATTCTGCCGATTACGATACTTATTAAACATTCAGAAGTTTTCGGTACTTAGAAAAATTCTGCCGATTTCGGTACTTAGAAAAATTCTGTTGATTACGGTACTTAGAAAAATTCTGTCGATTTCGGTACTTAGAAAAATTCTGTTGATTTTGGTACTTAGAAAATTTTTGACCTTTTCGGTTCTTAGAAAATATCTGACGTTTTCGATACTTAGAAAAGTTCTGTCGATTTCGGTACTTAGAAAACATTCAGAAGTCTTCGGTACTTAGAAAATTTCTGACGTATTCGGTACTTAGAAAATTTCTGACGTTTTCGGTACTTAGAAAAATTCTGCCGATTTCGGTACTTAGAAAAATTCTGTTGATTTTGGTACTTAGAAAAATTCTGTTGATTTTGGTACTTTGAAAAATTCTGTTGATTTCGGTACTTAGAAAAGACTCGGAAGTTTTCGGTACTTAGAAAATTTCTGACGTTTTCGGTACTTAGAAAAATTCAGACGATTTCGGTACTTAGAATATTTCTGACGTTATCGGTACTTAGAAAATTTCTGACGTTTTCGGTACTTAGAAAAATTCTGATGATTTCGGAACTTAGAAAATTTCTGACCTTTTCGATACTTAGAAAATTTCTGACGATTTCGGTACTTAGAAAAATTCTGTTGATTTCGTTACTTAGAAAATTTCTGTCGTTTTTGGTACTTAGAAAAATTCTGATGATTTCGGTATTTAGAAAAATTCTGACAATTTCGGTACTTAGAAAAATTCCGACGATTTCGGTACTTAGAAAAATTCTGTTGATTTCGTTACTTAGAAAATTTCTGTCGTTTTTGGTACTTAGAAAAATTCTGATGATTTCGGTATTTAGAAAAATTCTGACAATTTCGGTACTTAGAAAAATTCCGACGATTTCGGTACTTAGAAAAATTCTGAAAATTTCGGTACTTAGAAAAATTCTGATTATTTCGGAACTTAGAAAATTTCTGACCTTTTCGATACTTATTAAACATTCAGAAGTTTTCGGTACTTAGAAAAATTCTGTCGATTTCGGTACTTAGAAAAATTCTGTTGATTTTGGTACTTAGAAAAATTCTGTTGATTTTGGTACTTAGAAAATTTCTGACCTTTTCGGTACTTAGAAAATATCTGACGTTTTCGATACTTAGAAAATTTCTGACGTTTTCGGTACTTAGAAAAATGCTGCCGATTTCGGTACTTAGAAAAATTCTGTTGATTTCGGTACTTAGAAAAATTCTGTCGATTTCGGTACTTAGAAAAATTCTGTTGATTTTGGAACTTAGAAAATTTCTGACCTTTTCGGTACTTAGAAAAATTCTGACGATTTCGGTACTTAGAAAAATTCTGTTGATTTCGTTACTTAGAAAATTTCTGTCGTTTTTGGTACTTAGAAAAATTCTGATGATTTCGGTATTTAGAAAAATTCTGACAATTTCGGTACTTAGAAAAATTCCGACGATTTCGGTACTTAGAAAAATTCTGAAAATTTCGGTACTTAGAAAAATTCTGATGATTTCGGAACTTAGAAAATTTCTGACCTTTTCGATACTTAGAAAATTTCTGACGATTTCGGTACTTAGAAAAATTCTGTTGATTTCGTTACTTAGAAAATTTCTGTCGTTTTTGGTACTTAGAAAAATTCTGATGATTTCGGTATTTAGAAAAATTCTGACAATTTCGGTACTTAGAAAAATTCCGACGATTTCGGTACTTAGAAAAATTCTGAAAATTTCGGTACTTAGAAAAATTCTGATGATTTCGGAACTTAGAAAATTTCTGACCTTTTCGATACTTATTAAACATTCAGAAGTTTTCGGTACTTAGAAAAATTCTGTCGATTTCGGTACTTAGAAAAATTCTGTTGATTTTGGTACTTAGAAAAATTCTGTTGATTTTGGTACTTAGAAAATTTCTGACCTTTTCGGTACTTAGAAAATATCTGACGTTTTCGATACTTAGAAAATTTCTGACGTTTTCGGTACTTAGAAAAATGCTGCCGATTTCGGTACTTAGAAAAATTCTGTTGATTTCGGTACTTAGAAAAATTCTGTCGATTTCGGTACTTAGAAAAATTCTGTTGATTTTGGAACTTAGAAAATTTCTGACCTTTTCGGTACTTAGAAAAATTCTGACGATTTCGGTACTTAGAAAAATTCTGTTGATTTCGTTACTTAGAAAATTTCTGTCGTTTTTGGTACTTAGAAAAATTCTGATGATTTCGGTATTTAGAAAAATTCTGACAATTTCGGTACTTAGAAAAATTCCGACGATTTCGGTACTTAGAAAAATTCTGAAAATTTCGGTACTTAGAAAAATTCTGATGATTTCGGAACTTAGAAAATTTCTGACCTTTTCGATACTTAGAAAATTTCTGACGATTTCGGTACTTAGAAAAATTCTGTTGATTTCGTTACTTAGAAAATTTCTGTCGTTTTTGGTACTTAGAAAAATTCTGATGATTTCGGTATTTAGAAAAATTCTGACAATTTCGGTACTTAGAAAAATTCCGACGATTTCGGTACTTAGAAAAATTCTGAAAATTTCGGTACTTTGAAAATTTCTGACCTTTTCGGTATTTTGAAAATTTCAGACGCTTTCGGTACTTAGAAAAATTCAGACGATTTCGATACTTAGAAAAATTCAGTCGATTTCGGTACTTTGAAAAGACTCAGAAGTTTTCGGTACTTAGAAAATTTGTGACGTTTTCAGTACTTAGAAAAATTCTGCTGATTTCAGTACTTAGAAAAATTCTGACGATTTCGGTACTTAAAAAAATTCTGCCGATTTCGATATTTATTAAACATTCAGAAGTTTTCGGTACTTAGAAAAATTCTGTCGATTTCGGTACTTAGAAAAATTCTGTTGATTTTGGTACTTAGAAAAATTCTGTTGATTTTGGTACTTAGAAAATTTCTGACCTTTTCGGTACTTAGAAAATATCTGACGTTTTCGATACTTAGAAAATTTCTGACGTTTTCGGTACTTAGAAAAATTCTGTCGATTTCGGTACTTAGAAAAATTCTGTTGATTTTGGTACTTAGAAAAATTCTGTTGATTTTGGTACTTAGAAAATTTCTGACCTTTTCGGTACTTAGAAAATATCTGACGTTTTCGATACTTAGAAAATTTCTGACGTTTTCGGTACTTAGAAAAATGCTGCCGATTTCGGTACTTAGAAAAATTCTGTTGATTTCGGTACTTAGAAAAATTCTGTCGATTTCGGTACTTAGAAAAATTCTGTTGATTTTGGAACTTAGAAAATTTCTGACCTTTTCGGTACTTAGAAAAATTCTGCCGATTTCAGTACTTAGAAAAATTCTGACAATTTCGGTACTTAGAAAAATTCCGACGATTTCGGTACTTAGAAAAATTCTGAAAATTTCGGTACTTAGAAAATTTCTGACCTTTTCGGTATTTTGAAAATTTCAGACGCTTTCGGTACTTAGAAAAATTCAGACGATTTCGATACTTAGAAAAATTCAGTCGATTTCGGTACTTTAAAAAGACTCAGAAGTTTTCGGTACTTAGAAAATTTGTGACGTTTTCAGTACTTAGAAAAATTCTGATGATTTCAGTACTTAGAAAAATTCTGACGATTTCGGTACTTAAATAAATTCTGCCGATTACGATACTTATTAAACATTCAGAAGTTTTCGGTACTTAGAAAAATTCTGCCGATTTCGGTACTTAGAAAAATTCTGTTGATTACGGTACTTAGAAAAATTCTGTCGATTTCGGTACTTAGAAAAATTCTGTTGATTTTGGTACTTAGAAAATTTTTGACCTTTTCGGTTCTTAGAAAATATCTGACGTTTTCGATACTTAGAAAAGTTCTGTCGATTTCGGTACTTAGAAAACATTCAGAAGTCTTCGGTACTTAGAAAATTTCTGACGTATTCGGTACTTAGAAAATTTCTGACGTTTTCGGTACTTAGAAAAATTCTGCCGATTTCGGTACTTAGAAAAATTCTGTTGATTTTGGTACTTAGAAAAATTCTGTTGATTTTGGTACTTAGAAAAATTCTGTTGATTTCGGTACTTAGAAAAGACTCGGAAGTTTTCGGTACTTAGAAAATTTCTGACGTTTTCGGTACTTAGAAAAATTCAGACGATTTCGGTACTTAGAATATTTCTGACGTTATCGGTACTTAGAAAATTTCTGACGTTTTCGGTACTTAGAAAAATTCTGATGATTTCGGAACTTAGAAAATTTCTGACCTTTTCGATACTTAGAAAATTTCTGACGATTTCGGTACTTAGAAAAATTCTGTTGATTTCGTTACTTAGAAAATTTCTGTCGTTTTTGGTACTTAGAAAAATTCTGATGATTTCGGTATTTAGAAAAATTCTGACAATTTCGGTACTTAGAAAAATTCCGACGATTTCGGTACTTAGAAAAATTCTGTTGATTTCGTTACTTAGAAAATTTCTGTCGTTTTTGGTACTTAGAAAAATTCTGATGATTTCGGTATTTAGAAAAATTCTGACAATTTCGGTACTTAGAAAAATTCCGACGATTTCGGTACTTAGAAAAATTCTGAAAATTTCGGTACTTAGAAAAATTCTGATGATTTCGGAACTTAGAAAATTTCTGACCTTTTCGATACTTAGAAAATTTCTGACGATTTCGGTACTTAGAAAAATTCTGTTGATTTCGTTACTTAGAAAATTTCTGTCGTTTTTGGTACTTAGAAAAATTCTGATGATTTCGGTATTTAGAAAAATTCTGACAATTTCGGTACTTAGAAAAATTCCGACGATTTCGGTACTTAGAAAAATTCTGAAAATTTCGGTACTTTGAAAATTTCTGACCTTTTCGGTATTTTGAAAATTTCAGACGCTTTCGGTACTTAGAAAAATTCAGACGATTTCGATACTTAGAAAAATTCAGTCGATTTCGGTACTTTGAAAAGACTCAGAAGTTTTCGGTACTTAGAAAATTTGTGACGTTTTCAGTACTTAGAAAAATTCTGCTGATTTCAGTACTTAGAAAAATTCTGACGATTTCGGTACTTAAAAAAATTCTGCCGATTTCGATACTTATTAAACATTCAGAAGTTTTCGGTACTTAGAAAAATTCTGTCGATTTCGGTACTTAGAAAAATTCTGTTGATTTTGGTACTTAGAAAAATTCTGTTGATTTTGGTACTTAGAAAATTTCTGACCTTTTCGGTACTTAGAAAATATCTGACGTTTTCGATACTTAGAAAATTTCTGACGTTTTCGGTACTTAGAAAAATTCTGTCGATTTCGGTACTTAGAAAAATTCTGTTGATTTTGGTACTTAGAAAAATTCTGTTGATTTTGGTACTTAGAAAATTTCTGACCTTTTCGGTACTTAGAAAATATCTGACGTTTTCGATACTTAGAAAATTTCTGACGTTTTCGGTACTTAGAAAAATGCTGCCGATTTCGGTACTTAGAAAAATTCTGTTGATTTCGGTACTTAGAAAAATTCTGTCGATTTCGGTACTTAGAAAAATTCTGTTGATTTTGGAACTTAGAAAATTTCTGACCTTTTCGGTACTTAGAAAAATTCTGCCGATTTCAGTACTTAGAAAAATTCTGACAATTTCGGTACTTAGAAAAATTCCGACGATTTCGGTACTTAGAAAAATTCTGAAAATTTCGGTACTTAGAAAATTTCTGACCTTTTCGGTATTTTGAAAATTTCAGACGCTTTCGGTACTTAGAAAAATTCAGACGATTTCGATACTTAGAAAAATTCAGTCGATTTCGGTACTTTAAAAAGACTCAGAAGTTTTCGGTACTTAGAAAATTTGTGACGTTTTCAGTACTTAGAAAAATTCTGATGATTTCAGTACTTAGAAAAATTCTGACGATTTCGGTACTTAAATAAATTCTGCCGATTACGATACTTATTAAACATTCAGAAGTTTTCGGTACTTAGAAAAATTCTGCCGATTTCGGTACTTAGAAAAATTCTGTTGATTACGGTACTTAGAAAAATTCTGTCGATTTCGGTACTTAGAAAAATTCTGTTGATTTTGGTACTTAGAAAATTTTTGACCTTTTCGGTTCTTAGAAAATATCTGACGTTTTCGATACTTAGAAAAGTTCTGTCGATTTCGGTACTTAGAAAACATTCAGAAGTCTTCGGTACTTAGAAAATTTCTGACGTATTCGGTACTTAGAAAATTTCTGACGTTTTCGGTACTTAGAAAAATTCTGCCGATTTCGGTACTTAGAAAAATTCTGTTGATTTTGGTACTTAGAAAAATTCTGTTGATTTTGGTACTTAGAAAAATTCTGTTGATTTCGGTACTTAGAAAAGACTCGGAAGTTTTCGGTACTTAGAAAATTTCTGACGTTTTCGGTACTTAGAAAAATTCAGACGATTTTTCGGTACTTAGAATATTTCTGACGTTATCGGTACTTAGAAAATTTCTGACGTTTTCGGTACTTAGAAAAATTCTGATGATTTCGGAACTTAGAAAATTTCTGACCTTTTCGATACTTAGAAAATTTCTGACGATTTCGGTACTTAGAAAAATTCTGTTGATTTCGTTACTTAGAAAATTTCTGTCGTTTTTGGTACTTAGAAAAATTCTGATGATTTCGGTATTTAGAAAAATTCTGACAATTTCGGTACTTAGAAAAATTCCGACGATTTCGGTACTTAGAAAAATTCTGAAAATTTCGGTACTTTGAAAATTTCTGACCTTTTCGGTATTTTGAAAATTTCAGACGCTTTCGGTACTTAGAAAAATTCAGACGATTTCGATACTTAGAAAAATTCAGTCGATTTCGGTACTTTGAAAAGACTCAGAAGTTTTCGGTACTTAGAAAATTTGTGACGTTTTCAGTACGTAGAAAAATTCTGCTGATTTCAGTACTTAGAAAAATTCTGACGATTTCGGTACTTAAAAAAATTCTGCCGATTTCGATACTTATTAAACATTCAGAAGTTTTCGGTACTTAGAAAAATTCTGTCGATTTCGGTACTTAGAAAAATTCTGTTGATTTTGGTACTTAGAAAAATTCTGTTGATTTTGGTACTTAGAAAATTTCTGACCTTTTCGGTACTTAGAAAATATCTGACGTTTTCGATACTTAGAAAATTTCTGACGTTTTCGGTACTTAGAAAAATGCTGCCGATTTCGGTACTTAGAAAAATTCTGTTGATTTCGGTACTTAGAAAAATTCTGTCGATTTCGGTACTTAGAAAAATTCTGTTGATTTTGGAACTTAGAAAATTTCTGACCTTTTCGGTACTTAGAAAAATTCTGCCGATTTCAGTACTTAGAAAAATTCTGTTGATTTTGGTACTTAGAAAAATTCTGTTGATTCCGGTACTTAGAAAAATTCTGATGATTTCGGAACTTAGAAAATTTCTGACCTTTTCGATACTTAGAAAATTTCTGACGATTTCGGTACTTAGAAAAATTCTGTTGATTTCGTTACTTAGAAAATTTCTGTCGTTTTTGGTATTCAGAAAAATTCTGATGATTTCGGTACTTAGAAAAATTCTGACAATTTCGGTACTTAGAAAAATTCCGACGATTTCGGTACTTAGAAAAATTCTGAAAATTTCGGTACTTAGAAAATTTCTGACCTTTTCGGTATTTTGAAAATTTCAGACGCTTTCGGTACTTAGAAAAATTCAGACGATTTCGATACTTAGAAAAATTCAGTCGATTTCGGTACTTTGAAAAGACTCAGAAGTTTTCGGTACTTAGAAAATTTGTGACGTTTTCGGTACTTAGAAAAATTCTGCCGATTTCGGTACTTAGAAAAATTCTGTTGATTTTGGTACTTAGAAAAATTCTGTTGATTTTGGTACTTAGAAAAATTCTGTTGATTTCGGTACTTAGAAAAGACTCGAAAGTTTTCGGTACTTAGAAAATTTCTGACGTTTTCGGTACTTAGAAAAATTCAGACGATTTCGGTACTTAGAATATTTCTGACGTTATCGGTACTTAGAAAATTTCTGACGTTTTCGGTACTTAGAAAAATTCTGATGATTTCGGAACTTAGAAAATTTCTGACCTTTTCGATACTTAGAAAATTTCTGACGATTTCGGTACTTAGAAAAATTCTGACAATTTCGGTACTTAGAAAAATTCCGACGATTTCGGTACTTAGAAAAATTCTGAAAATTTCGGTACTTAGAAAATTTCTGACCTTTTCGGTATTTTGAAAATTTCAGACGCTTTCGGTACTTAGAAAAATTCAGACGATTTCGATACTTAGAAAAATTCAGTCGATTTCGGTACTTTAAAAAGACTCAGAAGTTTTCGGTACTTAGAAAATTTGTGACGTTTTCAGTACTTAGAAAAATTCTGATGATTTCAGTACTTAGAAAAATTCTGACGATTTCGGTACTTAAAAAAATTCTGCCGATTACGATACTTATTAAACATTCAGAAGTTTTCGGTACTTAGAAAAATTCTGCCGATTTCGGTACTTAGAAAAATTCTGTTGATTACGGTACTTAGAAAAATTCTGTCGATTTCGGTACTTAGAAAAATTCTGTTGATTTTGGTACTTAGAAAATTTTTGACCTTTTCGGTTCTTAGAAAATATCTGACGTTTTCGATACTTAGAAAAGTTCTGTCGATTTCGGTACTTAGAAAACATTCAGAAGTCTTCGGTACTTAGAAAATTTCTGACGTTTTCGGTACTTAGAAAAATTCTGCCGATTTCGGTACTTAGAAAAATTCTGTTGATTTCGTTACTTAGAAAATTTCTGTCGTTTTTGGTACTTAGAAAAATTCTGATGATTTCGGTACTTAGAAAAATTCTGAAAATTTCGGTACTTTGAAAATTTCTGACCTTTTCGGTATTTTGAAAATTTCAGACGCTTTCGGTACTTAGAAAAATTCTGCCGATTTCGGTACTTAGAAAAATTCTGTTGATTTCGTTACTTAGAAAATTTCTGTCGTTTTTGGTATTCAGAAAAATTCTGATGATTTCGGTACTTAGAAAAATTCTTAAAATTTCGGTACTTAGAAAATTTCTGACCTTTTCGGTATTTTGAAAATTTCAGACGCTTTCGGTACTTAGAAAAATTCAGACGATTTCGATACTTAGAAAAATTCAGTCGATTTCGGTACTTTGAAAAGACTCAGAAGTTTTCGGTACTTAGAAAATTTGTGACGTTTTCGGTACTTAGAAAAATTCTGCCGATTTCGGTACTTAGAAAAATTCTGTTGATTTTGGTACTTAGAAAAATTCTGTTGATTTTGGTACTTAGAAAAATTCTGTTGATTTCGGTACTTAGAAAAGACTCGAAAGTTTTCGGTACTTAGAAAATTTCTGACGTTTTCGGTACTTAGAAAAATTCAGACGATTTCGGTACTTAGAATATTTCTGACGTTATCGGTACTTAGAAAATTTCTGACGTTTTCGGTACTTAGAAAAATTCTGATGATTTCGGAACTTAGAAAATTTCAGACCTTTTCGATACTTAGAAAATTTCTGACGATTTCGGTACTTAGAAAAATTCTGACAATTTCGGTACTTAGAAAAATTCCGACGATTTCGGTACTTAGAAAAATTCTGAAAATTTCGGTACTTAGAAAATTTCTGACCTTTTCGGTATTTTGAAAATTTCAGACGCTTTCGGTACTTAGAAAAATTCAGACGATTTCGATACTTAGAAAAATTCAGTCGATTTCGGTACTTTGAAAAGACTCAGAAGTTTTCAGTACTTAGAAAATTTGTGACGTTTTCAGTACTTAGAAAAATTCTGCTGATTTCAGTACTTAGAAAAATTCTGACGATTTCGGTACTTAAAAAAATTCTGCCGATTTCGATACTTATTAAACATTCAGAAGTTTTCGGTACTTAGAAAAATTCCGTCGATTTCGGTACTTAGAAAAATTCTGTTGATTTTGGTACTTAGAAAAATTCTGTTGATTTTGGTACTTAGAAAATTTCTGACCTTTTCGGTACTTAGAAAATATCTGACGTTTTCGATACTTAGAAAATTTCTGACGTTTTCGGTACTTAGAAAAATGCTGCCGATTTCGGTACTTAGAAAAATTCTGTTGATTTCGGTACTTAGAAAAATTCTGTCGATTTCGGTACTTAGAAAAATTCTGTTGATTTTGGTACTTAGAAAATTTCTGACCTTTTCGGTACTTAGAAAATATCTGACGTTTTCGGTACTTAGAAAAATTCTTACGATTTCGATACTTATTAAACATTCAGAAGTTTTCGGTACTTACAAAAATTCTGCCGATTTCGTTACTTATTAAACATTCAGAAGTTTTTGGTACTTAGAAAAATTCCGACGATTTCGGTACTTAGAAAAATTCTGACGATTTCGATACTTAGAAAAATTCTGTCGATTTCGGTACTTTAAAAAGACTCAGAAGTTTTCGGTACTTAGAAAATTTGTGACGTTTTCAGTACTTAGAAAAATTCTGATGATTTCAGTACTTAGAAAAATTCTGACGATTTCGGTACTTAAAAAAATTCTGCCGATTACGATACTTATTAAACATTCAGAAGTTTTCGGTACTTAGAAAAATTCTGCCGATTTCGGTACTTAGAAAAATTCTGTTGATTACGGTACTTAGAAAAATTCTGTCGATTTCGGTACTTAGAAAAATTCTGTTGATTTTGGTACTTAGAAAATTTTTGACCTTTTCGGTTCTTAGAAAATATCTGACGTTTTCGATACTTAGAAAAGTTCTGTCGATTTCGGTACTTAGAAAACATTCAGAAGTCTTCGGTACTTAGAAAATTTCTGACGTATTCGGTACTTAGTAAATTTCTGACGTTTTCGGTACTTAGAAAAATTCTGCCGATTTCGGTACTTAGAAAAATTCTGTTGATTTCGGTACTTAGAAAAGACTCGGAAGTTTTCGGTACTTAGAAAATTTCTGACGTTTTCGGTACTTAGAAAAATTCAGACGATTTCGGTACTTAGAATATTTCTGACGTTATCGGTACTTAGAAAATTTCTGACGTTTTCGGTACTTAGAAAAATTCTGATGATTTCGGAACTTAGAAAATTTCTGACCTTTTCGATACTTAGAAAATTTCTGACGATTTCGGTACTTAGAAAAATTCTGTTGATTTCGTTACTTAGAAAATTTCTGTCGTTTTTGGTACTTAGAAAAATTCTGATGATTTCGGTATTTAGAAAAATTCTGACAATTTCGGTACTTAGAAAAATTCCGACGATTTCGGTACTTAGAAAAATTCTGAAAATTTCGGTAGTTTGAAAATTTCTGACCTTTTCGGTATTTTGAAAATTTCAGACGCTTTCGGTACTTAGAATATTTCTGACGTTATCGGTACTTAGAAAATTTCTGACGTTTTCAGTACTTAGAAAAATTCTGACGATTTCGGTACTTAGATAAATTCTGTCGATTTCGGTACTTAGAAAAATTCTGTTGATTTTGGTACTTAGAAAAATTCTGTTGATTTTGGTACTTAGAAAATTTCTGACCTTTTCGGTACTTAGAAAATATCTGACGTTTTCGATACTTAGAAAATTTCTGACGTTTTCGGTACTTAGAAAAATGCTGCCGATTTCGGTACTTAGAAAAATTCTGTTGATTTCGGTACTTAGAAAAATTCGGTCGATTTCGGTTCTTAGAAAAATTCTGTTGATTTTGGTACTTAGAAAATTTCTGACCTTTTCGGTACTTAGAAAATATCTGACGTTTTCGGTACTTAGAAAAATTCTTACGATTTCGATACTTATTAAACATTCAGAAGTTTTCGGTACTTACAAAAATTCTGCCGATTTCATTACTTATTAAACATTCAGAAGTTTTTGGTACTTAGAAAAATTCTGCCGATTTCGGTACTTAGAAAAATTCTGTTGATTTCGGTACTTAGAAAAATTCTGTCGATTTCGGTACTTAGAAAAATTCTGTTGATTTTGGAACTTAGAAAATTTCTGACCTTTTCGGTACTTAGAAAAATTCTGCCGATTTCGGTACTTAGAAAGATTCTGTTGATTTTGGTACTTAGAAAAATTCTGTTGATTTCGGTACTTAATAAAATTCTGATGATTTCGGAACTTAGAAAATTTCTGACCTTTTCGATACTTAGAAAAATTCTGACGATTTCGGTACTTAGAAAAATTCTGTTGATTTCGTTACTTAGAAAATTTCTGTCGTTTTTGGTATTCAGAAAAATTCTGATGATTTCGGTACTTAGAAAAATTCTGACAATTTCGGTACTTAGAAAAATTCCGACGATTTCGGTACTGAGAAAAATTCTGAAAATTTCGGTACTTAGAAAATTTCTGACCTTTTCGGTATTTTGAAAATTTTAGACGCTTTCGGTACTTAGAAAAATTCAGACGATTTCGATACTTAGAAAAATTCAGTCGATTTCGGTACTTTGAAAAGACTCAGAAGTTTTCGGTACTTAGAAAATTTGTGACGTTTTCAGTACTTAGAAAAATTCTGATGATTTCAGTACTTAGAAAAATTCTGACGATTTCGGTACTTAAAAAAATTCTGCCGATTTCGATACTTATTAAACATTCAGAAGTTTTCGGTACTTAGAAAAATTCTGCCGATTTCGGTACATAGAAAAATTCTGTTGATTACGGTACTTAGAAAAATTCTGTCGATTTCGGTACTTAGAAAAATTCTGTTGATTTTGGTACTTAGAAAATTTTTGACCTTTTCGGTACTTAGAAAATATCTGACGTTTTCGATACTTAGAAAATTTCTGACGTTTTCGGTACTTAGAAAAATTCTGCCGATTTCGGTACTTAGAAAAATTCTGTTGATTTCGGTACTTAGAAAAATTCTGTTGATTTCGGTACTTAGAAAAATTCTGTCGATTTCGGTACTTAGAAAAATTCTGTTGATTTTGGTACTTAGAAAATTTCTGACCTTTTCGGTACTTAGAAAATATCTGACGTTTTCGGTACTTAGAAAAATTCTTACGATTTCGATACTTATTAAACATTCAGAAGTTTTCGGTACTTAGAAAAATTCTGCCGATTTCGTTACTTATTAAACATTCAGAAGTTTTTGGTACTTAGAAAAATTCTGCCGATTTCGGTACTTTGAAAAATTCTGACGATTTCGGTACTTAGAAAACATTCAGAAGTCTTCGGTACTTAGAAAATTTGTGACGTTTTCAGTACTTAGAAAAATTCTGACGATTTCAGTACTTAGAAAAATTCTGACGATTTCGGTACTTAAAAAAATTCTGCCGATTTCGATACTTATTAAACATTCAGAAGTTTTCGGTACTTAGAAAATTTCTGACGTTTTCGGTACTTAGAAAAATTCCGACGATTTCGGTACTTAGAAAAATTCTGTTGATTACGGTACTTAGAAAAATTCTTTCGATTTCGGTACTTAGAAAAATTCTGTTGATTTTGGTACTTAGAAAATTTCTGACGTTTTCGGTACTTAGAAAAATTCTGCCGATTTCGGTACTTAAAAAAATTCTGTTGATTTCGGTACTTAGAAAAATTCTGTCGATTTCGGTACTTAGAAAAATTCTGTTGATTTTGGTACTTAGAAAATTTCTGACCTTTTCGGTACTTAGAAAATATCTGACGTGTTCAGTACTTAGAAAAATTCTGAAAATTTCGGTACTTAGAAAATTTCTGACCTTCTCGGTACTTAGAAATATTCAGAGGATTTCGGTACTTAGAAAATTTCTGATCTTTTCGGAACTTAGAAACTTTCTGACGTTTTCGGTACTGAGAAAAATTCAGACGATTTCGGTACTTAGAATATTTCTGACGTTTTCGGTACTTAGAAAAATTCTGCCGATTTCGGTACTTAGAAAAATTCTGTTGATTACGGTACTTAGAAAAATTCTGTCGATTTCGGTACTTAGAAAAATTCTGTTGATTTTGGTACTTAGAAAATTTTTGACCTTTTCGGTTCTTAGATAATATCTGACGTTTTCGATACTTAGAAAAGTTCTGTCGATTTCGGTACTTAGAAAAATTCTGCCGATTTCGGTACTTAGAAAAATTCTGTTGATTTCGTTACTTAGAAAATTTCTGTCGTTTTTGGTACTTAGAAAAATTCTGATGATTTCGGTACTTAGAAAAATTCTGAAAATTTCGGTACTTTGAAAATTTCTGACCTTTTCGGTATTTTGAAAATTTCAGACGCTTTCGGTACTTAGAAAAATTCTGCCGATTTCGGTACTTAGAAAAATTCTGTTGATTTCGTTACTTAGAAAATTTCTGTCGTTTTTGGTATTCAGAAAAATTCTGATGATTTCGGTACTTAGAAAAATTCTGAAAATTTCGGTACTTAGAAAATTTCTGACCTTTTCGGTATTTTGAAAATTTCAGACGCTTTCGGTACTTAGAAAAATTCAGACGATTTCGATACTTAGAAAAATTCAGTCGATTTCGGTACTTTGAAAAGACTCAGAAGTTTTCGGTACTTAGAAAATTTGTGACGTTTTCGGTACTTAGAAAAATTCTGCCGATTTCGGTACTTAGAAAAATTCTGTTGATTTTGGTACTTAGAAAAATTCTGTTGATTTTGGTACTTAGAAAAATTCTGTTGATTTCGGTACTTAGAAAAGACTCGAAAGTTTTCGGTACTTAGAAAATTTCTGACGTTTTCGGTACTTAGAAAAATTCAGACGATTTCGGTACTTAGAATATTTCTGACGTTATCGGTACTTAGAAAATTTCTGACGTTTTCGGTACTTAGAAAAATTCTGATGATTTCGGAACTTAGAAAATTTCTGACCTTTTCGATACTTAGAAAATTTCTGACGATTTCGGTACTTAGAAAAATTCTGACAATTTCGGTACTTAGAAAAATTCCGACGATTTCGGTACTTAGAAAAATTCTGAAAATTTCGGTACTTAGAAAATTTCTGACCTTTTCGGTATTTTGAAAATTTCAGACGCTTTCGGTACTTAGAAAAATTCAGACGATTTCGATACTTAGAAAAATTCAGTCGATTTCGGTACTTTAAAAAGACTCAGAAGTTTACGGTACTTAGAAAATTTGTGACGTTTTCAGTACTTAGAAAAATTCTGATGATTTCAGTACTTAGAAAAATTCTGACGATTTCGGTACTTAAAAAAATTCTGCCGATTACGATACTTATTAAACATTCAGAAGTTTTCGGTACTTAGAAAAATTCTGCCGATTTCGGTACTTAGAAAAATTCTGTTGATTACGGTACTTAGAAAAATTCTGTCGATTTCGGTACTTAGAAAAATTCTGTTGATTTTGGTACTTAGAAAATTTTTGACCTTTTCGGTTCTTAGAAAATATCTGACGTTTTCGATACTTAGAAAAGTTCTGTCGATTTCGGTACTTAGAAAACATTCAGAAGTCTTCGGTACTTAGAAAATTTCTGACGTATTCGGTACTTAGAAAATTTCTGACGTTTTCGGTACTTAGAAAAATTCTGCCGATTTCGGTACTTAGAAAAATTCTGTTGATTTCGTTACTTAGAAAATTTCTGTCGTTTTTGGTACTTAGAAAAATTCTGATGATTTCGGTACTTAGAAAAATTCTGAAAATTTCGGTACTTTGAAAATTTCTGACCTTTTCGGTATTTTGAAAATTTCAGACGCTTTCGGTACTTAGAAAAATTCAGACGATTTCGATACTTAGAAAAATTCAGTCGATTTCGGTACTTTGAAAAGACTCAGAAGTTTTCAGTACTTAGAAAATTTGTGACGTTTTCAGTACTTAGAAAAATTCTGCTGATTTCAGTACTTAGAAAAATTCTGACGATTTCGGTACTTAAAAAAATTCTGCCGATTTCGATACTTATTAAACATTCAGAAGTTTTCGGTACTTAGAAAAATTCCGTCGATTTCGGTACTTAGAAAAATTCTGTTGATTTTGGTACTTTGAAAAATTCTGTTGATTTTGGTACTTAGAAAATTTCTGACCTTTTCGGTACTTAGAAAATATCTGACGTTTTCGATACTTAGAAAATTTCTGACGTTTTCGGTACTTAGAAAAATGCTGCCGATTTCGGTACTTAGAAAAATTCTGTTGATTTCGGTACTTAGAAAAATTCTGTCGATTTCGGTACTTAGAAAAATTCTGTTGATTTTGGTACTTAGAAAATTTCTGACCTTTTCGGTACTTAGAAAATATCTGACGTTTTCGGTACTTAGAAAAATTCTTACGATTTCGATACTTATTAAACATTCAGAAGTTTTCGGTACTTACAAAAATTCTGCCGATTTCGTTACTTATTAAACATTCAGAAGTTTTTGGTACTTAGAAAAATTCCGACGATTTCGGTACTTAGAAAAATTCTGACGATTTCGATACTTAGAAAAATTCTGTCGATTTCGGTACTTTAAAAAGACTCAGAAGTTTTCGGTACTTAGAAAATTTGTGACGTTTTCAGTACTTAGAAAAATTCTGATGATTTCAGTACTTAGAAAAATTCTGACGATTTCGGTACTTAAAAAAATTCTGCCGATTACGATACTTATTAAACATTCAGAAGTTTTCGGTACTTAGAAAAATTCTGCCGATTTCGGTACTTAGAAAAATTCTGTTGATTACGGTACTTAGAAAAATTCTGTCGATTTCGGTACTTAGAAAAATTCTGTTGATTTTGGTACTTAGAAAATTTTTGACCTTTTCGGTTCTTAGAAAATATCTGACGTTTTCGATACTTAGAAAAGTTCTGTCGATTTCGGTACTTAGAAAACATTCAGAAGTCTTCGGTACTTAGAAAATTTCTGACGTATTCGGTACTTAGTAAATTTCTGACGTTTTCGGTACTTAGAAAAATTCTGCCGATTTCGGTACTTAAAAAAATTCTGTTGATTTCGGTACTTAGAAAAATTCTGTCGATTTCGGTACTTAGAAAAATTCTGTTGATTTTGGTACTTAGAAAATTTCTGACCTTTTCGGTACTTAGAAAATATCTGACGTGTTCAGTACTTAGAAAAATTCTGAAAATTTCGGTACTTAGAAAATTTCTGACCTTCTCGGTACTTAGAAATATTCAGAGGATTTCGGTACTTAGAAAATTTCTGATCTTTTCGGAACTTAGAAACTTTCTGACGTTTTCGGTACTTAGAAAAATTCAGACGATTTCGGTACTTAGAATATTTCTGACGTTTTCGGTACTTAGAAAAATTCTGTTGATTTTGGTACTTAGAAAAATTCTGTTGATTTTGGTACTTAGAAAAATTCTGTTGATTTCGGTTCTTAGAAAAGACTCGGAAGTTTTCGGTACTTAGAAAATTTCTGACGTTTTCGGTACTTAGAAAAATTCAGACGATTTCTGTACTTAGAATATTTCTGACGTTATCGGTACTTAGAAAATTTCTGACGTTTTCGGTACTTAGAAAAATTCTGATGATTTCGGAACTTAGAAAATTTCTGACCTTTTCGATACTTAGAAAATTTCTGACGATTTCGGTACTTAGAAAAATTCTGACAATTTCGGTACTTAGAAAAATTCCGACGATTTCGGTACTTAGAAAAATTCTGAAAATTTCGGTACTTAGAAAATTTCTGACGTTTTCGGTATTTTGAAAATTTCAGACGCTTTCGGTACTTAGAAAAATTCAGACGATTTCGATACTTAGAAAAATTCAGTCGATTTCGGTACTTTAAAAAGACTCAGAAGTTTACGGTACTTAGAAAATTTGTGACGTTTTCAGTACTTAGAAAAATTCTGATGATTACGGTACTTAGAAAAATTCTGTCGATTTCGGTACTTAGAAAAATTCTGTTGATTTTGGTACTTAGAAAATTTTTGACCTTTTCGGTTCTTAGAAAATATCTGACGTTTTCGATACTTAGAAAAGTTCTGTCGATTTCGGTACTTAGAAAACATTCAGAAGTCTTCGGTACTTAGAAAATTTCTGACGTATTCGGTACTTAGAAAATTTCTGACGTTTTCGGTACTTAGAAAAATTCTGCCGATTTCGGTACTTAGAAAAATTCTGTTGATTTTGGTACTTAGAAAAATTCTGTTGATTTTGGTACTTAGAAAAATTCTGTTGATTTCGGTACTTAGAAAAGACTCGGAAGTTTTCGGTACTTAGAAAATTTCTGACGTTTTCGGTACTTAGAAAAATTCAGACGATTTTTCGGTACTTAGAATATTTCTGACGTTATCGGTACTTAGAAAATTTCTGACGTTTTCGGTACTTAGAAAAATTCTGATGATTTCGGAACTTAGAAAATTTCTGACCTTTTCGATACTTAGAAAATTTCTGACGATTTCGGTACTTAGAAAAATTCTGTTGATTTCGTTACTTAGAAAATTTCTGTCGTTTTTGGTACTTAGAAAAATTCTGATGATTTCGGTATTTAGAAAAATTCTGACAATTTCGGTACTTAGAAAAATTCCGACGATTTCGGTACTTAGAAAAATTCTGAAAATTTCGGTACTTTGAAAATTTCTGACCTTTTCGGTATTTTGAAAATTTCAGACGCTTTCGGTACTTAGAAAAATTCAGACGATTTCGATACTTAGAAAAATTCAGTCGATTTCGGTACTTTGAAAAGACTCAGAAGTTTTCGGTACTTAGAAAATTTGTGACGTTTTCAGTACGTAGAAAAATTCTGCTGATTTCAGTACTTAGAAAAATTCTGACGATTTCGGTACTTAAAAAAATTCTGCCGATTTCGATACTTATTAAACATTCAGAAGTTTTCGGTACTTAGAAAAATTCTGTCGATTTCGGTACTTAGAAAAATTCTGTTGATTTTGGTACTTAGAAAAATTCTGTTGATTTTGGTACTTAGAAAATTTCTGACCTTTTCGGTACTTAGAAAATATCTGACGTTTTCGATACTTAGAAAATTTCTGACGTTTTCGGTACTTAGAAAAATGCTGCCGATTTCGGTACTTAGAAAAATTCTGTTGATTTCGGTACTTAGAAAAATTCTGTCGATTTCGGTACTTAGAAAAATTCTGTTGATTTTGGAACTTAGAAAATTTCTGACCTTTTCGGTACTTAGAAAAATTCTGCCGATTTCAGTACTTAGAAAAATTCTGTTGATTTTGGTACTTAGAAAAATTCTGTTGATTCCGGTACTTAGAAAAATTCTGATGATTTCGGAACTTAGAAAATTTCTGACCTTTTCGATACTTAGAAAATTTCTGACGATTTCGGTACTTAGAAAAATTCTGTTGATTTCGTTACTTAGAAAATTTCTGTCGTTTTTGGTATTCAGAAAAATTCTGATGATTTCGGTACTTAGAAAAATTCTGACAATTTCGGTACTTAGAAAAATTCCGACGATTTCGGTACTTAGAAAAATTCTGAAAATTTCGGTACTTAGAAAATTTCTGACCTTTTCGGTATTTTGAAAATTTCAGACGCTTTCGGTACTTAGAAAAATTCAGACGATTTCGATACTTAGAAAAATTCAGTCGATTTCGGTACTTTGAAAAGACTCAGAAGTTTTCGGTACTTAGAAAATTTGTGACGTTTTCGGTACTTAGAAAAATTCTGCCGATTTCGGTACTTAGAAAAATTCTGTTGATTTTGGTACTTAGAAAAATTCTGTTGATTTTGGTACTTAGAAAAATTCTGTTGATTTCGGTACTTAGAAAAGACTCGAAAGTTTTCGGTACTTAGAAAATTTCTGACGTTTTCGGTACTTAGAAAAATTCAGACGATTTCGGTACTTAGAATATTTCTGACGTTATCGGTACTTAGAAAATTTCTGACGTTTTCGGTACTTAGAAAAATTCTGATGATTTCGGAACTTAGAAAATTTCTGACCTTTTCGATACTTAGAAAATTTCTGACGATTTCGGTACTTAGAAAAATTCTGACAATTTCGGTACTTAGAAAAATTCCGACGATTTCGGTACTTAGAAAAATTCTGAAAATTTCGGTACTTAGAAAATTTCTGACCTTTTCGGTATTTTGAAAATTTCAGACGCTTTCGGTACTTAGAAAAATTCAGACGATTTCGATACTTAGAAAAATTCAGTCGATTTCGGTACTTTAAAAAGACTCAGAAGTTTTCGGTACTTAGAAAATTTGTGACGTTTTCAGTACTTAGAAAAATTCTGATGATTTCAGTACTTAGAAAAATTCTGACGATTTCGGTACTTAAAAAAATTCTGCCGATTACGATACTTATTAAACATTCAGAAGTTTTCGGTACTTAGAAAAATTCTGCCGATTTCGGTACTTAGAAAAATTCTGTTGATTACGGTACTTAGAAAAATTCTGTCGATTTCGGTACTTAGAAAAATTCTGTTGATTTTGGTACTTAGAAAATTTTTGACCTTTTCGGTTCTTAGAAAATATCTGACGTTTTCGATACTTAGAAAAGTTCTGTCGATTTCGGTACTTAGAAAACATTCAGAAGTCTTCGGTACTTAGAAAATTTCTGACGTTTTCGGTACTTAGAAAAATTCTGCCGATTTCGGTACTTAGAAAAATTCTGTTGATTTCGTTACTTAGAAAATTTCTGTCGTTTTTGGTACTTAGAAAAATTCTGATGATTTCGGTACTTAGAAAAATTCTGAAAATTTCGGTACTTTGAAAATTTCTGACCTTTTCGGTATTTTGAAAATTTCAGACGCTTTCGGTACTTAGAAAAATTCTGCCGATTTCGGTACTTAGAAAAATTCTGTTGATTTCGTTACTTAGAAAATTTCTGTCGTTTTTGGTATTCAGAAAAATTCTGATGATTTCGGTACTTAGAAAAATTCTTAAAATTTCGGTACTTAGAAAATTTCTGACCTTTTCGGTATTTTGAAAATTTCAGACGCTTTCGGTACTTAGAAAAATTCAGACGATTTCGATACTTAGAAAAATTCAGTCGATTTCGGTACTTTGAAAAGACTCAGAAGTTTTCGGTACTTAGAAAATTTGTGACGTTTTCGGTACTTAGAAAAATTCTGCCGATTTCGGTACTTAGAAAAATTCTGTTGATTTTGGTACTTAGAAAAATTCTGTTGATTTTGGTACTTAGAAAAATTCTGTTGATTTCGGTACTTAGAAAAGACTCGAAAGTTTTCGGTACTTAGAAAATTTCTGACGTTTTCGGTACTTAGAAAAATTCAGACGATTTCGGTACTTAGAATATTTCTGACGTTATCGGTACTTAGAAAATTTCTGACGTTTTCGGTACTTAGAAAAATTCTGATGATTTCGGAACTTAGAAAATTTCAGACCTTTTCGATACTTAGAAAATTTCTGACGATTTCGGTACTTAGAAAAATTCTGACAATTTCGGTACTTAGAAAAATTCCGACGATTTCGGTACTTAGAAAAATTCTGAAAATTTCGGTACTTAGAAAATTTCTGACCTTTTCGGTATTTTGAAAATTTCAGACGCTTTCGGTACTTAGAAAAATTCAGACGATTTCGATACTTAGAAAAATTCAGTCGATTTCGGTACTTTGAAAAGACTCAGAAGTTTTCAGTACTTAGAAAATTTGTGACGTTTTCAGTACTTAGAAAAATTCTGCTGATTTCAGTACTTAGAAAAATTCTGACGATTTCGGTACTTAAAAAAATTCTGCCGATTTCGATACTTATTAAACATTCAGAAGTTTTCGGTACTTAGAAAAATTCCGTCGATTTCGGTACTTAGAAAAATTCTGTTGATTTTGGTACTTAGAAAAATTCTGTTGATTTTGGTACTTAGAAAATTTCTGACCTTTTCGGTACTTAGAAAATATCTGACGTTTTCGATACTTAGAAAATTTCTGACGTTTTCGGTACTTAGAAAAATGCTGCCGATTTCGGTACTTAGAAAAATTCTGTTGATTTCGGTACTTAGAAAAATTCTGTCGATTTCGGTACTTAGAAAAATTCTGTTGATTTTGGTACTTAGAAAATTTCTGACCTTTTCGGTACTTAGAAAATATCTGACGTTTTCGGTACTTAGAAAAATTCTTACGATTTCGATACTTATTAAACATTCAGAAGTTTTCGGTACTTACAAAAATTCTGCCGATTTCGTTACTTATTAAACATTCAGAAGTTTTTGGTACTTAGAAAAATTCCGACGATTTCGGTACTTAGAAAAATTCTGACGATTTCGATACTTAGAAAAATTCTGTCGATTTCGGTACTTTAAAAAGACTCAGAAGTTTTCGGTACTTAGAAAATTTGTGACGTTTTCAGTACTTAGAAAAATTCTGATGATTTCAGTACTTAGAAAAATTCTGACGATTTCGGTACTTAAAAAAATTCTGCCGATTACGATACTTATTAAACATTCAGAAGTTTTCGGTACTTAGAAAAATTCTGCCGATTTCGGTACTTAGAAAAATTCTGTTGATTACGGTACTTAGAAAAATTCTGTCGATTTCGGTACTTAGAAAAATTCTGTTGATTTTGGTACTTTGAAAATTTTTGACCTTTTCGGTTCTTAGAAAATATCTGACGTTTTCGATACTTAGAAAAGTTCTGTCGATTTCGGTACTTAGAAAACATTCAGAAGTCTTCGGTACTTAGAAAATTTCTGACGTATTCGGTACTTAGTAAATTTCTGACGTTTTCGGTACTTAGAAAAATTCTGCCGATTTCGGTACTTAGAAAAATTCTGTTGATTTCGGTACTTAGAAAAGACTCGGAAGTTTTCGGTACTTAGAAAATTTCTGACGTTTTCGGTACTTAGAAAAATTCAGACGATTTCGGTACTTAGAATATTTCTGACGTTATCGGTACTTAGAAAATTTCTGACGTTTTCGGTACTTAGAAAAATTCTGATGATTTCGGAACTTAGAAAATTTCTGACCTTTTCGATACTTAGAAAATTTCTGACGATTTCGGTACTTAGAAAAATTCTGTTGATTTCGTTACTTAGAAAATTTCTGTCGTTTTTGGTACTTAGAAAAATTCTGATGATTTCGGTATTTAGAAAAATTCTGACAATTTCGGTACTTAGAAAAATTCCGACGATTTCGGTACTTAGAAAAATTCTGAAAATTTCGGTAGTTTGAAAATTTCTGACCTTTTCGGTATTTTGAAAATTTCAGACGCTTTCGGTACTTAGAATATTTCTGACGTTATCGGTACTTAGAAAATTTCTGACGTTTTCAGTACTTAGAAAAATTCTGACGATTTCGGTACTTAGATAAATTCTGTCGATTTCGGTACTTAGAAAAATTCTGTTGATTTTGGTACTTAGAAAAATTCTGTTGATTTTGGTACTTAGAAAATTTCTGACCTTTTCGGTACTTAGAAAATATCTGACGTTTTCGATACTTAGAAAATTTCTGACGTTTTCGGTACTTAGAAAAATGCTGCCGATTTCGGTACTTAGAAAAATTCTGTTGATTTCGGTACTTAGAAAAATTCGGTCGATTTCGGTTCTTAGAAAAATTCTGTTGATTTTGGTACTTAGAAAATTTCTGACCTTTTCGGTACTTAGAAAATATCTGACGTTTTCGGTACTTAGAAAAATTCTTACGATTTCGATACTTATTAAACATTCAGAAGTTTTCGGTACTTACAAAAATTCTGCCGATTTCATTACTTATTAAACATTCAGAAGTTTTTGGTACTTAGAAAAATTCTGCCGATTTCGGTACTTAGAAAAATTCTGTTGATTTCGGTACTTAGAAAAATTCTGTCGATTTCGGTACTTAGAAAAATTCTGTTGATTTTGGAACTTAGAAAATTTCTGACCTTTTCGGTACTTAGAAAAATTCTGCCGATTTCGGTACTTAGAAAGATTCTGTTGATTTTGGTACTTAGAAAAATTCTGTTGATTTCGGTACTTAATAAAATTCTGATGATTTCGGAACTTAGAAAATTTCTGACCTTTTCGATACTTAGAAAAATTCTGACGATTTCGGTACTTAGAAAAATTCTGTTGATTTCGTTACTTAGAAAATTTCTGTCGTTTTTGGTATTCAGAAAAATTCTGATGATTTCGGTACTTAGAAAAATTCTGACAATTTCGGTACTTAGAAAAATTCCGACGATTTCGGTACTGAGAAAAATTCTGAAAATTTCGGTACTTAGAAAATTTCTGACCTTTTCGGTATTTTGAAAATTTTAGACGCTTTCGGTACTTAGAAAAATTCAGACGATTTCGATACTTAGAAAAATTCAGTCGATTTCGGTACTTTGAAAAGACTCAGAAGTTTTCGGTACTTAGAAAATTTGTGACGTTTTCAGTACTTAGAAAAATTCTGATGATTTCAGTACTTAGAAAAATTCTGACGATTTCGGTACTTAAAAAAATTCTGCCGATTTCGATACTTATTAAACATTCAGAAGTTTTCGGTACTTAGAAAAATTCTGCCGATTTCGGTACATAGAAAAATTCTGTTGATTACGGTACTTAGAAAAATTCTGTCGATTTCGGTACTTAGAAAAATTCTGTTGATTTTGGTACTTAGAAAATTTTTGACCTTTTCGGTACTTAGAAAATATCTGACGTTTTCGATACTTAGAAAATTTCTGACGTTTTCGGTACTTAGAAAAATTCTGCCGATTTCGGTACTTAGAAAAATTCTGTTGATTTCGGTACTTAGAAAAATTCTGTTGATTTCGGTACTTAGAAAAATTCTGTCGATTTCGGTACTTAGAAAAATTCTGTTGATTTTGGTACTTAGAAAATTTCTGACCTTTTCGGTACTTAGAAAATATCTGACGTTTTCGGTACTTAGAAAAATTCTTACGATTTCGATACTTATTAAACATTCAGAAGTTTTCGGTACTTAGAAAAATTCTGCCGATTTCGTTACTTATTAAACATTCAGAAGTTTTTGGTACTTAGAAAAATTCTGCCGATTTCGGTACTTTGAAAAATTCTGACGATTTCGGTACTTAGAAAACATTCAGAAGTCTTCGGTACTTAGAAAATTTGTGACGTTTTCAGTACTTAGAAAAATTCTGACGATTTCAGTACTTAGAAAAATTCTGACGATTTCGGTACTTAAAAAAATTCTGCCGATTTCGATACTTATTAAACATTCAGAAGTTTTCGGTACTTAGAAAATTTCTGACGTTTTCGGTACTTAGAAAAATTCCGACGATTTCGGTACTTAGAAAAATTCTGTTGATTACGGTACTTAGAAAAATTCTTTCGATTTCGGTACTTAGAAAAATTCTGTTGATTTTGGTACTTAGAAAATTTCTGACGTTTTCGGTACTTAGAAAAATTCTGCCGATTTCGGTACTTAAAAAAATTCTGTTGATTTCGGTACTTAGAAAAATTCTGTCGATTTCGGTACTTAGAAAAATTCTGTTGATTTTGGTACTTAGAAAATTTCTGACCTTTTCGGTACTTAGAAAATATCTGACGTGTTCAGTACTTAGAAAAATTCTGAAAATTTCGGTACTTAGAAAATTTCTGACCTTCTCGGTACTTAGAAATATTCAGAGGATTTCGGTACTTAGAAAATTTCTGATCTTTTCGGAACTTAGAAACTTTCTGACGTTTTCGGTACTGAGAAAAATTCAGACGATTTCGGTACTTAGAATATTTCTGACGTTTTCGGTACTTAGAAAAATTCTGCCGATTTCGGTACTTAGAAAAATTCTGTTGATTACGGTACTTAGAAAAATTCTGTCGATTTCGGTACTTAGAAAAATTCTGTTGATTTTGGTACTTAGAAAATTTTTGACCTTTTCGGTTCTTAGATAATATCTGACGTTTTCGATACTTAGAAAAGTTCTGTCGATTTCGGTACTTAGAAAAATTCTGCCGATTTCGGTACTTAGAAAAATTCTGTTGATTTCGTTACTTAGAAAATTTCTGTCGTTTTTGGTACTTAGAAAAATTCTGATGATTTCGGTACTTAGAAAAATTCTGAAAATTTCGGTACTTTGAAAATTTCTGACCTTTTCGGTATTTTGAAAATTTCAGACGCTTTCGGTACTTAGAAAAATTCTGCCGATTTCGGTACTTAGAAAAATTCTGTTGATTTCGTTACTTAGAAAATTTCTGTCGTTTTTGGTATTCAGAAAAATTCTGATGATTTCGGTACTTAGAAAAATTCTGAAAATTTCGGTACTTAGAAAATTTCTGACCTTTTCGGTATTTTGAAAATTTCAGACGCTTTCGGTACTTAGAAAAATTCAGACGATTTCGATACTTAGAAAAATTCAGTCGATTTCGGTACTTTGAAAAGACTCAGAAGTTTTCGGTACTTAGAAAATTTGTGACGTTTTCGGTACTTAGAAAAATTCTGCCGATTTCGGTACTTAGAAAAATTCTGTTGATTTTGGTACTTAGAAAAATTCTGTTGATTTTGGTACTTAGAAAAATTCTGTTGATTTCGGTACTTAGAAAAGACTCGAAAGTTTTCGGTACTTAGAAAATTTCTGACGTTTTCGGTACTTAGAAAAATTCAGACGATTTCGGTACTTAGAATATTTCTGACGTTATCGGTACTTAGAAAATTTCTGACGTTTTCGGTACTTAGAAAAATTCTGATGATTTCGGAACTTAGAAAATTTCTGACCTTTTCGATACTTAGAAAATTTCTGACGATTTCGGTACTTAGAAAAATTCTGACAATTTCGGTACTTAGAAAAATTCCGACGATTTCGGTACTTAGAAAAATTCTGAAAATTTCGGTACTTAGAAAATTTCTGACCTTTTCGGTATTTTGAAAATTTCAGACGCTTTCGGTACTTAGAAAAATTCAGACGATTTCGATACTTAGAAAAATTCAGTCGATTTCGGTACTTTAAAAAGACTCAGAAGTTTACGGTACTTAGAAAATTTGTGACGTTTTCAGTACTTAGAAAAATTCTGATGATTTCAGTACTTAGAAAAATTCTGACGATTTCGGTACTTAAAAAAATTCTGCCGATTACGATACTTATTAAACATTCAGAAGTTTTCGGTACTTAGAAAAATTCTGCCGATTTCGGTACTTAGAAAAATTCTGTTGATTACGGTACTTAGAAAAATTCTGTCGATTTCGGTACTTAGAAAAATTCTGTTGATTTTGGTACTTAGAAAATTTTTGACCTTTTCGGTTCTTAGAAAATATCTGACGTTTTCGATACTTAGAAAAGTTCTGTCGATTTCGGTACTTAGAAAACATTCAGAAGTCTTCGGTACTTAGAAAATTTCTGACGTATTCGGTACTTAGAAAATTTCTGACGTTTTCGGTACTTAGAAAAATTCTGCCGATTTCGGTACTTAGAAAAATTCTGTTGATTTCGTTACTTAGAAAATTTCTGTCGTTTTTGGTACTTAGAAAAATTCTGATGATTTCGGTACTTAGAAAAATTCTGAAAATTTCGGTACTTTGAAAATTTCTGACCTTTTCGGTATTTTGAAAATTTCAGACGCTTTCGGTACTTAGAAAAATTCAGACGATTTCGATACTTAGAAAAATTCAGTCGATTTCGGTACTTTGAAAAGACTCAGAAGTTTTCAGTACTTAGAAAATTTGTGACGTTTTCAGTACTTAGAAAAATTCTGCTGATTTCAGTACTTAGAAAAATTCTGACGATTTCGGTACTTAAAAAAATTCTGCCGATTTCGATACTTATTAAACATTCAGAAGTTTTCGGTACTTAGAAAAATTCCGTCGATTTCGGTACTTAGAAAAATTCTGTTGATTTTGGTACTTTGAAAAATTCTGTTGATTTTGGTACTTAGAAAATTTCTGACCTTTTCGGTACTTAGAAAATATCTGACGTTTTCGATACTTAGAAAATTTCTGACGTTTTCGGTACTTAGAAAAATGCTGCCGATTTCGGTACTTAGAAAAATTCTGTTGATTTCGGTACTTAGAAAAATTCTGTCGATTTCGGTACTTAGAAAAATTCTGTTGATTTTGGTACTTAGAAAATTTCTGACCTTTTCGGTACTTAGAAAATATCTGACGTTTTCGGTACTTAGAAAAATTCTTACGATTTCGATACTTATTAAACATTCAGAAGTTTTCGGTACTTACAAAAATTCTGCCGATTTCGTTACTTATTAAACATTCAGAAGTTTTTGGTACTTAGAAAAATTCCGACGATTTCGGTACTTAGAAAAATTCTGACGATTTCGATACTTAGAAAAATTCTGTCGATTTCGGTACTTTAAAAAGACTCAGAAGTTTTCGGTACTTAGAAAATTTGTGACGTTTTCAGTACTTAGAAAAATTCTGATGATTTCAGTACTTAGAAAAATTCTGACGATTTCGGTACTTAAAAAAATTCTGCCGATTACGATACTTATTAAACATTCAGAAGTTTTCGGTACTTAGAAAAATTCTGCCGATTTCGGTACTTAGAAAAATTCTGTTGATTACGGTACTTAGAAAAATTCTGTCGATTTCGGTACTTAGAAAAATTCTGTTGATTTTGGTACTTAGAAAATTTTTGACCTTTTCGGTTCTTAGAAAATATCTGACGTTTTCGATACTTAGAAAAGTTCTGTCGATTTCGGTACTTAGAAAACATTCAGAAGTCTTCGGTACTTAGAAAATTTCTGACGTATTCGGTACTTAGTAAATTTCTGACGTTTTCGGTACTTAGAAAAATTCTGCCGATTTCGGTACTTAAAAAAATTCTGTTGATTTCGGTACTTAGAAAAATTCTGTCGATTTCGGTACTTAGAAAAATTCTGTTGATTTTGGTACTTAGAAAATTTCTGACCTTTTCGGTACTTAGAAAATATCTGACGTGTTCAGTACTTAGAAAAATTCTGAAAATTTCGGTACTTAGAAAATTTCTGACCTTCTCGGTACTTAGAAATATTCAGAGGATTTCGGTACTTAGAAAATTTCTGATCTTTTCGGAACTTAGAAACTTTCTGACGTTTTCGGTACTTAGAAAAATTCAGACGATTTCGGTACTTAGAATATTTCTGACGTTTTCGGTACTTAGAAAAATTCTGTTGATTTTGGTACTTAGAAAAATTCTGTTGATTTTGGTACTTAGAAAAATTCTGTTGATTTCGGTTCTTAGAAAAGACTCGGAAGTTTTCGGTACTTAGAAAATTTCTGACGTTTTCGGTACTTAGAAAAATTCAGACGATTTCTGTACTTAGAATATTTCTGACGTTATCGGTACTTAGAAAATTTCTGACGTTTTCGGTACTTAGAAAAATTCTGATGATTTCGGAACTTAGAAAATTTCTGACCTTTTCGATACTTAGAAAATTTCTGACGATTTCGGTACTTAGAAAAATTCTGACAATTTCGGTACTTAGAAAAATTCCGACGATTTCGGTACTTAGAAAAATTCTGAAAATTTCGGTACTTAGAAAATTTCTGACGTTTTCGGTATTTTGAAAATTTCAGACGCTTTCGGTACTTAGAAAAATTCAGACGATTTCGATACTTAGAAAAATTCAGTCGATTTCGGTACTTTAAAAAGACTCAGAAGTTTACGGTACTTAGAAAATTTGTGACGTTTTCAGTACTTAGAAAAATTCTGATGATTTCAGTACTTAGAAAAATTCTGACGATTTCGGTACTTAAAAAAATTCTGCCGATTACGATACTTATTAAACATTCAGAAGTTTTCGGTACTTAGAAAAATTCTGCCGATTTCGGTACTTAGAAAAATTCTGTTGATTACGGTACTTAGAAAAATTCTGTCGATTTCGGTACTTAGAAAAATTCTGTTGATTTTGGTACTTAGAAAATTTTTGACCTTTTCGGTTCTTAGAAAATATCTGACGTTTTCGATACTTAGAAAAGTTCTGTCGATTTCGGTACTTAGAAAACATTCAGAAGTCTTCGGTACTTAGAAAATTTCTGACGTATTCGGTACTTAGAAAATTTCTGACGTTTTCGGTACTTAGAAAAATTCTGCCGATTTCGGTACTTAGAAAAATTCTGTTGATTTCGTTACTTAGAAAATTTCTGTCGTTTTTGGTACTTAGAAAAATTCTGATGATTTCGGTACTTAGAAAAATTCTGAAAATTTCGGTACTTTGAAAATTTCTGACCTTTTCGGTATTTTGAAAATTTCAGACGCTTTCGGTACTTAGAAAAATTCAGACGATTTCGATACTTAGAAAAATTCAGTCGATTTCGGTACTTTGAAAAGACTCAGAAGTTTTCAGTACTTAGAAAATTTGTGACGTTTTCAGTACTTAGAAAAATTCTGCTGATTTCAGTACTTAGAAAAATTCTGACGATTTCGGTACTTAAAAAAATTCTGCCGATTTCGATACTTATTAAACATTCAGAAGTTTTCGGTACTTAGAAAAATTCCGTCGATTTCGGTACTTAGAAAAATTCTGTTGATTTTGGTACTTTGAAAAATTCTGTTGATTTTGGTACTTAGAAAATTTCTGACCTTTTCGGTACTTAGAAAATATCTGACGTTTTCGATACTTAGAAAATTTCTGACGTTTTCGGTACTTAGAAAAATGCTGCCGATTTCGGTACTTAGAAAAATTCTGTTGATTTCGGTACTTAGAAAAATTCTGTCGATTTCGGTACTTAGAAAAATTCTGTTGATTTTGGTACTTAGAAAATTTCTGACCTTTTCGGTACTTAGAAAATATCTGACGTTTTCGGTACTTAGAAAAATTCTTACGATTTCGATACTTATTAAACATTCAGAAGTTTTCGGTACTTACAAAAATTCTGCCGATTTCGTTACTTATTAAACATTCAGAAGTTTTTGGTACTTAGAAAAATTCCGACGATTTCGGTACTTAGAAAAATTCTGACGATTTCGATACTTAGAAAAATTCTGTCGATTTCGGTACTTTAAAAAGACTCAGAAGTTTTCGGTACTTAGAAAATTTGTGACGTTTTCAGTACTTAGAAAAATTCTGATGATTTCAGTACTTAGAAAAATTCTGACGATTTCGGTACTTAAAAAAATTCTGCCGATTACGATACTTATTAAACATTCAGAAGTTTTCGGTACTTAGAAAAATTCTGCCGATTTCGGTACTTAGAAAAATTCTGTTGATTACGGTACTTAGAAAAATTCTGTCGATTTCGGTACTTAGAAAAATTCTGTTGATTTTGGTACTTAGAAAATTTTTGACCTTTTCGGTTCTTAGAAAATATCTGACGTTTTCGATACTTAGAAAAGTTCTGTCGATTTCGGTACTTAGAAAACATTCAGAAGTCTTCGGTACTTAGAAAATTTCTGACGTATTCGGTACTTAGTAAATTTCTGACGTTTTCGGTACTTAGAAAAATTCTGCCGATTTCGGAACTTAAAAAAATTCTGTTGATTTCGGTACTTAGAAAAATTCTGTCGATTTCGGTACTTAGAAAAATTCTGTTGATTTTGGTACTTAGAAAATTTCTGACCTTTTCGGTACTTAGAAAATATCTGACGTGTTCAGTACTTAGAAAAATTCTGAAAATTTCGGTACTTAGAAAATTTCTGACCTTCTCGGTACTTAGAAATATTCAGAGGATTTCGGTACTTAGAAAATTTCTGATCTTTTCGGAACTTAGAAACTTTCTGACGTTTTCGGTACTTAGAAAAATTCAGACGATTTCGGTACTTAGAATATTTCTGACGTTTTCGGTACTTAGAAAAATTCTGTTGATTTTGGTACTTAGAAAAATTCTGTTGATTTTGGTACTTAGAAAAATTCTGTTGATTTCGGTTCTTAGAAAAGACTCGGAAGTTTTCGGTACTTAGAAAATTTCTGACGTTTTCGGTACTTAGAAAAATTCAGACGATTTCTGTACTTAGAATATTTCTGACGTTATCGGTACTTAGAAAATTTCTGACGTTTTCGGTACTTAGAAAAATTCTGATGATTTCGGAACTTAGAAAATTTCTGACCTTTTCGATACTTAGAAAATTTCTAAAGATTTCGGTACTTAGAAAAATTCTGTTGATTTTGGTACTTAGAAAATTTCTGTCGTTTTTGGTATTCAGAAAAATTCTGATGATTTCGGTACTTAGAAAAATTCTGACAATTTCGGTAGTTAGAAAAATTCCGACGATTTCGGTACTGAGAAAAATTCTGAAAATTTCGGTACTTAGAAAATTTCTGACCTTTTCGGTATTTTGAAAATTTCAGACGCTTTCGGTACTTAGAAAAATTCAGACGATTTCGATACTTAGAAAAATTCAGTCGATTTCGGTACTTTGAAAAGACTCAGAAGTTTTCGGTACTTAGAAAATTTGTGACGTTTTCAGTACTTAGAAAAATTCTGATGATTTCAGTACTTAGAAAAATTCTGACGATTTCGGTACTTAAAAAAATTCTGCCGATTTCGATACTTATTAAACATTCAGAAGTTTTCGGTACTTAGAAAAATTCTGCCGATTTCGGTACATAGAAAAATTCTGTTGATTACGGTACTTAGAAAAATTCTGTCGATTTCGGTACTTAGAAAAATTCTGTTGATTTTGGTACTTAGAAAATTTTTGACCTTTTCGGTACTTAGAAAATATCTGACGTTTTCGATACTTAGAAAATTTCTGACGTTTTCGGTACTTAGAAAAATTCTGCCGATTTCGGTACTTAGAAAAATTCTGTTGATTTCGGTACTTAGAAAAATTCTGTTGATTTCGGTACTTAGAAAAATTCTGTCGATTTCGGTACTTAGAAAAATTCTGTTGATTTTGGTACTTAGAAAATTTCTGACCTTTTCGGTACTTAGAAAATATCTGACGTTTTCGGTACTTAGAAAAATTCTTACGATTTCGATACTTATTAAACATTCAGAAGTTTTCGGTACTTAGAAAAATTCTGCCGATTTCGTTACTTATTAAACATTCAGAAGTTTTTGGTACTTAGAAAAATTCTGCCGATTTCGGTACTTTGAAAAATTCTGACGATTTCGGTACTTAGAAAACATTCAGAAGTCTTCGGTACTTAGAAAATTTGTGACGTTTTCAGTACTTAGAAAAATTCTGACGATTTCAGTACTTAGAAAAATTCTGACGATTTCGGTACTTAAAAAAATTCTGCCGATTTCGATACTTATTAAACATTCAGAAGTTTTCGGTACTTAGAAAATTTCTGACGTTTTCGGTACTTAGAAAAATTCCGACGATTTCGGTACTTAGAAAAATTCTGTTGATTACGGTACTTAGAAAAATTCTTTCGATTTCGGTACTTAGAAAAATTCTGTTGATTTTGGTACTTAGAAAATTTCTGACGTTTTCGGTACTTAGAAAAATTCTGCCGATTTCGGTACTTAAAAAAATTCTGTTGATTTCGGTACTTAGAAAAATTCTGTCGATTTCGGTACTTAGAAAAATTCTGTTGATTTTGGTACTTAGAAAATTTCTGACCTTTTCGGTACTTAGAAAATATCTGACGTGTTCAGTACTTAGAAAAATTCTGAAAATTTCGGTACTTAGAAAATTTCTGACCTTCTCGGTACTTAGAAATATTCAGAGGATTTCGGTACTTAGAAAATTTCTGATCTTTTCGGAACTTAGAAACTTTCTGACGTTTTCGGTACTTAGAAAAATTCAGACGATTTCGGTACTTAGAATATTTCTGACGTTTTCGGTACTTAGAAAAATTCTGCCGATTTCGGTACTTAGAAAAATTCTGTTGATTTTGGTACTTAGAAACATTCTGTTGATTTTGGTACTTAGAAAAATTCTGTTGATTTCGGTACTTAGAAAAGACTCGGAAGTTTTCGGTACTTAGAAAATTTCTGACGTTTTCGGTACTTAGAAAAATTCAGACGATTTCTGTACTTAGAATATTTCTGACGTTATCGGTACTTAGAAAATTTCTGACGTTTTCGGTACTTAGAAAAATTCTGATGATTTCGGAACTTAGAAAATTTCTGACCTTTTCGATACTTAGAAAATTTCTAAAGATTTCGGTACTTAGAAAAATTCTGTTGATTTTGGTACTTAGAAAATTTCTGACCTTTTCGGTACTTAGAAAATATCTGACGTTTTCGGTACTTAGAAAAATTCTTACGATTTCGATACTTATTAAACATTCAGAAGTTTTCGGTACTTAGAAAAATTCTGCCGATTTCGTTACTTATTAAACATTCAGAAGTTTTTGGTACTTAGAAAAATTCTGCCGATTTCGGTACTTTGAAAAATTCTGTCGATTTCGGTACTTAGAAAACATTCAGAAGTCTTCGGTACTTAGAAAATTTGTGACGTTTTCAGTACTTAGAAAAATTCTGATGATTTCAGTACTTAGAAAAATTCTGACGATTTCGGTACTTAAAAAAATTCTGCCGATTTCGATACTTATTAAACATTCAGAAGTTTTCGGTACTTAGAAAAATTCTGCCGATTTCGGTACTTAGAAAAATTCTGTTGATTACGGTACTTAGAAAAATTCTTTCGATTTCGGTACTTAGAAAAATTCTGTTGATTTTGGTACTTAGAAAATTTCTGACGTTTTCGGTACTTAGAAAAATTCTGCCGATTTCGGTACTTAAAAAAATTCTGTTGATTTCGATACTTAGAAAAATTCTGTCGATTTCGGTACTTAGAAAAATTCTGTTGATTTTGGTACTTAAAAAATTTCTGACCTTTTCGGTACTTAGAAAATATCTGACGTTTTCGGTACTTAGAAAAATTCTTACGATTTCGATACTTATTAAACATTCAGAAGTTTTCGGTACTTAGAAAAATTCTGCCGATTTCGTTACTTATTAAACATTCAGAAGTTTTTGGTACTTAGAAAAATTCTGCCGATTTCGGTACTTAGAAAAATTCTGTTGATTTCGGTACTTAGAAAAATTCTGTCGATTTCGGTACTTAGAAAAATTCTGTTGATTTTGGTACTTAGAAAATTACTGACCTTTTCGGTACTTAGAAAATATCTGACGTTTTCGGTACTTCGAAAAATTCTGTCGATTTCGGTACTTTGAAAACATTCAGAAGTCTTCGGTACTTAGAAAATTTCTGACGTTTTCGGTACTTAGAAAAATTCCGACGATTTCGGTACTTAGAAAAATTCTGAAAATTTCGGTACTTAGAAAATTTCTGACCTTCTCGGTACTTAGAAATATTCAGAGGATTTCGGTACTTAGAAAATTTCTGACCTTTTCGGAACTTAGAAACTTTCTGACGTTTTCGGTATTTCGAAAATTTCAGACGATTTCGGTACTTAGAAAAATTCAGACGATTTCGGTACTTAGAATATTTCTGAAGTTATCGGTACTTAGAAAATTTCTGACCTTTTCGGAACTTAGAAAATTTCTGACCTTTTCGATACTTAGAAAATTTCTGACGATTTCGGTACTTAGAAAAATTCTGTTGATTTCGGTACTTAGAAAAATTCCGACGATTTCGGTACTTAGAACAATTCTGAAAATTTCGGTACTTAGAAAATTTCTGACCTTCTCGGTACTTAGAAAATTTTTGACCTTTTCGGTATTTCGAAAATTTCAGACGATTTCGGTACTTAGAAAAATTCAGACGATTTCGGTACTTAGAATATTTCTGACGTTATCGGTACTTAGAAAATTTCTGACGTTTTCGGTACTTAGAAAAATTCTGATGATTTCAGAATTTGGAAAATTTCTGCCTTTTTCGGTACTTTGAAAAGACTCAGAAGTTTTCTGTTGAATTTGGTACTTAGAAAAATTCCGTCGATTTCGGTACTTTGAAAAGACTCAGAAGTTTTTTTACTTAGAAAATTTCTGACCTTTTCGGTACTTAGAAAATATCTGACGTTTTCGGTACTTTGAAAAGACTCAGAAGTTTTCTGTTGAATTTGGTACTTAGAAAAATTCCGTCGATTTCGGGAAAAATTCTGTCGATTTCGGTACTTAGAAAACATTCAGAAGTCTTCGGTACTTAGAAAATTTCTGACGTTTTCGGTACTTAGAAAAATTCTTACGATTTCGATACTTATTAAACATTCAGAAGTTTTCGGTACTTAGAAAAATTCTGCCAATTTCGGTACTTAGAAAAATTCTGTTGATTTCGGAACTTGGAAAATTTCTGCCTTTTTCGGTACTTTGAAAAGTCTCAGAAGTTTTCAGTACTTAGAAAATTTCTGACGTTTTCGATACTTAGAAAATTTCTGACGTTTTCGGAACTTAGAAAAATTCTGCCGATTTCGGTACTTAGAAAATTTCTGTTGTTTTCGGTACTTAGAAAAATTCTGATGATTTCGGTACTTAGAAAAATTCTGACAATTTCGGTACTTAGAAAAATTCCGACGATTTCGGTACTTAGAAAATATCTGACGTTTTCGATAATTAGAAAATTTCTGACGTTTTCGGTACTTAGAAAAATTCTGCCGAATTCGGTACTTAGAAAATTTCTGTTGATTTCGGTACTTAGAAAAATTCTGTCGATTTCGGTACTTAGAAAAATTCTATTGATTTTGGTACTTAGAAAATTTCTCACCTTTTCGGTACTTAGAAAATATCTGACGTTTTCGGTACTTAGAAAAATCTGTCGATTTCGGTACTTAGAAAACATTCAGAAGTCTTCGGTACTTAGAAAATTTCTGACGTTTTCGGTACTTAGAAAAATTCTTACGATTTCGATACTTATTAAACATTCAGAATTTTCGGTACTTAGAAAAATTCTGCCGATTTCGTTACTTATTAAACATTCAGAAGTTTTTGGTACTTAGAAAAATTCTGCCGATTTCGGTACTTAGAAAAATTCTGTCGATTTCGGTACTTAGAAAAATTCTTTTGATTTCGGTACTTAGTAAAATTCTTTCGATTTCGGTACTTAGAAAAGACTCGGAAGTTTTTGGTACTTAGAAAATTTCTGACGTTTTCGGAACTTAGAAAAATTCTGTCGATTTTGGTACTTAGAAAAATTCAGAGGATTTCGGTACTTAGAATATTTCTGACGTTATCGGTACTTAGAAAATTTCTGACGTTTTCGGAACTTAGAAAAATTCTGTTGATTTCGGTACTTAGAAAAATTCTATCGATTTCGGTACTTAGAAAAATTCTGTTGATTTTGGTACTTAGAAAATTTCTGACCTTTTCGGTACTTAGAAAATATCTGACGTTTTCGGTACTTAGAAAAATTCTGTCGATTTCGGTACTTTGAAAACATTCAGAAGTCTTCGGTACTTAGAAAATTTCTGACGTTTTCGGTACTTAGAAAAATTCCGACGATTTCGGTACTTAGAAAAATTCTGAAAATTTCGGTACTTAGAAAATTTCTGACCTTCTCGGTACTTAGAAAATTTCTGACCTTTTCGGTATTTCGAAAATTTCAGACGATTTCGGTACTTAGAAAAATTCAGACGATTTCGGTACTTAGAATATTTCTGACGTTATCGGTACTTAGAAAATTTCTGCCTTTTTCGGTACTTTGAAAAGACTCAGAAGTTTTCTGTTGAATTTGGTACTTAGAAAAATTCTGTCGATTTCGGTACTTTGAAAATTTCAGACGTTTTCGGTACTTAGAAAATTTCCGACGATTTCGGTACTTAGAAAAATTCTGTTGATTTCGGTACTTAGAAAAATTCTGTCGATTTCCGTACTTAGAAAAATTCTGTTGATTTTGGTACTTAGAAAATTTCTGACCTTTTCGGTACTTAGAAAATATCTGACGTTTTCGGTACTTAGAAAAATTCTTACGATTTCGATACTTATTAAACATTCAGAAGTTTTCGGTACTTAGAAAAATTCTGCCGATTTCGTTACTTATTAAACATTCAGAAGTTTTTGGTACTTAGAAAAATTCTGCCGATTTCGGTACTTAGAAAAATTCTGTTGATTTCGGTACTTAGAAAAATTCCGACGATTTCGGTACTTAGAACAATTCTGAAAATTTCGGTACTTAGAAAATTTCTGACCTTCTCGGTACTTAGAAAATTTCTGACCTTTTCGGTATTTCGAAAATTTCAGACGATTTCGGTACTTAGAAAAATTCAGACGATTTCGGTACTTAGAATATTTCTGACGTTATCGGTACTTAGAAAATTTCTGACGTTTTCGGTACTTAGAAAAATTCTGATGATTTCAGAATTTGGAAAATTTCTGCCTTTTTCGGTACTTTGAAAAGACTCAGAAGTTTTCTGTTGAATTTGGTACTTAGAAAAATTCCGTCGATTTCGATACTTTGAAAAGACTCAGAAGTTTTTTTACTTAGAAAATTTCTGACGTTTTCGGTACTTAGAAAAATTCTGTCGATTTCGGTACTTAGAAAACATTCAGAAGTCTTCGGTACTTAGAAAATTTCTGACGTTTTCGGTACTTAGAAAAATTCTTACGATTTCGATACTTATTAAACGTTTAGAAGTTTTCGGTACTTAGAAAAATTCTGCCAATTTCGGTACTTAGAAAAATTCTGTTGATTTCGGAACTTGGAAAATTTCTGCCTTTTTCGGTACTTTGAAAAGTCTCAGAAGTTTTCAGTACTTAGAAAATTTCTGACGTTTTCGATACTTAGAAAATTTCTGACGTTTTCGGTACTTAGAAAAATTCTGCCGATTTCTGTACTTAGAAAATTTCTGTTGTTTTCGGTACTTAGAAAAATTCTGATGATTTCGGTACTTAGAAAAATTCTGACAATTTCGGTACTTAGAAAAATTCCGACGATTTCGGTACTTAGAAAATATCTGACGTTTTCGATAATTAGAAAATTTCTGACGTTTTCGGTACTTAGAAAAATTCTGCCGAATTCGGTACTTAGAAAAATTCTGTTGATTTCGGTACTTAGAAAAATTCTGTCGATTTCGGTACTTAGAAAAATTCTATTGATTTTGGTACTTAGAAAATTTCTCACCTTTTCGGTACTTAGAAAATATCTGACGTTTTCGGTACTTAGAAAAATCTGTCGATTTCGGTACTTAGAAAACATTCAGAAGTCTTCGGTACTTAGAAAATTTCTGACGTTTTCGGTACTTAGAAAAATTCTTACGATTTCGATACTTATTAAACATTCAGAATTTTCGGTACTTAGAAAAATTCTGCCGATTTCGTTACTTATTAAACATTCAGAAGTTTTTGGTACTTAGAAAAATTCTGCCGATTTCGGTACTTAGAAAAATTCTGTCGATTTCGGTACTTAGAAAAATTCTTTTGATTTCGGTACTTAGTAAAATTCTTTCGATTTCGGTACTTAGAAAAGACTCGGAAGTTTTTGGTACTTAGAAAATTTCTGACGTTTTCGGAACTTAGAAAAATTCTGTCGATTTTGGTACTTAGAAAAATTCAGAGGATTTCGGTACTTAGAATATTTCTGACGTTATCGGTATTTCGAAAATTTCAGACGCTTTCGGTACTTAGAAAAATTCAGACGATTTCGATACTTAGAAAAATTCAGTCGATTTCGGTACTTTGAAAAGACTCAGAAGTTTTCAGTACTTAGAAAATTTGTGACGTTTTCAGTACTTAGAAAAATTCTGCTGATTTCAGTACTTAGAAAAATTCTGACGATTTCGGTACTTAAAAAAATTCTGCCGATTTCGATACTTATTAAACATTCAGAAGTTTTCGGTACTTAGAAAAATTCCGTCGATTTCGGTACTTAGAAAAATTCTGTTGATTTTGGTACTTTGAAAAATTCTGTTGATTTTGGTACTTAGAAAATTTCTGACCTTTTCGGTACTTAGAAAATATCTGACGTTTTCGATACTTAGAAAATTTCTGACGTTTTCGGTACTTAGAAAAATGCTGCCGATTTCGGTACTTAGAAAAATTCTGTTGATTTCGGTACTTAGAAAAATTCTGTCGATTTCGGTACTTAGAAAAATTCTGTTGATTTTGGTACTTAGAAAATTTCTGACCTTTTCGGTACTTAGAAAATATCTGACGTTTTCGGTACTTAGAAAAATTCTTACGATTTCGATACTTATTAAACATTCAGAAGTTTTCGGTACTTACAAAATTTCTGCCGATTTCGTTACTTATTAAACATTCAGAAGTTTTTGGTACTTAGAAAAATTCCGACGATTTCGGTACTTAGAAAAATTCTGACGATTTCGATACTTAGAAAAATTCTGTCGATTTCGGTACTTTAAAAAGACTCAGAAGTTTTCGGTACTTAGAAAATTTGTGACGTTTTCAGTACTTAGAAAAATTCTGATGATTTCAGTACTTAGAAAAATTCTGACGATTTCGGTACTTAAAAAAATTCTGCCGATTACGATACTTATTAAACATTCAGAAGTTTTCGGTACTTAGAAAAATTCTGCCGATTTCGGTACTTAGAAAAATTCTGTTGATTACGGTACTTAGAAAAATTCTGTCGATTTCGGTACTTAGAAAAATTCTGTTGATTTTGGTACTTAGAAAATTTTTGACCTTTTCGGTTCTTAGAAAATATCTGACGTTTTCGATACTTAGAAAAGTTCTGTCGATTTCGGTACTTAGAAAACATTCAGAAGTCTTCGGTACTTAGAAAATTTCTGACGTATTCGGTACTTAGTAAATTTCTGACGTTTTCGGTACTTAGAAAAATTCTGCCGATTTCGGTACTTAAAAAAATTCTGTTGATTTCGGTACTTAGAAAAATTCTGTCGATTTCGGTACTTAGAAAAATTCTGTTGATTTTGGTACTTAGAAAATTTCTGACCTTTTCGGTACTTAGAAAATATCTGACGTGTTCAGTACTTAGAAAAATTCTGAAAATTTCGGTACTTAGAAAATTTCTGACCTTCTCGGTACTTAGAAATATTCAGAGGATTTCGGTACTTAGAAAATTTCTGATCTTTTCGGAACTTAGAAACTTTCTGACGTTTTCGGTACTTAGAAAAATTCAGACGATTTCGGTACTTAGAATATTTCTGACGTTTTCGGTACTTAGAAAAATTCTGCCGATTTCGGTACTTAGAAAAATTCTGTTGATTTTGGTACTTAGAAAAATTCTGTTGATTTTGGTACTTAGAAAAATTCTGTTGATTTCGGTTCTTAGAAAAGACTCGGAAGTTTTCGGTACTTAGAAAATTTCTGACGTTTTCGGTACTTAGAAAAATTCAGACGATTTCTGTACTTAGAATATTTCTGACGTTATCGGTACTTAGAAAATTTCTGACGTTTTCGGTACTTAGAAAAATTCTGATGATTTCGGAACTTAGAAAATTTCTGACCTTTTCGATACTTAGAAAATTTCTAAAGATTTCGGTACTTAGAAAAATTCTGTTGATTTTGGTACTTAGAAAATTTCTGTCGTTTTTGGTATTCAGAAAAATTCTGATGATTTCGGTACTTAGAAAAATTCTGACAATTTCGGTAGTTAGAAAAATTCCGACGATTTCGGTACTGAGAAAAATTCTGAAAATTTCGGTACTTAGAAAATTTCTGACCTTTTCGGTATTTTGAAAATTTCAGACGCTTTCGGTACTTAGAAAAATTCAGACGATTTCGATACTTAGAAAAATTCAGTCGATTTCGGTACTTTGAAAAGACTCAGAAGTTTTCGGTACTTAGAAAATTTGTGACGTTTTCAGTACTTAGAAAAATTCTGATGATTTCAGTACTTAGAAAAATTCTGACGATTTCGGTACTTAAAAAAATTCTGCCGATTTCGATACTTATTAAACATTCAGAAGTTTTCGGTACTTAGAAAAATTCTGCCGATTTCGGTACATAGAAAAATTCTGTTGATTACGGTACTTAGAAAAATTCTGTCGATTTCGGTACTTAGAAAAATTCTGTTGATTTTGGTACTTAGAAAATTTTTGACCTTTTCGGTACTTAGAAAATATCTGACGTTTTCGATACTTAGAAAATTTCTGACGTTTTCGGTACTTAGAAAAATTCTGCCGATTTCGGTACTTAGAAAAATTCTGTTGATTTCGGTACTTAGAAAAATTCTGTTGATTTCGGTACTTAGAAAAATTCTGTCGATTTCGGTACTTAGAAAAATTCTGTTGATTTTGGTACTTAGAAAATTTCTGACCTTTTCGGTACTTAGAAAATATCTGACGTTTTCGGTACTTAGAAAAATTCTTACGATTTCGATACTTATTAAACATTCAGAAGTTTTCGGTACTTAGAAAAATTCTGCCGATTTCGTTACTTATTAAACATTCAGAAGTTTTTGGTACTTAGAAAAATTCTGCCGATTTCGGTACTTTGAAAAATTCTGACGATTTCGGTACTTAGAAAACATTCAGAAGTCTTCGGTACTTAGAAAATTTGTGACGTTTTCAGTACTTAGAAAAATTCTGACGATTTCAGTACTTAGAAAAATTCTGACGATTTCGGTACTTAAAAAAATTCTGCCGATTTCGATACTTATTAAACATTCAGAAGTTTTCGGTACTTAGAAAATTTCTGACGTTTTCGGTACTTAGAAAAATTCCGACGATTTCGGTACTTAGAAAAATTCTGTTGATTACGGTACTTAGAAAAATTCTTTCGATTTCGGTACTTAGAAAAATTCTGTTGATTTTGGTACTTAGAAAATTTCTGACGTTTTCGGTACTTAGAAAAATTCTGCCGATTTCGGTACTTAAAAAAATTCTGTTGATTTCGGTACTTAGAAAAATTCTGTCGATTTCGGTACTTAGAAAAATTCTGTTGATTTTGGTACTTAGAAAATTTCTGACCTTTTCGGTACTTAGAAAATATCTGACGTGTTCAGTACTTAGAAAAATTCTGAAAATTTCGGTACTTAGAAAATTTCTGACCTTCTCGGTACTTAGAAATATTCAGAGGATTTCGGTACTTAGAAAATTTCTGATCTTTTCGGAACTTAGAAACTTTCTGACGTTTTCGGTACTTAGAAAAATTCAGACGATTTCGGTACTTAGAATATTTCTGACGTTTTCGGTACTTAGAAAAATTCTGCCGATTTCGGTACTTAGAAAAATTCTGTTGATTTTGGTACTTAGAAAAATTCTGTTGATTTTGGTACTTAGAAAAATTCTGTTGATTTCGGTACTTAGAAAAGACTCGGAAGTTTTCGGTACTTAGAAAATTTCTGACGTTTTCGGTACTTAGAAAAATTCAGACGATTTCTGTACTTAGAATATTTCTGACGTTATCGGTACTTAGAAAATTTCTGACGTTTTCGGTACTTAGAAAAATTCTGATGATTTCGGAACTTAGAAAATTTCTGACCTTTTCGATACTTAGAAAATTTCTAAAGATTTCGGTACTTAGAAAAATTCTGTTGATTTTGGTACTTAGAAAATTTCTGACCTTTTCGGTACTTAGAAAATATCTGACGTTTTCGGTACTTAGAAAAATTCTTACGATTTCGATACTTATTAAACATTCAGAAGTTTTCGGTACTTAGAAAAATTCTGCCGATTTCGTTACTTATTAAACATTCAGAAGTTTTTGGTACTTAGAAAAATTCTGCCGATTTCGGTACTTTGAAAAATTCTGTCGATTTCGGTACTTAGAAAACATTCAGAAGTCTTCGGTACTTAGAAAATTTGTGACGTTTTCAGTACTTAGAAAAATTCTGATGATTTCAGTACTTAGAAAAATTCTGACGATTTCGGTACTTAAAAAAATTCTGCCGATTTCGATACTTATTAAACATTCAGAAGTTTTCGGTACTTAGAAAAATTCTGCCGATTTCGGTACTTAGAAAAATTCTGTTGATTACGGTACTTAGAAAAATTCTTTCGATTTCGGTACTTAGAAAAATTCTGTTGATTTTGGTACTTAGAAAATTTCTGACGTTTTCGGTACTTAGAAAAATTCTGCCGATTTCGGTACTTAAAAAAATTCTGTTGATTTCGATACTTAGAAAAATTCTGTCGATTTCGGTACTTAGAAAAATTCTGTTGATTTTGGTACTTAAAAAATTTCTGACCTTTTCGGTACTTAGAAAATATCTGACGTTTTCGGTACTTAGAAAAATTCTTACGATTTCGATACTTATTAAACATTCAGAAGTTTTCGGTACTTAGAAAAATTCTGCCGATTTCGTTACTTATTAAACATTCAGAAGTTTTTGGTACTTAGAAAAATTCTGCCGATTTCGGTACTTAGAAAAATTCTGTTGATTTCGGTACTTAGAAAAATTCTGTCGATTTCGGTACTTAGAAAAATTCTGTTGATTTTGGTACTTAGAAAATTACTGACCTTTTCGGTACTTAGAAAATATCTGACGTTTTCGGTACTTCGAAAAATTCTGTCGATTTCGGTACTTTGAAAACATTCAGAAGTCTTCGGTACTTAGAAAATTTCTGACGTTTTCGGTACTTAGAAAAATTCCGACGATTTCGGTACTTAGAAAAATTCTGAAAATTTCGGTACTTAGAAAATTTCTGACCTTCTCGGTACTTAGAAATATTCAGAGGATTTCGGTACTTAGAAAATTTCTGACCTTTTCGGAACTTAGAAACTTTCTGACGTTTTCGGTACTTAGAAAAATTCAGACGATTTCGGTACTTAGAATATTTCTGAAGTTATCGGTACTTAGAAAATTTCTGACCTTTTCGGAACTTAGAAAATTTCTGACCTTTTCGATACTTAGAAAATTTCTGACGATTTCGGTACTTAGAAAAATTCTGTTGATTTCGGTACTTAGAAAAATTCCGACGATTTCGGTACTTAGAACAATTCTGAAAATTTCGGTACTTAGAAAATTTCTGACCTTCTCGGTACTTAGAAAATTTTTGACCTTTTCGGTATTTCGAAAATTTCAGACGATTTCGGTACTTAGAAAAATTCAGACGATTTCGGTACTTAGAATATTTCTGACGTTATCGGTACTTAGAAAATTTCTGACGTTTTCGGTACTTAGAAAAATTCTGATGATTTCAGAATTTGGAAAATTTCTGCCTTTTTCGGTACTTTGAAAAGACTCAGAAGTTTTCTGTTGAATTTGGTACTTAGAAAAATTCCGTCGATTTCGGTACTTTGAAAAGACTCAGAAGTTTTTTTACTTAGAAAATTTCTGACCTTTTCGGTACTTAGAAAATATCTGACGTTTTCGGTACTTTGAAAAGACTCAGAAGTTTTCTGTTGAATTTGGTACTTAGAAAAATTCCGTCGATTTCGGGAAAAATTCTGTCGATTTCGGTACTTAGAAAACATTCAGAAGTCTTCGGTACTTAGAAAATTTCTGACGTTTTCGGTACTTAGAAAAATTCTTACGATTTCGATACTTATTAAACATTCAGAAGTTTTCGGTACTTAGAAAAATTCTGCCAATTTCGGTACTTAGAAAAATTCTGTTGATTTCGGAACTTGGAAAATTTCTGCCTTTTTCGGTACTTTGAAAAGTCTCAGAAGTTTTCAGTACTTAGAAAATTTCTGACGTTTTCGATACTTAGAAAATTTCTGACGTTTTCGGAACTTAGAAAAATTCTGCCGATTTCGGTACTTAGAAAATTTCTGTTGTTTTCGGTACTTAGAAAAATTCTGATGATTTCGGTACTTAGAAAAATTCTGACAATTTCGGTACTTAGAAAAATTCTGACGATTTCGGTACTTAGAAAATATCTGACGTTTTCGATAATTAGAAAATTTCTGACGTTTTCGGTACTTAGAAAAATTCTGCCGAATTCGGTACTTAGAAAATTTCTGTTGATTTCGGTACTTAGAAAAATTCTGTCGATTTCGGTACTTAGAAAAATTCTATTGATTTTGGTACTTAGAAAATTTCTCACCTTTTCGGTACTTAGAAAATATCTGACGTTTTCGGTACTTAGAAAAATCTGTCGATTTCGGTACTTAGAAAACATTCAGAAGTCTTCGGTACTTAGAAAATTTCTGACGTTTTCGGTACTTAGAAAAATTCTTACGATTTCGATACTTATTAAACATTCAGAATTTTCGGTACTTAGAAAAATTCTGCCGATTTCGTTACTTATTAAACATTCAGAAGTTTTTGGTACTTAGAAAAATTCTGCCGATTTCGGTACTTAGAAAAATTCTGTCGATTTCGGTACTTAGAAAAATTCTTTTGATTTCGGTACTTAGTAAAATTCTTTCGATTTCGGTACTTAGAAAAGACTCGGAAGTTTTTGGTACTTAGAAAATTTCTGACGTTTTCGGAACTTAGAAAAATTCTGTCGATTTTGGTACTTAGAAAAATTCAGAGGATTTCGGTACTTAGAATATTTCTGACGTTATCGGTACTTAGAAAATTTCTGACGTTTTCGGAACTTAGAAAAATTCTGTTGATTTCGGTACTTAGAAAAATTCTATCGATTTCGGTACTTAGAAAAATTCTGTTGATTTTGGTACTTAGAAAATTTCTGACCTTTTCGGTACTTAGAAAATATCTGACGTTTTCGGTACTTAGAAAAATTCTGTCGATTTCGGTACTTTGAAAACATTCAGAAGTCTTCGGTACTTAGAAAATTTCTGACGTTTTCGGTACTTAGAAAAATTCCGACGATTTCGGTACTTAGAAAAATTCTGAAAATTTCGGTACTTAGAAAATTTCTGACCTTCTCGGTACTTAGAAAATTTCTGACCTTTTCGGTATTTCGAAAATTTCAGACGATTTCGGTACTTAGAAAAATTCAGACGATTTCGGTACTTAGAATATTTCTGACGTTATCGGTACTTAGAAAATTTCTGCCTTTTTCGGTACTTTGAAAAGACTCAGAAGTTTTCTGTTGAATTTGGTACTTAGAAAAATTCTGTCGATTTCGGTACTTAGAAAATTTCCGACGATTTCGGTACTTAGAAAAATTCTGTTGATTTCGGTACTTAGAAAAATTCTGTCGATTTCCGTACTTAGAAAAATTCTGTTGATTTTGGTACTTAGAAAATTTCTGACCTTTTCGGTACTTAGAAAATATCTGACGTTTTCGGTACTTAGAAAAATTCTTACGATTTCGATACTTATTAAACATTCAGAAGTTTTCGGTACTTAGAAAAATTCTGCCGATTTCGTTACTTATTAAACATTCAGAAGTTTTTGGTACTTAGAAAAATTCTGCCGATTTCGGTACTTAGAAAAATTCTGTTGATTTCGGTACTTAGAAAAATTCCGACGATTTCGGTACTTAGAACAATTCTGAAAATTTCGGTACTTAGAAAATTTCTGACCTTCTCGGTACTTAGAAAATTTCTGACCTTTTCGGTATTTCGAAAATTTCAGACGATTTCGGTACTTAGAAAAATTCAGACGATTTCGGTACTTAGAATATTTCTGACGTTATCGGTACTTAGAAAATTTCTGACGTTTTCGGTACTTAGAAAAATTCTGATGATTTCAGAATTTGGAAAATTTCTGCCTTTTTCGGTACTTTGAAAAGACTCAGAAGTTTTCTGTTGAATTTGGTACTTAGAAAAATTCCGTCGATTTCGATACTTTGAAAAGACTCAGAAGTTTTTTTACTTAGAAAATTTCTGACGTTTTCGGTACTTAGAAAAATTCTGTCGATTTCGGTACTTAGAAAACATTCAGAAGTCTTCGGTACTTAGAAAATTTCTGACGTTTTCGGTACTTAGAAAAATTCTTACGATTTCGATACTTATTAAACGTTTAGAAGTTTTCGGTACTTAGAAAAATTCTGCCAATTTCGGTACTTAGAAAAATTCTGTTGATTTCGGAACTTGGAAAATTTCTGCCTTTTTCGGTACTTTGAAAAGTCTCAGAAGTTTTCAGTACTTAGAAAATTTCTGACGTTTTCGATACTTAGAAAATTTCTGACGTTTTCGGTACTTAGAAAAATTCTGCCGATTTCGGTACTTAGAAAATTTCTGTTGTTTTCGGTACTTAGAAAAATTCTGATGATTTCGGTACTTAGAAAAATTCTGACAATTTCCGTACTTAGAAAAATTCCGACGATTTCGGTACTTAGAAAATATCTGACGTTTTCGATAATTAGAAAATTTCTGACGTTTTCGGTACTTAGAAAAATTCTGCCGAATTCGGTACTTAGAAAAATTCTGTTGATTTCGGTACTTAGAAAAATTCTGTCGATTTCGGTACTTAGAAAAATTCTATTGATTTTGGTACTTAGAAAATTTCTCACCTTTTCGGTACTTAGAAAATATCTGACGTTTTCGGTACTTAGAAAAATCTGTCGATTTCGGTACTTAGAAAACATTCAGAAGTCTTCGGTACTTAGAAAATTTCTGACGTTTTCGGTACTTAGAAAAATTCTTACGATTTCGATACTTATTAAACATTCAGAATTTTCGGTACTTAGAAAAATTCTGCCGATTTCGTTACTTATTAAACATTCAGAAGTTTTTGGTACTTAGAAAAATTCTGCCGATTTCGGTACTTAGAAAAATTCTGTCGATTTCGGTACTTAGAAAAATTCTTTTGATTTCGGTACTTAGTAAAATTCTTTCGATTTCGGTACTTAGAAAAGACTCGGAAGTTTTTGGTACTTAGAAAATTTCTGACGTTTTCGGAACTTAGAAAAATTCTGTCGATTTTGGTACTTAGAAAAATTCAGAGGATTTCGGTACTTAGAATATTTCTGACGTTATCGGTACTTAGAAAATTTCTGACGTTTTCGGAACTTAGAAAAATTCTGTTGATTTCGGTACTTAGAAAAATTCTATCGATTTCGGTACTTAGAAAAATTCTGTTGATTTTGGTACTTAGAAAATTTCTGACCTTTTCGGTACTTAGAAAATATCTGACGTTTTCGGTACTTAGAAAAATTCTGTCGATTTCGGTACTTTGAAAACATTCAGAAGTCTTCGGTACTTAGAAAATTTCTGACGTTTTCGGTACTTAGAAAAATTCCGACGATTTCGGTACTTAGAAAAATTCTGAAAATTTCGGTACTTAGAAAATTTCTGACCTTCTCGGTACTTAGAAAATTTCTGACCTTTTCGGTATTTCGAAAATTTCAGACGATTTCGGTACTTAGAAAAATTCAGACGATTTCGGTACTTAGAATATTTCTGACGTTATCGGTACTTAGAAAATTTCTGCCTTTTTCGGTACTTTGAAAAGACTCAGAAGTTTTCTGTTGAATTTGGTACTTAGAAAAATTCTGTCGATTTCGGTACTTTGAAAATTTCAGACGTTTTCGGTACTTAGAAAATTTCCGACGATTTCGGTACTTAGAAAAATTCTGTTGATTTCGGTACTTAGAAAAATTCTGTCGATTTCCGTACTTAGAAAAATTCTGTTGATTTTGGTACTTAGAAAATTTCTGACCTTTTCGGTACTTAGAAAATATCTGACGTTTTCGGTACTTAGAAAAATTCTTACGATTTCGATACTTATTAAACATTCAGAAGTTTTCGGTACTTAGAAAAATTCTGCCGATTTCGTTACTTATTAAACATTCAGAAGTTTTTGGTACTTCGAAAAATTCTGCCGATTTCGGTACTTAGAAAAATTCTGTTGATTTCGGTACTTAGAAAAATTCCGACGATTTCGGTACTTAGAACAATTCTGAAAATTTCGGTACTTAGAAAATTTCTGACCTTCTCGGTACTTAGAAAATTTCTGACCTTTTCGGTATTTCGAAAATTTCAGACGATTTCGGTACTTAGAAAAATTCAGACGATTTCGGTACTTAGAATATTTCTGACGTTTTCGGTACTTAGAAAAATTCTTACGATTTCGATACTTATTAAACATTCAGAATTTTCGGTACTTAGAAAAATTCTGCCGATTTCGTTACTTATTAAACATTCAGAAGTTTTTGGTACTTAGAAAAATTCTGCCGATTTCGGTACTTAGAAAAATTCTGTCGATTTCGGTACTTAGAAAAATTCTTTTGATTTCGGTACTTAGTAAAATTCTTTCGATTTCGGTACTTAGAAAAGACTCGGAAGTTTTTGGTACTTAGAAAATTTCTGACGTTTTCGGAACTTAGAAAAATTCTGTCGATTTTGGTACTTAGAAAAATTCAGAGGATTTCGGTACTTAGAATATTTCTGACGTTATCGGTACTTAGAAAATTTCTGACGTTTTCGGAACTTAGAAAAATTCTGTTGATTTCGGTACTTAGAAAAATTCTATCGATTTCGGTACTTAGAAAAATTCTGTTGATTTTGGTACTTAGAAAATTTCTGACCTTTTCGGTACTTAGAAAATATCTGACGTTTTCGGTACTTAGAAAAATTCTGTCGATTTCGGTACTTTGAAAACATTCAGAAGTCTTCGGTACTTAGAAAATTTCTGACGTTTTCGGTACTTAGAAAAATTCCGACGATTTCGGTACTTAGAAAAATTCTGAAAATTTCGGTACTTAGAAAATTTCTGACCTTCTCGGTACTTAGAAAATTTCTGACCTTTTCGGTATTTCGAAAATTTCAGACGATTTCGGTACTTAGAAAAATTCAGACGATTTCGGTACTTAGAATATTTCTGACGTTATCGGTACTTAGAAAATTTCTGCCTTTTTCGGTACTTTGAAAAGACTCAGAAGTTTTCTGTTGAATTTGGTACTTAGAAAAATTCTGTCGATTTCGGTACTTTGAAAATTTCAGACGTTTTCGGTACTTAGAAAATTTCCGACGATTTCGGTACTTAGAAAAATTCTGTTGATTTCGGTACTTAGAAAAATTCTGTCGATTTCCGTACTTAGAAAAATTCTGTTGATTTTGGTACTTAGAAAATTTCTGACCTTTTCGGTACTTAGAAAATATCTGACGTTTTCGGTACTTAGAAAAATTCTTACGATTTCGATACTTATTAAACATTCAGAAGTTTTCGGTACTTAGAAAAATTCTGCCGATTTCGTTACTTATTAAACATTCAGAAGTTTTTGGTACTTAGAAAAATTCTGCCGATTTCGGTACTTAGAAAAATTCTGTTGATTTCGGTACTTAGAAAAATTCCGACGATTTCGGTACTTAGAACAATTCTGAAAATTTCGGTACTTAGAAAATTTCTGACCTTCTCGGTACTTAGAAAATTTCTGACCTTTTCGGTATTTCGAAAATTTCAGACGATTTCGGTACTTAGAAAAATTCAGACGATTTCGGTACTTAGAATATTTCTGACGATATCGGTACTTAGAAAATTTCTGCCTTTTTCGGTACTTTGAAAAGACTCAGAAGTTTTCTGTTGAATTTGGTACTTAGAAAAATTCCGTCGATTTCGGTACTTTGAAAAGACTCAGAAGTTTTTTACTTAGAAAATTTCTGACCTTTTCGGTACTTAGAAAATATCTGACGTTTTCGGTACTTAGAAAAATTCTGTCGATTTCGGTACTTAGAAAACATTCAGAAGTCTTCGGTACTTGGAAAATTTCTGACGTTTTCGGTACTTAGAAAAATTCTTACGATTTCGATACTTATTAAACATTCAGAAGTTTTCGGTACTTAGAAAAATTCTGCCAATTTCGGTACTTAGAAAAATTCTGTTGATTTCGGAACTTGGAAAATTTCTGCCTTTTTCGGTACTTTGAAAAGTCTCAGAAGTTTTCAGTACTTAGAAAATTTCTGACGTTTTCGATACTTAGAAAATTTCTGACGTTTTCGGTACTTAGAAAAATTCTGCCGATTTCGGTACTTAGAAAATTTCTGTTGTTTTCGGTACTTAGAAAAATTCTGATAATTTCGGTACTTAGAAAAATTCTGACAATTTCGGTACTTAGAAAAATTCCGACGATTTCGGTACTTAGAAAATATCTGACGTTTTCGATAATTAGAAAATTTCTGACGTTTTCGGTACTTAGAAAAATTCTGCCAAATTCGGTACTTAGAAAAATTCTGTTGATTTCGGTACTTAGAAAAATTCTGTCGATTTCGGTACTTAGAAAAATTCTATTGGTTTTGGTACTTAGAAAATTTCTCACATTTTCGGTACTTAGAAAATATCTGACGTTTTCGGTACTTAGAAAAATCTGTCGATTTCGGTACTTAGAAAACATTCAGAAGTCTTCGGTACTTAGAAAATTTCTGACGTTTTCGGTACTTAGAAAAATTCTTACGATTTCGATACTTATTAAACATTCAGAAGTTTTCGGTACTTAGAAAAGTTCTGCCGATTTCGGTACTTAGAAAAATTCTGTTGATTTCGGTACTTAGTAAAATTCTTTCGATTTCGGTACTTAGAAAAGACTCGGAAGTTTTCGGTACTTAGAAAATTTCTGACGTTTTCGGTACTTAGAAAAATTCAGACGTTTTCGGTACTTAGAAAATTCTGATGATTTCGGAACTTAGAAAAATTCTGTCGATTTCGGTACTTAGAAAAATTCAGAGGATTTCGGTACTTAGAAAATTTTCGACCTTTTCGGAACTTAGAAAATTTCTGACCTTTTCGATACTTAGAAAATTTCTGACGATTTCGGTACTTAGAAAAATTCTGTTGATTTCGTTACTTTGAAACTTTCTGTCGTTTTCGGTACTTAGAAAAATTCTGATGATTTCGGTACTTAGAAAAATTCTGATTATTTCGGATCTTAGAAAATTTCTGACCTTTTTGGTACTTAGAAAATTTCTGACGTTTTCGGTACTTAGAAAAATTCTGTCGATTTCGGTACTTAGAAAACATTCAGAAGTTTTCGGTACTTAGAAAATTTCTGCCTTTTTCAGTACTTAGAAAACATTGAAAAGTTTTCGGCACTTAGAAAAATTCTGTCGAATTCGGTAGTTAGAAAAATTCAGTTGATTTCGGTACTTAGAAAAATTCTGACGTTTTCGGTACTTAGAAAACATTCAGAAGTCTTCGGTACTTAGAAAAATTCTGACGATTTCGGTACTTAGAAAAGTCTGACGATTACAGTACTTAGAAAAATTCTGATTATTTCGGATCTTAGAAAATTTCTGACCTTTTTGGTACTTAGAAAATTTCTGACGTTTTCGGTACTTAGAAAAATTCTGTCGATTTCGGTACTTAGAAAACATTCAGAAGTTTTCTGCACTTAGAAAAATTCTGTCGAATTCGGTACTTAGAAAAATTCTGTTGATTTCGGTACTTAGAAAAATTCTGTCGATTTCGGTACTTTGAAAATTTCCATGAAATATTTCTAAGTATGAAAATCTTCTGAATTATTCAAAGTCAAAACCGATTGAAAATATTACTAAGTCAGAAATACCATGAAATATTTCTAAGTACGAAAATCTTCTGAATTTTTCAAAGTCAAAACCGTTTGAAAAAATTACTAATTTTGAAATACCATGAAATATTTCTAAGTACGAAAATCTGCTGAAATTTTCAAAGTCAAAACCGTTTGAAAATATTACAAAGTCTGAAATACCATGAAATATTTCTTAGTACGAAAAACTTCTGAATAAGTCAAAACCGTTTGAAAATATTTCTAAATTTGAAATACCATGAAATATTTCTAAGTACGAAAAACTTCTGAATTTTTCAAAGTCAAAACCTTTTAAAAATATTACTAAGTCTGAAATACCATGAAATATTTCTAAGTACGAAAATCTTCTGAATTTTTCAAAGTCTAATCCGTTTGAAAATATTACTAAGTTTGAAATACCATGAAATATTTCTAAGTACGAAAATCTTCTGATTTTAACCGTTTGAAAATATTACTAAGTTTGAAATACCATGAAATATTTCTAAGTGGAAAAAGCTTCAGAATTTTACGAAGTCCAAAACATTTTGAAAATATTTCAAAGTCAAAAAAAAAATCTTTTTTGAAATTCGAACACACGATCATCAAAAGACATGAAGAAAAAAACAATTGTGAAATTCGCACACACGATCAACGGAAGACTTATAAAGAAAGAAAAAAAATTAGAAATTCGCACACACGATCAACGAAAGACATGGAAAAAAAATGTGAAATTTGCACACACGATCAACGGAAGACTTATGAAGAAAGAAAGAAAAAAATTTAGAAATTCGCACGCACGAGCAACGAAAGACATGCAGAAAAAAAATTTGTGAAATTCGCACACACGATCAACGGAAGACTTATGAAGAAAGAAAAAAAAATTAGAAATTCGCACACACGATCAAGGAAAGACATGAAGAAAAAAAATTTTGTGAAATTCGCACACACGATCAACGGAAGACTTATGAAGAAAGGAAGAAAAAAAAAAGTGTGAAATTCGCACACACGATCAACGAAAGACTAAGAAAGAAAAAAAAATTGAGAAATTCGCACACACGATCAACAAAACACATGAAAGAAAAAAAAAATGAGAAATTCGCACACACGATCAAGGAAAGACATGAAGAAAAAAAAATTGTGAAATTCGCACACACGATCAAATAAGACATGAAGAAAAATCACGACGGTCCCCTGATGACTAACTAAAAAGGATTCTGACTGAGGGCGTTCAGTCATTATGCCACAGATGGCATCTTCGCACTATTGGTCATTCGACCCACCTCATGTACCAAAAATTTACCAACCACGTGTACCAAATGAACCCACATTGCGCCAATCACATTCAGAGACTAGAGTCGTTTTGCGTTCGAGAGTTTCAAATCAAGAGTTTTCCTCCGAGAAGGTGGAAAATGCGTCGGCACCAACGGGGCGGGGATCTCTCTCAGGTCGAGCACCCTCTTCAAGCCTAGCCCTGCATAGGACCTCCCTCTTCCCCAGGACGAAGGGCAGGGAAATAGGCACGCCCACACGGCACTGACAATTGCGTTCGAGGCGGGGATCGCCAGTGAAGGATCCCCGGGTGTAGGCCGATGTCGGAGCCTACTGGCACCCATCTTTAATTGTCCTTCCGCAGGTTCACCTACGGAAACCTTGTTACGCGTTAACTTCCTCTTAATGATCAAGTTCGATCAACTTTCCGGCACGCCGGCTCGACCCGGAGGTCAGTCCGAGTGCCAGTCCGAGGACTTTACTAAATCATTCCATCGGATGTTGCGACGGGCGGTTTGCACAAAGGGCAGGGACGTAATCAACACGAGCTGATGACTCTTGCTTACTGGGAATTCCTTGTTCAAGGCAGATATTTACCATTATTCCTGTAGTGCCCTTCCGTCAATTCCTTTAAGTTTCAGCTTTGCAACCATACTTCCCCCGGTACCAAAAAGCTTTGGTTTCCCGGAAGCTGCCCGGCGTGTCCTTTGAGGAACACAGCCGGATCGGTGGCTGGCATCGTTTATGGTTAGAACTAGGGCGGTATTTGATCGCCTTCGAACCTCTAACTTTCGTTCTTGATTAATGGAAACATTCTTGGCAAATGCTTTCGCAGTAGTTCGTCTTGCGACGGTCCAGGAATTTCACCTCTAGCGTCGCAATACGAATGCCCCCGTCTGTCCCTCTTAATCATTACCTCGTGTTCCGAAAACCAACAAAATAGAACCGAGGTCCTATTCCATTATTCTATGCAAGATTATTCATGCGTCATAGTTTATTCTTATCTCGCCCCGCCCTATTTTAGGGCATACGAGAGTTGATACATACACATATGATACATTAAAAATAGGTAAATCTCTAAAAGTTACATAAACAGTGAATATAAAAATCTGAATATCTAAAATAATGTTCAGTACAATTCTATAAAACAAGTTAAAACCAAATAAAATAATAAAGTAGTAAAAAGGTTAAATAAAAAAAAAAGAAAAAAAAAAAACACAAAATCACCCAAAAACCGATAAATGTTAAAACTTTGCAGGAACATGCAAAACAGTGATAAAATATAGAAGTTAAAATTCGATAAAGAGGTTAAAATGCAGAACAAGTTAAGAATCAAAACAATCAGTTAAAAGTTGATAAAAACAATGCTTGCTAAATTAAAAATTTATAAACACAATACAAGTTAAAACGTAGAGAAGTTTAAAATGAAATTAGATAGATACACAAGACACCAGCAATAGTGTTCGCAGGCTCCGAGCATAGTTAAATTTGGTTCAGAGTGTCCTCCAATGTTACCTTTATAATTTGTTTAACTATGTTTCTACAGACCAACTTAGCAAAGCATTGGTGCAAAATTTGTACTGCAAAATGGTTTTCACGGAGTGTCTGGAAGTGTGGGCAGTTCAAGATCAAGTGTTCGATTGTCTGATTGTCCCCACAGTAGGTACAATTTGGGTTTTTATTGAAAAGTCTATTTTGGTATTCTCCAAACAGTAAGACAAACAGTAAACAAACAAACTCTCCAGTAAGTAATTGGTTTAGGTAAAAGTTGGCCTGTAGTCGTTTGGTGGAAGGGTAAAAAGAGGAAAAATATAGTAGCCAGTAGTCAAATGCTTTCCCCTTACTAAGTTTAAAATACCATGAAATATTTCTAAGTACGAAAATCTTCTGAATTTTTCAAAGTCATAACCGTTTGAAAATATTTCTAAGTTTGAAATACCATGAAATATTTCTAAGTACGAAAATCTTCTGAATTTTTAAAAGTCAAAACCGTTTGAAAAAATTACTAATTTTTATATACCATGAAATATTTCCAAGTACGAAAATCTTCTGAATTTTTCAAAGTCAAAACCGTTTGAAAATATTACTATGTGTGAAATTCCATGAAATATTTCTAAGTACGAAACTCTTCTGAATTTTTCAAAGTCAAAACCGTTTGAAAAGATTACAAACTTTGAAATACAGTAAAATATTTCTAAGTACGAAAATCTTCTGAATTTTTCAAAGTCATAACCGTTTGAAAATATTTCTAAGTTTGAAATACCATAAAATATTTCTAAGTACGAAAATCTTCTGAATTTTTAAAAGTCAAAACCGTTTGAAAAAATTACTAATTTTGATATACCATGAAATATTTCTAAGTACGAAAATCTTCTGAATTTTTCAAAGTCAAAACCGTTTGAAAATATTACTATGTGTGAAATTCCATGAAATATTTCTAAGTACAAAACTCTTCTGAATTTTTCAAAGTCAAAACCGTTTGAAAAGATTACAAACTTTGAAATACAGTAAAATATTTCTAAGTACGAAAATCTTCTGAATTTTTCAAAGTCAAAACCATTCGAAAATATTGCTAACTTTGAAATACCATGAAATTTTTCTAAGTGGGAAAAGCTTCAGAATTATTCGAAGTCCAAAACATTTTGAAAATATTTCAAAGTAAAAAGAAAATCTTATTTTTGAAATTTGCACACATGATCAACAAAAGACATGAAGAAAAAAACGAATTGAGAATTTCGCACACACGATCAACGGAAGACTTATGAAGAAAGAAAAAAATTGTGAAATTTGCACACACGATCAACGGAAGACTTGTGAAGAAAGGGAAAAAAAAAGTGTGAAATTCGCACACACGATCAACGAAAGACGAAGAATGAAAAAAAACATAGAAATTCGCACACATGATCAAGGAAAGACATGAAGAAAAAAAATTGAGAAATTCGCACACACGATCAACGGAAGACTTAGGAAGAAAGAAAAAAAAATTTGAAATTCGCACACACGATCAAGGAAAGACAGGAAGAAAAAAAAACAATTGAGAAATTCGCACACACGATCAAATATGACATGAAGAAAAAAAAATTGAGAAATTCGCACACACGATCAACGAAACACATGAAAGAAACAAAAATTTAGAAATTCGCACACACGATCAAGGAAAGACATGAAGAAAAAAAAATTTGTGAAATTCGCACACACGATCAACGGAAGACTTAGGAAGAAAGAAAAAAAAATTTGAAATTCGCACACACGATCAAGGAAAGACAGGAAGAAAAAAAAAAACAAATGAGAAATTCGCACACACGATCAACGGAAGACATGAAGAAAGAAAAAAATATTATGAAATTCGCACACACGATCAACGGAAAACTTATAAAGAAAGAAAAAATAATTTTGAAATTCGCACACACGATCAAATAAAAAACTTACAAGAAAAATTTTTTTCAAAGGTTTTAAAGCTTGAAAAAAGCTTTACAAACCTTCTGGTAAGAGGACGGGTCTCAATAGATCGCAGTATGGTAGCTGCTCTATTACGTACAACACCCAGTCTAGTACCTAAGTCGTCTACAGACGATTTGGCACCCGTGCATCACACCCAAAGGGTTTGGACTCAGAGCCGAGAGCGCGCGGTCTAGGCGCCCTCTTGAGTGCTCCAAATCGAACAGGCCTCGTCGCCGGGGTAGTCCTCCCGCAAGGAACGGATGTACGCCCCGGCTAACTTTGCCCATCGACGCGACTACAGCCGTTTTGCGTTCGAGAGTTTCAAATCAAGAGTTTTCCTCCGAAAAGGAGGAAAATGCGTCGGCACCAACGGGGCGGGGAGCTCTCTCACGTCGAGCACCCTCTTCAAGCCTAGCCCTGCAAAGGACCTCCCTCTTGCCCAAATCGAAGGGCCGGGAAACAGGCACGCCCACACAGCACTGACAGTTGCGTTCGAGGCGGGGATCGCTCGTAAAGGATCCCCGGGCGTAGGCCGATGTCGGAGCCTACTGGCACCCATCTTTAATTGTCCTTCCGCAGGTTCACTACGGAAACCTTGTTGCGCGTTAACTTCCTCATAATGACCAAGTTTGATCAACTTTCCGACACGCCGGCTCGACCCGGAGGTCAGTCCGAGCGCCAGTTCGAAGACCTCACTAAATCATTCCATCGGATGTTGCGACGGGCGGTTTGCACAAAGGGCAGGGACGTAATCAACACGACCTGATGACTCGTGCTTACTGGGAATTCCTCGTTCAAGGCAGATATGTACCCTTGCTCCTGGTAGTGCCCTTCCGTCAATTCCTTTAAGTTTCAGCTTTGCAACCATACTTCCCCCGGAACCCAAAAGCTTTGGTTTCCCGGAAGTTGCCCGGCGTGTCATTTGAGGAACACAGCCGGATCGGTGGCTGGCATCGTTTATGGTTAGAACTAGGGCGGTAATTGATCGCCTTCGAACCTCTAACTTTCGTTCTTGATTAATGGAAACATTCTTGGCAAATGCTTTCGCAGTAGTTCGTCTTGCGACGGTCCAAGAATTTCACCTCTAGCGTCGCAATACGAATGCCCCCGTCTGTCCCTCTTAATCATTACCTCGTGTTCCGAAAACCAACAAAATAGAACCGAGGTCCTATTCCATTATTCCATGCACCATTATTCATGCGTCATGCATACTTTGAGCACTCTAATTTTTTCAAAGTAAAATTGCCGAAACCGAACGACAACCGGTAAAGATCATCAGACAATTTCGGCGGCAATGCTCAGAACTGGCAGTGACCACCGGTGGGCGGACCACCCGTCTGGAACAAAGATCCAACTATGAGCTTTTTAACAGCAACAACTTCAATATACGCTTTTGGAGCTGGAGGTACCGCTGCGGCCGCAGCAGACTTTCCCTCCGTCTTTGATACAAGCATTTGACTACTGGCAGGACCAACCAGGTTACTTTCACGTTCAGCGAGCGTTCGAAGCGGCGCTTCGAATCTCAGAGGTGGTGGAGCCCCCGGCTGGCGAGAGCGCCGGACCCGGCATGACGGCCGGGTCCCCGTTCACACAGATCGAACTAGAGCCTTCTTCCTCTAGTCGGTTCGAGACTCACTGCGTCCCCCTTGGCGTCAACGCCTGGACGCGAGAGTGCTCTGCCGTCGAGAGTCGTGCTCGCGCCGGAACAAACTGCAGAAAACCTCGTAAATGCTTCCATCACTGTTCAGTCTCCACGCGGCTACAAACTACTGTCCGAGCTGCTACTGAATAGCCGAGGCCGTCGCTTTCTGTGAGGCAACCCCCGTCTGTGTCGAGACGAGAGCACTGCGTATCTTAAACGCTCACTATGCCGCACAAAGGTCAAGGCTGGCGCGGCTACGGAAAGACGTCCGAGCCACTCACTGAAAAGCCGAGACCTTTTGTTTCCGTGAGGCGAGCCCTCGCCCTTGTCGAGACGAGAGCGTTACGTTTCTTGAGACACGCTCACTGTGCCTCACATGTATAGTCCCGCACAAAGTTCATGTTCCAAGCGAAAGATTTTTCTCCCGGGTGGTGGCCGTCGACGTCCGCATCCCCGGCCTCTCGTCGAGGAAATTTAAATTTGAACGGCAAACGCATATTGGCCTTTCCGGCCTCGCTCGGGCTTCGTCTCAGACTTCCCGTCGCCGGACTTAGAAGAATTTCCACAATTTTCGAGACTTAGAAAAATTTCGGAAAAAATTGGACTTTGACAAAAAAACACTCTAAAACTAATTTAAAAAAAATGTAACTAAAAATTATTATTACATAATTATATTTAAAAATATTATTTATATACATTTATCATATTATATAAATTTCATATTAAAATAATTTAAAATAATTAAAAAAAAAGAACGTAAAATTATTATTATATAATTATATTATCGAATTTATATTATATAACTATTATTAAAAATTATATTTTTATACATTATATTACATACATTTTTTATTAAAATATTTTAAAATTTAACTATTATTATACATCTTTTAAAACCAATTTTGATAATAAACACATTGTTGCGAATAACATTATAATTATATTATATTATAAAGTTTCTTCATTAGTACAATGTCAATAACTAATGTTTTTAGGCAACAATGTTACGATATTTGAAGTGTTTACGTCTGGTCTAACAGATCTTTCGAGTTCCTTTGCATAAGTGCTTTTAATTGCTTAATTTGCCTTTTTTTTATTTCTACGTACGAAAATCTTCTGAATTTTTCAAAGTCAATACCGCTTGAAAATATTTCTAAGTTTGAAATACCATGAAATATTTCTATGTACGAAAATCTTCTGAATTTTTCAAAGTCAAAACCGTTTGAAAATATAACTAAGTTTAAAATACCATAAAATATTTCTAAGTACGAAAATCTTCTGAATTTTTCAAAGTCAAAACCGTTTTAAAATATTACTAAGTTTGAAATGCCATGAAATATTTCTAAGTACGAAAATCTTCTGAATTTTTCAAAGTCAAAACCGTTTGAAAATATTACTAAGTCAGAAATACCATGAAATATTTCTAAGTACGAAAATCTTCTGAATTTTTCAAAGTCAAAACCGTTTGAAAATATTACTAAGTTTGAAATACCATGAAATATTTCTAAGTACGAAAATCTTCTGAACTTTTCAAAGTCAAAACCGTTTGAAAATATTACTAAGTTTGAAATACCATGAAATATTTCTAAGTACGAAAATCTTCTGAATTTTTCAAAGACAAAACCGTTTGAAAATATTACTAAGTTTGACATACCATGAAATATTTCTAAGTACGAAAATCTTCTGAATTTTTCAAAGTCAATACCGCTTGAAAATATTTCTAAGTTTGAAATACCATGAAATATTTCTAAGTACGAAAATCTTCTGAATTTTTCAAAGTCAAAACCGTTTGAAAATATAACTAAAGTTTAAAATACCATAAAATATTTCTAAGTACGAAAATCTTCTGAATTTTTCAAAGTCAAAACCGTTTGAAAATATAACTAAGTTTAAAATACCATAAAATATTTCTAAGTACGAAAATCTTCTGATTTTTTCAAAGTCAAAACCGTTTGAAAATATTACTAAGTTTGACATACCATGAAATATTTCTAAGTACGAAAATCTTCTGAATTTTTCAAAGTCAATACCGCTTGAAAATATTTCTAAGTTTGAAATACCATGAAATATTTCTAAGTACGATAATCTTCTGAATTTTTCAAAGTCAAAACCGTTTGAAAATATTACTAAGTTTGAAATACCATGAAATATTTCTAAGAACGAAAATCTTCATAATTTTTCAAAGTCAAAACCGTTTGAAAATATTACTAAGTTTGAAATACCATAAAATATTTCTATGTACGAAAATCTTCTGAATTTTCAAAGTTAAAACCGTTTGAAAATATTACTAAGTTTGAAATACAATGAAATATTTCTAAGTACGAAAATCTTCTGAATTTTTCATAGTCAAAACCGTTTGAAAATATTACTAAGTTTGAAATACCATGAAATATTTCTAAGTACGAAAAATCTTCTGAATTTTTCAAAGTCAAAACCGTTTGAAAATATTACTAAGTCAGAAATACCATGAAATATTTCTAAGTACGAAAATCTTCTGAATTTTTCAAAGTCAAAACCGTTTGAAAATATTACTAAGTTTGACATACCATGAAATATTTCTAAGTATGAAAATCTTCTGAATTATTCAAAGTCAAAACCGATTGAAAATATTACTAAGTCAGAAATACCATGAAATATTTCTAAGTACGAAAATCTTCTGAATTTTTCAAAGTCAAAACCGTTTGAAAATATTACTAAGTTTGAAATACCATGAAATATTTCTAAGTACGAAAATCTTCTGAATTTTTCAAAGTCAAAACCGTTTGAAAATATTACTAAGTTTGAAATACCATGAAATATTTCTAAGTGCGAAAATCTTCTGAATTCCCGCACAAAGTTCATTTTCCAAGCGAAGAATTTTTCTCCCGGGCTGTGGCCGACGACGTCCGCATCCCCGGCCTCTTGCCGAGGAAATTTAAATTTGAACGGCAAACGCATATTGGCCTTTCCGGAATCGCTCGGGCTTCGTCTCAGACTTCCCGTCGCCGGACTTAGAAGAATTTCCACAATTTTCGAGACTTAGAAAAATTTCGGAAAAAATTGGACTTTGACAAAAAAACACTCTAAAACTAATTTAAAAAAAATGTAACTAAAAATTATTATTACATAATTATATTTAAAAATATTATTTATATACATTTATCATATTATATAAATTTCATATTAAAATAATTTAAAATAATTAAAAAAAAGAACGTAAAATTATTATTATATAATTATATTATCAAATTTATATTATATAACTATTATTAAAAATTATATTTTTATACATTATATTACATACATTTTTTATTAAAATATTTTAAAATTTAACTATTATTATACATCTTTTAAAACCAATTTTGATAATAAACACATTGTTGCGAACAACATTATATTTATATTATATTATAAAGTTTCTTCATTAGTACAATGTCTATAACTAATGTTTTTAGGCAACAATGTTACGATATTTGAAGTGTTTACGTCTGGTCTAACAGATCTTTCGAGTTTCTTTGCATAAGTGCTTTTAATTGCTTAATTTGCCTTTTTTTTATTTCTAAGTACGAAAATCGTCTGAATTTTTCAAAGTCAAATCCGTTTGAAAATATTACTAAGTTTAAAATACCATAAAATATTTCTAAGTACGAAAATCTTCTGAATTTTTCAAAGTCAAAACCGTTTGAAAATATTACTAAGTTTGAAATACCATGAAATATTTCTAAGTACGAAAATCTTCTGAATTTTTCAAAGTCAAAACCGTTTGAAAATATTACTAAGTTCGAAATGCCATGAAATATTTCTAAGTACGAAAAGCTTCTGAATTTTTCAAAGTCAAAACCGTTTGAAAATATTACTAAGTTTGAAATGCCATGAAATATTTCTAAGTACGAGAATCTTCTGAATTATTCAAAGTCAAAACCGTTTGAAAATATAACTAAGTTTAAAATACCATAAAATATTTCTAAGTACGAAAATCTTCTGAATTTTTCAAAGTCAATACCGTTTGAAAATATTTCTAAGTTTGACATACCATGAAATATTTCTAAGTACGAAAATCTTCTGAATTTTTCAAAGTCAATACCGCTTGAAAATATTTCTAAGTTTGAAATACCATGAAATATTTCTAAGTACGAAAATCTTCTGAATTTTTCAAAGTCAAAACCGTTTGAAAATATTACTAAGTTTGACATACCATTAAATATTTCTAAGTATGAAAATCTTCTGAATTATTCAAAGTCAAAACCGAATGAAAATATTACTAAGTTTTAAATACCATGAAATATTTCTAAGTACGAAAATCTTCTGAATTTTTCAAAGTCAAAACCGTTTGAAAATATTACTAAGTTTGACATACCATGAAATATTTCTAAGTATGAAAATCTTCTGAATTATTCAAAGTCAAAACCGATTGAAAATATTACTAAGTCAGAAATACCATGAAATATTTCTAAGTACGAAAATCTTCTGAATTTTTCAAAGTCAAAACCGTTTGAAAATATTACTAAGTTTGAAATACCATGAAATATTTCTAAGTACGAAAATCTTCTGAATTTTTCAAAGTCAAAACCGTTTGAAAATATTACTAAGTTTGAAATACCATGAAATATTTCTAAGTGCGAAAATCTTCTGAATTCCCGCACAAAGTTCATTTTCCAAGCGAAGAATTTTTCTCCCGGGCTGTGGCCGACGACGTCCGCATCCCCGGCCTCTTGCCGAGGAAATTTAAATTTGAACGGCAAACGCATATTGGCCTTTCCGGAATCGCTCGGGCTTCGTCTCAGACTTCCCGTCGCCGGACTTAGAAGAATTTCCACAATTTTCGAGACTTAGAAAAATTTCGGAAAAAATTGGACTTTGACAAAAAAACACTCTAAAACTAATTTAAAAAAAATGTAACTAAAAATTATTATTACATAATTATATTTAAAAATATTATTTATATACATTTATCATATTATATAAATTTCATATTAAAATAATTTAAAATAATTAAAAAAAAGAACGTAAAATTATTATTATATAATTATATTATCAAATTTATATTATATAACTATTATTAAAAATTATATTTTTATACATTATATTACATACATTTTTTATTAAAATATTTTAAAATTTAACTATTATTATACATCTTTTAAAACCAATTTTGATAATAAACACATTGTTGCGAACAACATTATATTTATATTATATTATAAAGTTTCTTCATTAGTACAATGTCTATAACTAATGTTTTTAGGCAACAATGTTACGATATTTGAAGTGTTTACGTCTGGTCTAACAGATCTTTCGAGTTTCTTTGCATAAGTGCTTTTAATTGCTTAATTTGCCTTTTTTTTATTTCTAAGTACGAAAATCGTCTGAATTTTTCAAAGTCAAAACCGTTTGAAAATATTTCTAAGTTTGAAATACCATGAAATATTTCTAAGTACAAAAATCTTCGGAATTTTTCAAAGTCAAAACCGTTTGAAAATATTACTAAGTTCGAAAAACCGTGAAATATTTCTAAGTACGAAAATCTTCTGAATTTTTCAAAGTCAAATCCGTTTGAAAATATTACTAAGTTTAAAATACCATAAAATATTTCTAAGTACGAAAATCTTCTGAATTTTTCAAAGTCAAAACCGTTTGAAAATATTACTAAGTTTGAAATACCATGAAATATTTCTAAGTACGAAAATCTTCTGAATTTTTCAAAGTCAAAACCGTTTGAAAATATTACTAAGTTCGAAATGCCATGAAATATTTCTAAGTACGAAAAGCTTCTGAATTTTTCAAAGTCAAAACCGTTTGAAAATATTACTAAGTTTGAAATGCCATGAAATATTTCTAAGTACGAGAATCTTCTGAATTATTCAAAGTCAAAACCGTTTGAAAATATAACTAAGTTTAAAATACCATAAAATATTTCTAAGTACGAAAATCTTCTGAATTTTTCAAAGTCAATACCGTTTGAAAATATTTCTAAGTTTGACATACCATGAAATATTTCTAAGTACGAAAATCTTCTGAATTTTTCAAAGTCAATACCGCTTGAAAATATTTCTAAGTTTGAAATACCATGAAATATTTCTAAGTACGAAAATCTTCTGAATTTTTCAAAGTCAAAACCGTTTGAAAATATTACTAAGTTTGACATACCATTAAATATTTCTAAGTATGAAAATCTTCTGAATTATTCAAAGTCAAAACCGAATGAAAATATTACTAAGTTTTAAATACCATGAAATATTTCTAAGTACGAAAATCTTCTGAATTTTTCAAAGTCAAAACCGTTTGAAAATATTACTAAGTTTGACATACCATGAAATATTTCTAAGTAGGAAAATCTTCTGAATTTTTCGAAGTCAATACCGCTTGAAAATATTTCTAAGTTTGAAATACCATGAAATATTTCTAAGTACAAAAATCTTCGGAATTTTTCAAAGTCAAAACCGTTTGAAAATATTACTAAGTTCGAAATACCATGAAATATTTCTAAGTACGAAAATCTTCTGAACTTTTCAAAGTCAAAACCGTTTGAAATTATTGCTAAGTTTGAAATACCATGAAATATTTCTAAGTGCGAAAATCTTCTGAATTCCCGCACAAAGTTCATTTTCCAAGCGAAGAATTTTTCTCCCGGGCTGTGGCCGACGACGTCCGCATCCCCGGCCTCTTGCCGAGGAAATTTAAATTTGAACGGCAAACGCATATTGGCCTTTCCGGAATCGCTCGGGCTTCGTCTCAGACTTCCCGTCGCCGGACTTAGAAGAATTTCCACAATTTTCGAGACTTAGAAAAATTTCGGAAAAAATTGGACTTTGACAAAAAAACACTCTAAAACTAATTTAAAAAAAATGTAACTAAAAATTATTATTACATAATTATATTTAAAAATATTATTTATATACATTTATCATATTATATAAATTTCATATTAAAATAATTTAAAATAATTAAAAAAAAGAACGTAAAATTATTATTATATAATTATATTATCAAATTTATATTATATAACTATTATTAAAAATTATATTTTTATACATTATATTACATACATTTTTTATTAAAATATTTTAAAATTTAACTATTATTATACATCTTTTAAAACCAATTTTGATAATAAACACATTGTTGCGAACAACATTATATTTATATTATATTATAAAGTTTCTTCATTAGTACAATGTCTATAACTAATGTTTTTAGGCAACAATGTTACGATATTTGAAGTGTTTACGTCTGGTCTAACAGATCTTTCGAGTTTCTTTGCATAAGTGCTTTTAATTGCTTAATTTGCCTTTTTTTTATTTCTAAGTACGAAAATCGTCTGAATTTTTCAAAGTCAAAACCGTTTGAAAATATTTCTAAGTTTGAAATACCATGAAATATTTCTAAGTACAAAAATCTTCGGAATTTTTCAAAGTCAAAACCGTTTGAAAATATTACTAAGTTCGAAAAACCGTGAAATATTTCTAAGTACGAAAATCTTCTGAATTTTTCAAAGTCAAATCCGTTTGAAAATATTACTAAGTTTAAAATACCATAAAATATTTCTAAGTACGAAAATCTTCTGAATTTTTCAAAGTCAAAACCGTTTGAAAATATTACTAAGTTTGAAATACCATGAAATATTTCTAAGTACGAAAATCTTCTGAATTTTTCAAAGTCAAAACCGTTTGAAAATATTACTAAGTTCGAAATGCCATGAAATATTTCTAAGTACGAAAAGCTTCTGAATTTTTCAAAGTCAAAACCGTTTGAAAATATTACTAAGTTTGAAATGCCATGAAATATTTCTAAGTACGAGAATCTTCTGAATTATTCAAAGTCAAAACCGTTTGAAAATATAACTAAGTTTAAAATACCATAAAATATTTCTAAGTACGAAAATCTTCTGAATTTTTCAAAGTCAATACCGTTTGAAAATATTTCTAAGTTTGACATACCATGAAATATTTCTAAGTACGAAAATCTTCTGAATTTTTCAAAGTCAATACCGCTTGAAAATATTTCTAAGTTTGAAATACCATGAAATATTTCTAAGTACGAAAATCTTCTGAATTTTTCAAAGTCAAAACCGTTTGAAAATATTACTAAGTTTGACATACCATTAAATATTTCTAAGTATGAAAATCTTCTGAATTATTCAAAGTCAAAACCGAATGAAAATATTACTAAGTTTTAAATACCATGAAATATTTCTAAGTACGAAAATCTTCTGAATTTTTCAAAGTCAAAACCGTTTGAAAATATTACTAAGTTTGACATACCATGAAATATTTCTAAGTAGGAAAATCTTCTGAATTTTTCGAAGTCAATACCGCTTGAAAATATTTCTAAGTTTGAAATACCATGAAATATTTCTAAGTACAAAAATCTTCGGAATTTTTCAAAGTCAAAACCGTTTGAAAATATTACTAAGTTCGAAATACCATGAAATATTTCTAAGTACGAAAATCTTCTGAACTTTTCAAAGTCAAAACCGTTTGAAATTATTGCTAAGTTTGAAATACCATGAAATATTTCTAAGTGCGAAAATCTTCTGAATTCCCGCACAAAGTTCATTTTCCAAGCGAAGAATTTTTCTCCCGGGCTGTGGCCGACGACATCCGCATCCCCGGCCTCTCGCCGAGGAAATTTAAATTTGAACGGCAAACGCATATTGGCCTTTCCGGCCTCGCTCGGGCTTCGTCTCAGACTTCCCGTCGCCGGACTTAGAAGAATTTCCACAATTTTCGAGACTTAGAAAAATTTCGGAAAAAATTGGAATTTGACAAAAAAACACTCTAAAACTAATTTAAAAAAAATGTAACTAAAAATTATTATTGCATAATTATATTTAAAAATATTAATTATACATTTATCATATTATATAAATTTCATATTAAAATAATTTAAAATAATTAAAAAAAAGAACGTAAAATTATTATTATATAATTATATTATCAAATTTATATTATATAACTATTATTAAAAATTATATTTTTATACATTATACTACATACATTTTTTATTAAAATATTTAAAAATTTAACTATTATTATACATCTTTTAAAACCAATTTTGATAATAAACACATTGTTGCGAACAACATTATATTTATATTATATTATAAAGTTTCTTCATTAGTACAATGTCAATAACTAATGTTTTTAGGCAACAATGTTACGATATTTGAAGTGTTTACGTCTGGTCTAACAGATCTTTCGAGTTTCTTTGCATAAGTGCTTTTAATTGCTTAATTTGCCTTTTTTTTATTTCTAAGTACGAAAATCGTCTGAATTTTTCAAAGTCAAAACCGTTTGAAAATATTTCTAAGTTTGAAATACCATGAAATATTTCTAAGTACAAAAATCTTCGGAATTTTTCAAAGTCAAAACCGTTTGAAAATATTACTAAGTTCGAAAAACCGTGAAATATTTCTAAGTACGAAAATCTTCTGAATTTTTCAAAGTCAAATCCGTTTGAAAATATTACTAAGTTTAAAATACCATAAAATATTTCTAAGTACGAAAATCTTCTGAATTTTTCAAAGTCAAAACCGTTTGAAAATATTACTAAGTTTGAAATACCATGAAATATTTCTAAGTACGAAAATCTTCTGAATTTTTCAAAGTCAAAACCGTTTGAAAATATTACTAAGTTTGAAATACCATGAAATATTTCTAAGTACGAAAATCTTCTGAATTTTTCAAAGTCAAAACCGTTTGAAAATATTACTAAGTTTGACATACCATGAAATATTTCTAAGTACGAAAATCTTCTGAATTATTCAAAGTCAAAACCGATTTAAAATATTACTAAGTCAGAAATACCATGAAATATTTCTAAGTACGAAAATCTTCTGAATTTTTCAAAGTCAAAACCGTTTGAAAATATTACTAAGTTTGAAATACCATGAAATATTTCTAAGTACGAAAATCTTCTAAATTTTTCAAAGTCAAAACCGTTTGAAAATATTACTAAGTTTGAAATACCATGAAATATTTCTAAGTACGAAAATCTTCTGAATTTTTCAAAGTCAAAATCGTTTGAAAATATTACTAAGTTTGACATACCATGAAATATTTCTAAGTACGAAAATCTTCTGAATTTTTCAAAGTCAATACCGCTTGAAAATATTTCTAAGTTTGACATACCATGAAATATTTCTAAGTACGAAAATCTTCTGAATTTTTCAAAGTCAATACCGCTTGAAAATATTTCTAAGTTTGAAATACCATGAAATATTTCTAAGTACGAAAATCTTCTGAATTTTTCAAAGTCAAAACCGTTTGAAAATATTACTAAGTTTGACATACCATGAAATATTTCTAAGTATGAAAATCTTCTGAATTATTCAAAGTCAAAACCGATTGAAAATATTACTAAGTTTGAAATACCATGAAATATTTCTAAGTACGAAAATCTTCTGAATTTTTCAAAGTCAAAACCGTTTGAAAATATTACTAAGTTTGAAATACCATGAAATATTTCTAAGTACGAAAATCTTCTGAATTTTTCAAAGTCAAAACCGTTTGAAAATATTACTAAGTTTGACATACCATGAAATATTTCTAAGTACGAAAATCTTCTGAATTATTCAAAGTCAAAACCGATTGAAAATATTACTAAGTCAGAAATACCATGAAATATTTCTAAGTACGAAAATCTTCTGAATTTTTCAAAGTCAAAACCGTTTGAAAATATTACTAAGTTTGAAATACCATGAAATATTTCTAAGTACGAAAATCTTCTGAATTTTTCAAAGTCAAAACCGTTTGAAAATATTACTAAGTTTGAAATACCATGAAATATTTTTAAGTACGAAAATCTTCTGAATTTTTCAAAGTCAAAACCGTTTGAAAATATTACTAAGTTTGACATACCATGAAATATTTCTAAGTACGAAAATCTTCTGAATTTTTCAAAGTCAATACCGCTTGAAAATATTTCTAAGTTTGACATACCATGAAATATTTCTAAGTACGAAAATCTTCTGAATTTTTCAAAGTCAATACCGCTTGAAAATATTTCTAAGTTTGAAATACCATGAAATATTTCTAAGTACGAAAATCTTCTGAATTTTTCAAAGTCAAAACCGTTTGAAAATATTACTAAGTTTGACATACCATGAAATATTTCTAAGTATGAAAATCTTCTGAATTATTCAAAGTCAAAACCGATTGAAAATATTACTAAGTTTGACATACCATGAAATATTTCTAAGTACGAAAATCTTCTGAATTTTTCAAAGTCAATACCGCTTGAAAATATTTCTAAGTTTGACATACCATGAAATATTTCTAAGTACGAAAATCTTCTGAATTTTTCAAAGTCAATACCGCTTGAAAATATTTCTAAGTTTGAAATACCATGAAATATTTCTAAGTACGAAAATCTTCTGAATTTTTCAAAGTCAAAACCGTTTGAAAATATTACTAAGTTTGACATACCATGAAATATTTCTAAGTATGAAAATCTTCTGAATTATTCAAAGTCAAAACCGATTGAAAATATTACTAAGTCAGAAATACCATGAAATATTTCTAAGTACGAAAATCTTCTGAATTTTTCAAAGTCAAAACCGTTTGAAAATATTACTAAGTTTGAAATACCATGAAATATTTCTAAGTACGAAAATCTTCTGAATTTTTCAAAGTCAAAACCGTTTGAAAATATTACTAAGTTTGAAATACCATGAAATATTTCTAAGTACGAAAATCTTCTGAATTATTCAAAGTCAATACCGCTTGAAAATATTTCTAAGTTTGAAATACCATGAAATATTTCTAAGTACGAAAATCTTCTGAATTCCCGCACAAAGTTCATTTTCCAAGCGAAGAATTTTTCTCCCGGGCTGTGGCCGACGACATCCGCATCCCCGGCCTCTCGCCGAGGAAATTTAAATTTGAACGGCAAACGCATATTGGCCTTTCCGGCCTCGCTCGGGCTTCGTCTCAGACTTCCCGTCGCCGGACTTAGAAGAATTTCCACAATTTTCGAGACTTAGAAAAATTTCGGAAAAAATTGGAATTTGACAAAAAAACACTCTAAAACTAATTTAAAAAAAATGTAACTAAAAATTATTATTGCATAATTATATTTAAAAATATTAATTATACATTTATCATATTATATAAATTTCATATTAAAATAATTTAAAATAATTAAAAAAAAGAACGTAAAATTATTATTATATAATTATATTATCAAATTTATATTATATAACTATTATTAAAAATTATATTTTTATACATTATACTACATACATTTTTTATTAAAATATTTAAAAATTTAACTATTATTATACATCTTTTAAAACCAATTTTGATAATAAACACATTGTTGCGAACAACATTATATTTATATTATATTATAAAGTTTCTTCATTAGTACAATGTCAATAACTAATGTTTTTAGGCAACAATGTTACGATATTTGAAGTGTTTACGTCTGGTCTAACAGATCTTTCGAGTTTCTTTGCATAAGTGCTTTTAATTGCTTAATTTGCCTTTTTTTTATTTCTAAGTACGAAAATCGTCTGAATTTTTCAAAGTCAAAACCGTTTGAAAATATTTCTAAGTTTGAAATACCATGAAATATTTCTAAGTACAAAAATCTTCGGAATTTTTCAAAGTCAAAACCGTTTGAAAATATTACTAAGTTCGAAAAACCGTGAAATATTTCTAAGTACGAAAATCTTCTGAATTTTTCAAAGTCAAATCCGTTTGAAAATATTACTAAGTTTAAAATACCATAAAATATTTCTAAGTACGAAAATCTTCTGAATTTTTCAAAGTCAAAACCGTTTGAAAATATTACTAAGTTTGAAATACCATGAAATATTTCTAAGTACGAAAATCTTCTGAATTTTTCAAAGTCAAAACCGTTTGAAAATATTACTAAGTTTGAAATACCATGAAATATTTCTAAGTACGAAAATCTTCTGAATTTTTCAAAGTCAAAACCGTTTGAAAATATTACTAAGTTTGACATACCATGAAATATTTCTAAGTACGAAAATCTTCTGAATTATTCAAAGTCAAAACCGATTTAAAATATTACTAAGTTTGAAATACCATGAAATATTTCTAAGTACGAAAATCTTCTGAATTTTTCAAAGTCAAAACCGTTTGAAAATATTACTAAGTTTGAAATACCATGAAATATTTCTAAGTACGAAAATCTTCTGAATTATTCAAAGTCAAAACCGATTGAAAATATTTCTAAGTTTGAAATACCATGAAATATTTCTAAGTACGAAAATCTTCTGAATTTTTCAAAGTCAAAACCGTTTGAAAATATTACTAAGTTTGACATACCATAAAATATTTCTAAGTATGAAAATCTTCTGAATTATTCAAAGTCAAAACCGATTGAAAATATTACTAAGTCAGAAATACCATGAAATATTTCTAAGTACGAAAATCTTCTGAATTTTTCAAAGTCAAAACCGTTTGAAAATATTACTAAGTTTGAAATACCATGAAATATTTCTAAGTACGAAAATCTTCTGAATTTTTCAAAGTCAAAACCGTTTGAAAATATTACTAAGTTTGAAATACCATGAAATATTTCTAAGTACGAAAATCTTCTGAATTTTTCAAAGTCAAAACCGTTTGAAAATATTACTAAGTTTGAAATACCATGAAATATTTCTAAGTACGAAAATCTTCTGAATTTTTCAGTCAAAACCGTTTGAAAATATTACTAAGTTTGACATACCATGAAATATTTCTAAGTACGAAAATCTTCTGAATTTTTCAAAGTCAAAACCGTTTGAAAATATTACTAAGTTTGAAATACCATGAAATATTTCTAAGTACGAAAATCTTCTGAATTTTTCAAAGTCAAAACCGTTTGAAAATATTACTAAGTTTGACATACCATGAAATATTTCTAAGTACGAAAATCTTCTGAATTATTCAAAGTCAAAACCGATTGAAAATATTACTAAGTCAGAAACACCATGAAATATTTCTAAGTACGAAAATCTTCTGAATTTTTCAAAGTCAAAACCGTTTGAAAATATTACTAAGTTTGAAATACCATGAAATATTTCTAAGTACGAAAATCTTCTGAATTTTTCAAATTTAAAACCGTTTGAAAATATTACTAAGTTTGAAATACCATGAAATATTTTTAAGTACGAAAATCTTCTGAATTTTTCAAAGTCAAAACCGTTTGAAAATATTACTAAGTTTGACATACCATAAAATATTTCTAAGTACGAAAATCTTCTGAATTTTTCAAAGTCAATACCGCTTGAAAATATTTCTAAGTTTGACATACCATGAAATATTTCTAAGTACGAAAATCTTCTGAATTTTTCAAAGTCAATACCGCTTGAAAATATTTCTAAGTTTGAAATACCATGAAATATTTCTAAGTACGAAAATCTTCTGAATTTTTCAAAGTCAAAACCGTTTGAAAATATTACTAAGTTTGACATACCATGAAATATTTCTAAGTATGAAAATCTTCTGAATTATTCAAAGTCAAAACCGATTGAAAATATTACTAAGTCAGAAATACTATGAAATATTTCTAAGTACGAAAATCTTCTGAATTTTTCAAAGTCAAAACCGTTTGAAAATATTACTAAGTTTGAAATACCATGAAATATTTCTAAGTACGAAAATCTTCTGAATTTTTCAAAGTCAAAACCGTTTGAAAATATTACTAAGTTTGAAATACCATGAAATATTTCTAAGTACGAAAATCTTCTGAATTTTTCAGTCAAAACCGTTTGAAAATATTACTAAGTTTGACATACCATGAAATATTTCTAAGTACGAAAATCTTCTGAATTTTTCAAAGTCAAAACCGTTTGAAAATATTACTAAGTTTGAAATACCATGAAATATTTCTAAGTACGAAAATCTTCTGAATTTTTCGAAGTCAAAACCGTTTGAAAATATTACTAAGTTTGAAATACCATGAAATATTTCTAAGTACGAAAATCTTCTGAATTATTCAAAGTCAAAACCGATTGAAAATATTTCTAAGTTTGAAATACCATGAAATATTTCTAAGTACGAAAATCTTCTGAATTTTTCAAAGTCAAAACCGTTTGAAAATATAACTAAGTTTGACATACCATAAAATATTTCTAAGTATGAAAATCTTCTGAATTATTCAAAGTCAAAACCGATTGAAAATATTACTAAGTCAGAAATACCATGAAATATTTCTAAGTACGAAAATCTTCTGAATTTTTCAAAGTCAAAACCGTTTGAAAATATTACTAAGTTTGAAATACCATGAAATATTTCTAAGTACGAAAATCTTCTGAATTTTTCAAAGTCAAAACCGTTTGAAAATATTACTAAGTTTGAAATACCATGAAATATTTCTAAGTACGAAAATCTTCTGAATTTTTCAGTCAAAACCGTTTGAAAATATTACTAAGTTTGACATACCATGAAATATTTCTAAGTACGAAAATCTTCTGAATTTTTCAAAGTCAAAACCGTTTGAAAATATTACTAAGTTTGAAATACCATGAAATATTTCTAAGTACGAAAATCTTCTGAATTTTTCAAAGTCAAAACCGTTTGAAAATATTACTAAGTTTGAAATACCATGAAATATTTCTAAGTACGAAAATCTTCTGAATTATTCAAAGTCAAAACCGATTGAAAATATTACTAAGTCAGAAATACCATGAAATATTTCTAAGTACGAAAATCTTCTGAATTTTTCAAAGTCAATACCGTTTGAAAATATTTCTAAGATTGACATTCCATGAAATATTTCTAAGTACGAAAATCTTCTGAATTTTTCAAAGTCAATACCGCTTGAAAATATTTCTAAGTTTGAAATACCATGAAATATTTCTAAGTACGAAAATCTTCTGAATTTTTCAAAGTCAAAACCGTTTGAAAATATTACTAAGTTTGACATACCATGAAATATTTCTAAGTATGAAAATCTTCTGAATTATTCAAAGTCAAAACCGATTGAAAATATTACTAAGTCAGAAATACCATGAAATATTTCTAAGTACGAAAATCTTCTGAATTTTTCAAAGTCAAAACCGTTTGAAAATATTACTAAGTTTGAAATACCATGAAATATTTCTAAGTACGAAAATCTTCTGAATTTTTCAAAGTCAAAACCGTTTGAAAATATTACTAAGTTTGAAATACCATGAAATATTTCTAAGTACGAAAATCTTCTGAATTTTTCAAAGTCAAAACCGTTTGAAAATATTACTAAGTTTGACATACCATGAAATATTTCTAAGTATGAAAATCTTCTGAATTATTCAAAGTCAAAACCGATTGAAAATATTACTAAGTCAGAAATACCATGAAATATTTCTAAGTACGAAAATCTTCTGAATTTTTCAAAGTCAAAACCGTTTGAAAATATTACTAAGTTTGAAATACCATGAAATATTTCTAAGTACGAAAATCTTCTGAATTTTTCAAAGTCAAAACCGTTTGAAAATATTACTAAGTTTGAAATACCATGAAATATTTCTAAGTACGAAAATCTTCTGAATTTTTCAGTCAAAACCGTTTGAAAATATTACTAAGTTTGAAATACCATGAAATATTTCTAAGTACGAAAATCTTCTGAATTTTTCAAAGTCAAAACCGTTTGAAAATATTACTAAGTTTGACATACCATGAAATATTTCTAAGTACGAAAATCTTCTGAATTTTTCAAAGTCAATACCGCTTGAAAATATTTCTAAGTTTGACATACCATGAAATATTTCTAAGTACGAAAATCTTCTGAATTTTTCAAAGTCAATACCGCTTGAAAATATTTCTAAGTTTGAAATACCATGAAATATTTCTAAGTACGAAAATCTTCTGAATTTTTCAAAGTCAAAACCGTTTGAAAATATTACTAAGTTTGACATACCATGAAATATTTCTAAGTACGAAAATCTTCTGAATTTTTCAAAGTCAAAACAGTTTGAAAATATTACTAAGTTTGAAATACCATGAAATATTTTTAAGTACGAAAATCTTCTGAATTTTTCAAAGTCAAAACCGTTTGAAAATATTACTAAGTTTGACATACCATGAAATATTTCTAAGTACGAAAATCTTCTGAATTTTTCAAAGTCAATACCGCTTGAAAATATTTCTAAGTTTGACATACCATGAAATATTTCTAAGTACGAAAATCTTCTGAATTTTTCAAAGTCAAAACCGTTTGAAAATATTACTAAGTTTGACATACCATGAAATATTTCTAAGTATGAAAATCTTCTGAATTATTCAAAGTCAAAACCGATTGAAAATATTACTAAGTCAGAAATACCATGAAATATTTCTAAGTACGAAAATCTTCTGAATTTTTCAGTCAAAACAGTTTGAAAATATTACTAAGTTTGACATACCATGAAATATTTCTAAGTACGAAAATCTTCTGAATTTTTCAAAGTCAAAACCGTTTGAAAATATTACTAAGTTTGAAATACCATGAAATATTTCTAAGTACGAAAATCTTCTGAATTTTTCAAAGTCAAAACCGTTTGAAAATATTACTAAGTTTGAAATACCATGAAATATTTCTAAGTACGAAAATCTTCTGAATTATTCAAAGTCAAAACCGATTGAAAATATTACTAAGTCAGAAATACCATGAAATATTTCTAAGTACGAAAATCTTCTGAATTTTTCAAAGTCAAAACCGTTTGAAAATATTACTAAGTTTGAAATACCATGAAATATTTCTAAGTACGAAAATCTTCTGAATTTTTCAGTCAAAACCGTTTGAAAATATTACTAAGTTTGACATACCATGAAATATTTCTAAGTACGAAAATCTTCTGAATTTTTCAAAGTCAAAACCGTTTGAAAATATTACTAAGTTTGAAATACCATGAAATATTTCTAAGTACGAAAATCTTCTGAATTTTTCGAAGTCAAAACCGTTTGAAAATATTACTAAGTTTGAAATACCATGAAATATTTCTAAGTACGAAAATCTTCTGAATTATTCAAAGTCAAAACCGATTGAAAATATTTCTAAGTTTGAAATACCATGAAATATTTCTAAGTACGAAAATCTTCTGAATTTTTCAAAGTCAAAACCGTTTGAAAATATAACTAAGTTTGACATACCATAAAATATTTCTAAGTATGAAAATCTTCTGAATTATTCAATGTCAAAACCGATTGAAAATATTACTAAGTCAGAAATACCATGAAATATTTCTAAGTACGAAAATCTTCTGAATTTTTCAAAGTCAAAACCGTTTGAAAATATTACTAAGTTTGAAATACCATGAAATATTTCTAAGTACGAAAATCTTCTGAATTTTTCAAAGTCAAAACCGTTTGAAAATATTACTAAGTTTGAAATACCATGAAATATTTCTAAGTACGAAAATCTTCTGAATTTTTCAAAGTCAAAACCGTTTGAAAATATTACTAAGTTTGAAATACCATGAAATATTTCTAAGTACGAAAATCTTCTGAATTTTTCAGTCAAAACCGTTTGAAAATATTACTAAGTTTGACATACCATGAAATATTTCTAAGTACGAAAATCTTCTGAATTTTTCAAAGTCAAAACCGTTTGAAAATATTACTAAGTTTGAAATACCATGAAATATTTCTAAGTACGAAAATCTTCTGAATTTTTCAAAGTCAAAACCGTTTGAAAATATTACTAAGTTTGAAATACCATGAAATATTTCTAAGTACGAAAATCTTCTGAATTATTCAAAGTCAAAACCGATTGAAAATATTACTAAGTCAGAAATACCATGAAATATTTCTAAGTACGAAAATCTTCTGAATTTTTCAAAGTCAATACCGTTTGAAAATATTTCTAAGATTGACATTCCATGAAATATTTCTAAGTACGAAAATCTTCTGAATTTTTCAAAGTCAATACCGCTTGAAAATATTTCTAAGTTTGAAATACCATGAAATATTTCTAAGTACGAAAATCTTCTGAATTTTTCAAAGTCAAAACCGTTTGAAAATATTACTAAGTTTGACATACCATGAAATATTTCTAAGTATGAAAATCTTCTGAATTATTCAAAGTCAAAACCGATTGAAAATATTACTAAGTCAGAAATACCATGAAATATTTCTAAGTACGAAAATCTTCTGAATTTTTCAAAGTCAAAACCGTTTGAAAATATTACTAAGTTTGAAATACCATGAAATATTTCTAAGTACGAAAATCTTCTGAATTTTTCAAAGTCAAAACCGTTTGAAAATATTACTAAGTTTGAAATACCATGAAATATTTCTAAGTACGAAAATCTTCTGAATTTTTCAAAGTCAAAACCGTTTGAAAATATTACTAAGTTTGACATACCATGAAATATTTCTAAGTATGAAAATCTTCTGAATTATTCAAAGTCAAAACCGATTGAAAATATTACTAAGTCAGAAATACCATGAAATATTTCTAAGTACGAAAATCTTCTGAATTTTTCAAAGTCAAAACCGTTTGAAAATATTACTAAGTTTGAAATACCATGAAATATTTCTAAGTACGAAAATCTTCTGAATTTTTCAAAGTCAAAACCGTTTGAAAATATTACTAAGTTTGAAATACCATGAAATATTTCTAAGTACGAAAATCTTCTGAATTTTTCAGTCAAAACCGTTTGAAAATATTACTAAGTTTGAAATACCATGAAATATTTCTAAGTACGAAAATCTTCTGAATTTTTCAAAGTCAAAACCGTTTGAAAATATTACTAAGTTTGACATACCATGAAATATTTCTAAGTACGAAAATCTTCTGAATTTTTCAAAGTCAATACCGCTTGAAAATATTTCTAAGTTTGACATACCATGAAATATTTCTAAGTACGAAAATCTTCTGAATTTTTCAAAGTCAATACCGCTTGAAAATATTTCTAAGTTTGAAATACCATGAAATATTTCTAAGTACGAAAATCTTCTGAATTTTTCAAAGTCAAAACCGTTTGAAAATATTACTAAGTTTGACATACCATGAAATATTTCTAAGTACGAAAATCTTCTGAATTTTTCAAAGTCAAAACAGTTTGAAAATATTACTAAGTTTGAAATACCATGAAATATTCTTAAGTACGAAAATCTTCTGAATTTTTCAAAGTCAAAACCGTTTGAAAATATTACTAAGTTTGACATACCATGAAATATTTCTAAGTACGAAAATCTTCTGAATTTTTCAAAGTCAATACCGCTTGAAAATATTTCTAAGTTTGACATACCATGAAATATTTCTAAGTACGAAAATCTTCTGAATTTTTCAAAGTCAAAACCGTTTGAAAATATTACTAAGTTTGACATACCATGAAATATTTCTAAGTATGAAAATCTTCTGAATTATTCAAAGTCAAAACCGATTGAAAATATTACTAAGTCAGAAATACCATGAAATATTTCTAAGTACGAAAATCTTCTGAATTTTTCAGTCAAAACAGTTTGAAAATATTACTAAGTTTGACATACCATGAAATATTTCTAAGTACGAAAATCTTCTGAATTTTTCAAAGTCAAAACCGTTTGAAAATATTACTAAGTTTGAAATACCATGAAATATTTCTAAGTACGAAAATCTTCTGAATTTTTCAAAGTCAAAACCGTTTGAAAATATTACTAAGTTTGAAATACCATGAAATATTTCTAAGTACGAAAATCTTCTGAATTATTCAAAGTCAAAACCGATTGAAAATATTACTAAGTCAGAAATACCATGAAATATTTCTAAGTACGAAAATCTTCTGAATTTTTCAAAGTCAAAACCGTTTGAAAATATTACTAAGTTTGAAATACCATGAAATATTTCTAAGTACGAAAATCTTCTGAATTTTTCAAAGTCAATACCGTTTGAAAATATTTCTAAGATTGACATACCATGAAATATTTCTAAGTACGAAAATCTTCTGAATTTTTCAAAGTCAATACCGCTTGAAAATATTTCTAAGTTTGAAATACCATGAAATATTTCTAAGTACGAAAATCTTCTGAATTTTTCAAAGTCAAAACCGTTTGAAAATATTACTAAGTTTGACATACCATGAAATATTTCTAAGTATGAAAATCTTCTGAATTATTCAAAGTCAAAACCGATTGAAAATATTACTAAGTCAGAAATACCATGAAATATTTCTAAGTACGAAAATCTTCTGAATTTTTCAAAGTCAAAACCGTTTGAAAATATTACTAAGTTTGAAATACCATGAAATATTTCTAAGTACGAAAATCTTCTGAATTTTTCAAAGTCAAAACCGTTTGAAAATATTACTAAGTTTGACATACCATGAAATATTTCTAAGTACGAAAATCTTCTGAATTTTTCAAAGTCAATACCGCTTGAAAATATTTCTAAGTTTGAAATACCATGAAATATTTCTAAGTACGAAAATCTTCTGAATTTTTCAAAGTCAAAACCGTTTGAAAATATTACTAAGTTTGAAATACCATGAAATATTTCTAAGTACGAAAATCTTCTGAATTATTCAAAGTCAAAACCGATTGAAAATATTACTAAGTCAGAAATACCATGAAATATTTCTAAGTACGAAAATCTTCTGAATTTTTCAAAGTCAAAACCGTTTGAAAATATTACTAAGTTTGAAATACCATGAAATATTTCTAAGTACGAAAATCTTCTGAATTCCCGCACAAAGTTCCTTTTCCAAGCGAAGAATTTTTCTCCCGGGCTGTGGCCGACGACGTCCGCATCCCCGTCCTCTCGCCGAGGAAATTTAAATTTGAACGGCAAACGCATATTGGCCTTTCCGGCCTCGCTCGGGCTTCGTCTCAGACTTCCCGTCGCCGGACTTAGAAGAATTTCCACAATTTTCGAGAATTAGAAAAAATACGGAAAAAATTGGACTTTGACAAAAAAACACTCTAAAACTAATTTAAAAAAAATTTAACTAAAAATTATTATTACATAATTATATTTAAAAATATTATTTATATACATTTATCATATTATATAAATTTCATATTAAAATAATTTAAAATAATTAAAAAAAAGAACGTAAAATTATTATTATATAATTATATTATCAAATTTATATTATATAACTATTATTAAAAATTATATTTTTATACATTATATTACATACATTTTTTATTAAAATATTTTAAAATTTAACTATTATTATACATCTTTTAAAACCAATTTTGATAATAAACACATTGTTGCGAACAACATTATATTTATATTATATTATAAAGTTTCTTCATTAGTACAATGTCAATAACTAATGTTTTTAGGCAACAATGTTACGATATTTGAAGTGTTTACGTCTGGTCTAACAGATCTTTCGAGTTTCTTTGCATAAGTGCTTTTAATTGCTTAATTTGCCTTTTTTTTATTTCTAAGTACGAAAATCGTCTGAATTTTTCAAAGTCAAAACCGTTTGAAAATATTTCTAAGTTTGAAATACCATGAAATATTTCTAAGTACAAAAATCTTCGGAATTTTTCAAAGTCAAAACCGTTTGAAATTATTTCTAAGTTCGAAAAACCGTGAAATATTTCTAAGTACGAAAATCTTCTGAATTTTTCAAAGTCAAATCCGTTTGAAAATATTACTAAGTTTAAAATACCATAAAATATTTCTAAGTACGAAAATCTTCTGAATTTTTCAAAGTCAAAACCGTTTGAAAATATTACTAAGTTTGAAATACCATGAAATATTTCTAAGTACGAAAATCTTCTGAATTTTTCAAAGTCAAAACAGTTTGAAAATATTACTAAGCTCGAAATGCCATGAAATATTTCTAAGTACGAAAAGCTTCTGAATTTTTCAAAGTCAAAACCGTTTGAAAATATTACTAAGTTTGAAATGCCATGAAATATTTCTAAGTACGAAAATCTTCTGAATTATTCAAAGTCAAAACCGATTGAAAATATTACTAAGTCAGAAATACCATGAAATATTTCTAAGTACGAAAATCTTCTGAATTTTTCAAAGTCAAAACCGTTTGAAAATATTACTAAGTTTGAAATACCATGAAATATTTCTAAGTACGAAAATCTTCTGAATTTTTCAAAGTCAAAACCGTTTGAAAATATTACTAAGTTTGAAATACCATGAAATATTTCTAAGTACGAAAATCTTCTGAATTTTTCAAAGTCAAAACCGTTTGAAAATATTACTAAGTTTGACATACCATGAAATATTTCTAAGTACGAAAATCTTCTGAATTATTCAAAGTCAAAACCGATTGAAAATATTACTAAGTCAGAAATACCATGAAATATTTCTAAGTACGAAAATCTTCTGAATTTTTCAAAGTCAAAACCGTTTGAAAATATTACTAAGTTTGACATACCATGAAATATTTCTAAGTACGAAAATCTTCTGAATTTTTCAAAGTCAATACCGCTTGAAAATATTTCTAAGTTTGACATACCATGAAATATTTCTAAGTACGAAAATCTTCTGAATTTTTCAAAGTCAATACCGCTTGAAAATATTTCTAAGTTTGACATACCATGAAATATTTCTAAGTACGAAAATCTTCTGAATTTTTCAAAGTCAAAACCGTTTGAAAATATAACTAAGTTTAAAATACCATAAAATATTTCTAAGTACGAAAATCTTCTGAATTTTTCAAAGTCAATACCGTTTGAAAATATTTCTATGTTTGACATACCATGAAATATTTCTAAGTACGAAAATCTTCTGAATTTTTCAAAGTCAAAACCGTTTGAAAATATTACTAAGTTTGACATACCATGAAATATTTCTAAGTACGAAAATCTTCTGAATTTTTCAAAGTCAATACCGCTTGAAAATATTTCTAAGTTTGACATACCATGAAATATTTCTAAGTACGAAAATCTTCTGAATTTTTCAAAGTCAATACCGCTTGAAAATATTTCTAAGTTTGACATACCATGAAATATTTCTAAGTACGAAAATCTTCTGAATTTTTCAAAGTCAAAACCGTTTGAAAATATAACTAAGTTTAAAATACCATAAAATATTTCTAAGTACGAAAATCTTCTGAATTTTTCAAAGTCAATACCGTTTGAAAATATTTCTATGTTTGACATACCATGAAATATTTCTAAGTACGAAAATCTTCTGAATTTTTCAAAGTCAATACCGCTTGAAAATATTTCTAAGTTTGAAATACCATGAAATATTTCTAAGTACGAAAATCTTCTGAATTTTTCAAAGTCAAAACCGTTTGAAAATATTACTAAGTTTGACATACCATGAAATATTTCTAAGTACGAAAATCTTCTGAATTTTTCAAAGTCAAAACCGTTTGAAAATATTACTAAGTTTGAAATACCATGAAATATTTCTAAGTACGAAAATCTTCTGAATTTTTCAAAGTCAATACCGTTTGAAAATATTTCTAAGATTGACATACCATGAAATATTTCTAAGTACGAAAATCTTCTGAATTTTTCAAAGTCAATACCGCTTGAAAATATTTCTAAGTTTGAAATACCATGAAATATTTCTAAGTACGAAAATCTTCTGAATTTTTCAAAGTCAAAACCGTTTGAAAATATTACTAAGTTTGACATACCATGAAATATTTCTAAGTATGAAAATCTTCTGAATTATTCAAAGTCAAAACCGATTGAAAATATTACTAAGTCAGAAATACCATGAAATATTTCTAAGTACGAAAATCTTCTGAATTTTTCAAAGTCAAAACCGTTTGAAAATATTACTAAGTTTGAAATACCATGAAATATTTCTAAGTACGAAAATCTTCTGAATTTTTCAAAGTCAAAACCGTTTGAAAATATTACTAAGTTTGACATACCATGAAATATTTCTAAGTACGAAAATCTTCTGAATTTTTCAAAGTCAATACCGCTTGAAAATATTTCTAAGTTTGAAATACCATGAAATATTTCTAAGTACGAAAATCTTCTGAATTTTTCAAAGTCAAAACCGTTTGAAAATATTACTAAGTTTGAAATACCATGAAATATTTCTAAGTACGAAAATCTTCTGAATTATTCAAAGTCAAAACCGATTGAAAATATTACTAAGTCAGAAATACCATGAAATATTTCTAAGTACGAAAATCTTCTGAATTTTTCAAAGTCAAAACCGTTTGAAAATATTACTAAGTTTGAAATACCATGAAATATTTCTAAGTACGAAAATCTTCTGAATTCCCGCACAAAGTTCCTTTTCCAAGCGAAGAATTTTTCTCCCGGGCTGTGGCCGACGACGTCCGCATCCCCGTCCTCTCGCCGAGGAAATTTAAATTTGAACGGCAAACGCATATTGGCCTTTCCGGCCTCGCTCGGGCTTCGTCTCAGACTTCCCGTCGCCGGACTTAGAAGAATTTCCACAATTTTCGAGAATTAGAAAAAATACGGAAAAAATTGGACTTTGACAAAAAAACACTCTAAAACTAATTTAAAAAAAATTTAACTAAAAATTATTATTACATAATTATATTTAAAAATATTATTTATATACATTTATCATATTATATAAATTTCATATTAAAATAATTTAAAATAATTAAAAAAAAGAACGTAAAATTATTATTATATAATTATATTATCAAATTTATATTATATAACTATTATTAAAAATTATATTTTTATACATTATATTACATACATTTTTTATTAAAATATTTTAAAATTTAACTATTATTATACATCTTTTAAAACCAATTTTGATAATAAACACATTGTTGCGAACAACATTATATTTATATTATATTATAAAGTTTCTTCATTAGTACAATGTCAATAACTAATGTTTTTAGGCAACAATGTTACGATATTTGAAGTGTTTACGTCTGGTCTAACAGATCTTTCGAGTTTCTTTGCATAAGTGCTTTTAATTGCTTAATTTGCCTTTTTTTTATTTCTAAGTACGAAAATCGTCTGAATTTTTCAAAGTCAAAACCGTTTGAAAATATTTCTAAGTTTGAAATACCATGAAATATTTCTAAGTACAAAAATCTTCGGAATTTTTCAAAGTCAAAACCGTTTGAAATTATTTCTAAGTTCGAAAAACCGTGAAATATTTCTAAGTACGAAAATCTTCTGAATTTTTCAAAGTCAAATCCGTTTGAAAATATTACTAAGTTTAAAATACCATAAAATATTTCTAAGTACGAAAATCTTCTGAATTTTTCAAAGTCAAAACCGTTTGAAAATATTACTAAGTTTGAAATACCATGAAATATTTCTAAGTACGAAAATCTTCTGAATTTTTCAAAGTCAAAACAGTTTGAAAATATTACTAAGCTCGAAATGCCATGAAATATTTCTAAGTACGAAAAGCTTCTGAATTTTTCAAAGTCAAAACCGTTTGAAAATATTACTAAGTTTGAAATGCCATGAAATATTTCTAAGTACGAAAATCTTCTGAATTATTCAAAGTCAAAACCGATTGAAAATATTACTAAGTCAGAAATACCATGAAATATTTCTAAGTACGAAAATCTTCTGAATTTTTCAAAGTCAAAACCGTTTGAAAATATTACTAAGTTTGAAATACCATGAAATATTTCTAAGTACGAAAATCTTCTGAATTTTTCAAAGTCAAAACCGTTTGAAAATATTACTAAGTTTGAAATACCATGAAATATTTCTAAGTACGAAAATCTTCTGAATTTTTCAAAGTCAAAACCGTTTGAAAATATTACTAAGTTTGACATACCATGAAATATTTCTAAGTACGAAAATCTTCTGAATTATTCAAAGTCAAAACCGATTGAAAATATTACTAAGTCAGAAATACCATGAAATATTTCTAAGTACGAAAATCTTCTGAATTTTTCAAAGTCAAAACCGTTTGAAAATATTACTAAGTTTGACATACCATGAAATATTTCTAAGTACGAAAATCTTCTGAATTTTTCAAAGTCAATACCGCTTGAAAATATTTCTAAGTTTGACATACCATGAAATATTTCTAAGTACGAAAATCTTCTGAATTTTTCAAAGTCAATACCGCTTGAAAATATTTCTAAGTTTGACATACCATGAAATATTTCTAAGTACGAAAATCTTCTGAATTTTTCAAAGTCAAAACCGTTTGAAAATATAACTAAGTTTAAAATACCATAAAATATTTCTAAGTACGAAAATCTTCTGAATTTTTCAAAGTCAATACCGTTTGAAAATATTTCTATGTTTGACATACCATGAAATATTTCTAAGTACGAAAATCTTCTGAATTTTTCAAAGTCAATACCGCTTGAAAATATTTCTAAGTTTGAAATACCATGAAATATTTCTAAGTACGAAAATCTTCTGAATTTTTCAAAGTCAAAACCGTTTGAAAATATTACTAAGTTTGACATACCATGAAATATTTCTAAGTACGAAAATCTTCTGAATTATTCAAAGTCAAAACCGATTGAAAATATTACTAAGTCAGAAATACCATGAAATATTTCTAAGTACGAAAATCTTCTGAATTTTTCAAAGTCAAAACCGTTTGAAAATATTACTAAGTTTGAAATACCATGAAATATTTCTAAGTACGAAAATCTTCTGAATTTTTCAAATTTAAAACCGTTTGAAAATATTACTAAGTTTGAAATACCATGAAATATTTTTAAGTACGAAAATCTTCTGAATTTTTCAAAGTCAAAACCGTTTGAAAATATTACTAAGTTCGAAATACCTTGAAATATTTCTAAGTACGAAAATCTTCTGAACTTTTCAAAGTCAAAACCGTTTGAAAATATTACTAAGTTTGACATACCATGAAATATTTCTAAGTACGAAAATCTTCTGAATTTTTCAAAGTCAATACCGCTTGAAAATATTTCTAAGTTTGACATACCAGGAAATATTTCTAAGTACGAAAATCTTCTGAATTTTTCAAAGTCAATACCGCTTGAAAATATTTCTAAGTTTGACATACCATGAAATATTTCTAAGTACGAAAATCTTCTGAATTTTTCAAAGTCAAAACCGTTTGAAAATATAACTAAGTTTAAAATACAATAAAATATTTCTAAGTACGAAAATCTTCTGAATTTTTCAAAGTCAATACCGTTTGAAAATATTTCTAAGTTTGACATACCATGAAATATTTCTAAGTACGAAAATCTTCTGAATTTTTCAAAGTCAATACCGCTTGAAAATATTACTAAGTTTGACATACCATGAAATATTTCTAAGTATGAAAATCTTCTGAATTATTCAAAGTCAAAACCGATTGAAAATATTACTAAGTTTGAAATACCATGAAATATTTCTAAGTACGAAAATCTTCTGAATTTTTCAAAGTCAAAACCGTTTGAAAATATTACTAAGTTCGAAATACCTTGAAATATTTCTAAGTACGAAAATCTTCTGAACTTTTCAAAGTCAAAACCGTTTGAAAATATTGCTAAGTTTGAAATACCATGAAATATTTCTAAGTGCGAAAATCTTCTGAATTCCCGCACAAAGTTCATTTTCCAAGCGAAGAATTTTTCTCCCGGGCTGTGGCCGACGACGTCCGCATCCCCGGCCTCTCGCCGAGGAAATTTAAATTTGAACGGCAAACGCATATTGGCCTTTCCGGCCTCGCTCGGGCTTCGTCTCAGACTTCCCGTCGCCGGACTTAGAAGAATTTCCACAATTTTCGAGACTTAGAAAAATTTCGGAAAAAATTGGACTTTGACAAAAAAACACTCTAAAACTAATTTAAAAAAAATGTAACTAAAAATTATTATTACATAATTATATTTAAAAATATTATTTATATACATTTATCATATTATATAAATTTCATATTAAAATAATTTAAAATAATTAAAAAAAAGAACGTAAAATTATTATTATATAATTATATTATCAAATTTATATTATATAACTATTATTAAAAATTATATTTTTATACATTATATTACATACATTTTTTATTAAAATATTTTAAAATTTAACTATTATTATACATCTTTTAAAACCAATTTTGATAATAAACACATTGTTGCGAACAACATTATATTTATATTATATTATAAAGTTTCTTCATTAGTACAATGTCAATAACTAATGTTTTTAGGCAACAATGTTACGATATTTGAAGTGTTTACGTCTGGTCTAACAGATCTTTCGAGTTTCTTTGCATAAGTGCTTTTAATTGCTTAATTTGCCTTTTTTTTATTTCTAAGTACGAAAATCGTCTGAATTTTTCAAAGTCAAAACCGTTTGAAAATATTTCTAAGTTTGAAATACCATGAAATATTTCTAAGTACGAAAATCTTCTGAATTTTTCAAAGTCAAATCCGTTTGAAAATATTACTAAGTTTAAAATACCATAAAATATTTCTAAGTACGAAAATCTTCTGAATTTTTCAAAGTCAAAACCGTTTGAAAATATTACTAAGTTTGAAATACCATGAAATATTTCTAAGTACAAAAATCTTCTGAATTTTTCAAAGTCAAAACCGTTTGAAAATATTACTAAGCTCGAAATGCCATGAAATATTTTTAAGTACGAAAAGCTTCTGAATTTTTCAAAGTCAAAACCGTTTGAAAATATTACTAAGTTTGAAATGCCATGAAATATTTCTAAGTACGAAAATCTTCTGAATTATTCAAAGTCAAAACCGATTGAAAATTTTACTAAGTCAGAAATACCATGAAATATTTCTAAGTACGAAAATCTTCTGAATTTTTCAAAGTCAAAACCGTTTGAAAATATTACTAAGTTTGAAATACCATGAAATATTTCTAAGTACGAAAATCTTCTGAATTTTTCAAAGTCAAAACCGTTTGAAAATATTACTAAGTTTGACATACCATGAAATATTTCTAAGTACAAAAATCTTCTGAATTTTTCAAAGTCAAAACCGTTTGAAAATATTACTAAGTTTGACATACCATGAAATATTTCTAAGTACGAAAATCTTCTGAATTTTTCAAAGTCAATACCGCTTGAAAATATTACTAAGTTTGACATACCATGAAATATTTCTAAGTATGAAAATCTTCTGAATTATTCAAAGTCAAAACCGATTGAAAATATTACTAAGTTTGAAATACCATGAAATATTTCTAAGTACGAAAATCTTCTGAATTTTTCAAAGTCAAAACCGTTTGAAAATATTACTAAGTTCGAAATACCTTGAAATATTTCTAAGTACGAAAATCTTCTGAACTTTTCAAAGTCAAAACCGTTTGAAAATATTGCTAAGTTTGAAATACCATGAAATATTTCTAAGTGCGAAAATCTTCTGAATTCCCGCACAAAGTTCATTTTCCAAGCGAAGAATTTTTCTCCCGGGCTGTGGCCGACGACGTCCGCATCCCCGGCCTCTCGCCGAGGAAATTTAAATTTGAACGGCAAACGCATATTGGCCTTTCCGGCCTCGCTCGGGCTCCGTCTCAGACTTCCCGTCGCCGGACTTAGAAGAATTTCCACAATTTTCGAGACTTAGAAAAATTTCGGAAAAAATTGGACTTTGACAAAAAAACACTCTAAAACTAATTTAAAAAAAATGTAACTAAAAATTATTATTACATAATTATATTTAAAAATATTATTTATATACATTTATCATATTATATAAATTTCATATTAAAATAATTTAAAATAATTAAAAAAAAGAACGTAAAATTATTATTATATAATTATATTATCAAATTTATATTATATAACTATTATTAAAAATTATATTTTTATACATTATATTACATACATTTTTTATTAAAATATTTTAAAATTTAACTATTATTATACATCTTTTAAAACCAATTTTGATAATAAACACATTGTTGCGAACAACATTATATTTATATTATATTATAAAGTTTCTTCATTAGTACAATGTCAATAACTAATGTTTTTAGGCAACAATGTTACGATATTTGAAGTGTTTACGTCTGGTCTAACAGATCTTTCGAGTTTCTTTGCATAAGTGCTTTTAATTGCTTAATTTGCCTTTTTTTTATTTCTAAGTACGAAAATCGTCTGAATTTTTCAAAGTCAAAACCGTTTGAAAATATTTCTAAGTTTGAAATACCATGAAATATTTCTAAGTACGAAAATCTTCTGAATTTTTCAAAGTCAAATCCGTTTGAAAATATTACTAAGTTTAAAATACCATAAAATATTTCTAAGTACGAAAATCTTCTGAATTTTTCAAAGTCAAAACCGTTTGAAAATATTACTAAGCTCGAAATGCCATGAAATATTTCTAAGTACGAAAAGCTTCTGAATTTTTCAAAGTCAAAACCGTTTGAAAATATTACTAAGTCAGAAATACCATGAAATATTTCTAAGTACGAAAATCTTCTGAATTTTTCAAAGTCAAAACCGTTTGAAAATATTACTAAGTTTGAAATACCATGAAATATTTCTAAGTACGAAAATCTTCTGAATTTTTCAAAGTCAAAACCGTTTGAAAATATTACTAAGTTTGAAATACCATGAAATATTTCTAAGTACGAAAATCTTCTGAATTTTTCAAAGTCAAAACCGTTTGAAAATATTACTAAGTTTGACATACCATGAAATATTTCTAAGTACGAAAATCTTCTGAATTATTCAAAGTCAAAACCGATTGAAAATATTACTAAGTCAGAAATACCATGAAATATTTCTAAGTACGAAAATCTTCTGAATTTTTCAAAGTCAAAACCGTTTGAAAATATTACTAAGTTTGAAATACCATGAAATATTTCTAAGTACGAAAATCTTCTGAATTTTTCAAAGTCAAAACCGTTTGAAAATATTACTAAGTTTGAAATACCATGAAATATTTCTAAGTACGAAAATCTTCTGAATTTTTCAAAGTCAAAACCGTTTGAAAATATTACTAAGTTTGACATACCATGAAATATTTCTAAGTACGAAAATCTTCTGAATTTTTCAAAGTCAATACCGCTTGAAAATATTTCTAAGTTTGACATACCAGGAAATATTTCTAAGTACGAAAATCTTCTGAATTTTTCAAAGTCAATACCGCTTGAAAATATTTCTAAGTTTGACATACCATGAAATATTTCTAAGTACGAAAATCTTCTGAATTTTTCAAAGTCAAAACCGTTTGAAAATATAACTAAGTTTAAAATACAATAAAATATTTCTAAGTACGAAAATCTTCTGAATTTTTCAAAGTCAATACCGTTTGAAAATATTTCTAAGTTTGACATACCATGAAATATTTCTAAGTACGAAAATCTTCTGAATTTTTCAAAGTCAATACCGCTTGAAAATATTACTAAGTTTGACATACCATGAAATATTTCTAAGTATGAAAATCTTCTGAATTATTCAAAGTCAAAACCGATTGAAAATATTACTAAGTTTGAAATACCATGAAATATTTCTAAGTACGAAAATCTTCTGAATTTTTCAAAGTCAAAACCGTTTGAAAATATTACTAAGTTCGAAATACCTTGAAATATTTCTAAGTACGAAAATCTTCTGAACTTTTCAAAGTCAAAACCGTTTGAAAATATTGCTAAGTTTGAAATACCATGAAATATTTCTAAGTGCGAAAATCTTCTGAATTCCCGCACAAAGTTCATTTTCCAAGCGAAGAATTTTTCTCCCGGGCTGTGGCCGACGACGTCCGCATCCCCGGCCTCTCGCCGAGGAAATTTAAATTTGAACGGCAAACGCATATTGGCCTTTCCGGCCTCGCTCGGGCTTCGTCTCAGACTTCCCGTCGCCGGACTTAGAAGAATTTCCACAATTTTCGAGACTTAGAAAAATTTCGGAAAAAATTGGACTTTGACAAAAAAACACTCTAAAACTAATTTAAAAAAAATGTAACTAAAAATTATTATTACATAATTATATTTAAAAATATTATTTATATACATTTATCATATTATATAAATTTCATATTAAAATAATTTAAAATAATTAAAAAAAAGAACGTAAAATTATTATTATATAATTATATTATCAAATTTATATTATATAACTATTATTAAAAATTATATTTTTATGCATTATATTACATACATTTTTTATTAAAATATTTTAAAATTTAACTATTATTATACATCTTTTAAAACCAATTTTGATAATAAACACATTGTTGCGAACAACATTATATTTATATTATATTATAAAGTTTCTTCATTAGTACAATGTCAATAACTAATGTTTTTAGGCAACAATGTTACGATATTTGAAGTGTTTACGTCTGGTCTAACAGATCTTTCGAGTTTCTTTGCATAAGTGCTTTTAATTGCTTAATTTGCCTTTTTTTTATTTCTAAGTACGAAAATCGTCTGAATTTTTCAAAGTCAAAACCGTTTGAAAATATTTCTAAGTTTGAAATACCATGAAATATTTCTAAGTACGAAAATCTTCTGAATTTTTCAAAGTCAAATCCGTTTGAAAATATTACTAAGTTTAAAATACCATAAAATATTTCTAAGTACGAAAATCTTCTGAATTTTTCAAAGTCAAAACCGTTTGAAAATATTACTAAGTTTGAAATACCATGAAATATTTCTAAGTACAAAAATCTTCTGAATTTTTCAAAGTCAAAACCGTTTGAAAATATTACTAAGCTCGAAATGCCATGAAATATTTTTAAGTACGAAAAGCTTCTGAATTTTTCAAAGTCAAAACCGTTTGAAAATATTACTAAGTTTGAAATGCCATGAAATATTTCTAAGTACGAAAATCTTCTGAATTATTCAAAGTCAAAACCGATTGAAAATATTACTAAGTCAGAAATACCATGAAATATTTCTAAGTACGAAAATCTTCTGAATTTTTCAAAGTCAAAACCGTTTGAAAATATTACTAAGTTTGAAATACCATGAAATATTTCTAAGTACGAAAATCTTCTGAATTTTTCAAAGTCAAAACCGTTTGAAAATATTACTAAGTTTGACATACCATGAAATATTTCTAAGTACAAAAATCTTCTGAATTTTTCAAAGTCAAAACCGTTTGAAAATATTACTAAGTTTGACATACCATGAAATATTTCTAAGTACGAAAATCTTCTGAATTTTTCAAAGTCAATACCGCTTGAAAATATTACTAAGTTTGACATACCATGAAATATTTCTAAGTATGAAAATCTTCTGAATTATTCAAAGTCAAAACCGATTGAAAATATTACTAAGTTTGAAATACCATGAAATATTTCTAAGTACGAAAATCTTCTGAATTTTTCAAAGTCAAAACCGTTTGAAAATATTACTAAGTTTGAAATACCATGAAATATTTCTAAGTACGAAAATCTTCTGAATTTTTCAAAGTCAAAACCGTTTGAAAATATTACTAAGTTTGACATACCATGAAATATTTCTAAGTACGAAAATCTTCTGAATTTTTCAAAGTCAATACCGCTTGAAAATATTTCTAAGTTTGACATACCATGAAATATTTCTAAGTACGAAAATCTTCTGAATTTTTCAAAGTCAATACCGCTTGAAAATATTTCTAAGTTTGACATACCATGAAATATTTCTAAGTACGAAAATCTTCTGAATTTTTCAAAGTCAAAACCGTTTGAAAATATAACTAAGTTTAAAATACCATAAAATATTTCTAAGTACGAAAATCTTCTGAATTTTTCAAAGTCAATACCGTTTGAAAATATTTCTAAGTTTGACATACCATGAAATATTTCTAAGTACGAAAATCTTCTGAATTTTTCAAAGTCAATACCGCTTGAAAATATTACTAAGTTTGACATACCATGAAATATTTCTAAGTATGAAAATCTTCTGAATTATTCAAAGTCAAAACCGATTGAAAATATTACTAAGTTTGAAATACCATGAAATATTTCTAAGTACGAAAATCTTCTGAATTTTTCAAAGTCAAAACCGTTTGAAAATATTACTAAGTTCGAAATACCTTGAAATATTTCTAAGTACGAAAATCTTCTGAACTTTTCAAAGTCAAAACCGTTTGAAAATATTGCTAAGTTTGAAATACCATGAAATATTTCTAAGTGCGAAAATCTTCTGAATTCCCGCACAAAGTTCATTTTCCAAGCGAAGAATTTTTCTCCCGGGCTGTGGCCGACGACGTCCGCATCCCCGGCCTCTCGCCGAGTAAATTTAAATTTGAACGGCAAACGCATATTGGCCTTTCCGGCCTCGCTCGGGCTTCGTCTCAGACTTCCCGTCGCCGGACTTAGAAGAATTTCCACAATTTTCGACACTTAGAAAAATTTCGGAAAAAATTGGACTTTGACAAAAAAACACTCTAAAACTAATTTAAAAAAAATGTAACTAAAAATTATTATTACATAATTATATTTAAAAATATTATTTATATACATTTATCATATTATATAAATTTCATATTAAAATAATTTAAAATAATTAAAAAAAAGAACGTAAAATTATTATTATATAATTATATTATCAAATTTATATTATATAACTATTATTAAAAATTATATTTTTATACATTATATTACATACATTTTTTATTAAAATATTTTAAAATTTAACTATTATTATACATCTTTTAAAACCAATTTTGATAATAAACACATTGTTGCGAACAACATTATATTTATATTATATTATAAAGTTTCTTCATTAGTACAATGTCAATAACTAATGTTTTTAGGCAACAATGTTACGATATTTGAAGTGTTTACGTCTGGTCTAACAGATCTTTCGAGTTTCTTTGCATAAGTGCTTTTAATTGCTTAATTTGCCTTTTTTTTATTTCTAAGTACGAAAATCGTCTGAATTTTTCAAAGTCAAAACCGTTTGAAAATATTTCTAAGTTTGAAATACCATGAAATATTTCTAAGTACGAAAATCTTCTGAATTTTTCAAAGTCAAATCCGTTTGAAAATATTACTAAGTTTAAAATACCATAAAATATTTCTAAGTACGAAAATCTTCTGAATTTTTCAAAGTCAAAACCGTTTGAAAATATTACTAAGTTTGAAATACCATGAAATATTTCTAAGTACAAAAATCTTCTGAATTTTTCAAAGTCAAAACCGTTTGAAAATATTACTAAGCTCGAAATGCCATGAAATATTTTTAAGTACGAAAAGCTTCTGAATTTTTCAAAGTCAAAACCGTTTGAAAATATTACTAAGTTTGAAATGCCATGAAATATTTCTAAGTACGAAAATCTTCTGAATTATTCAAAGTCAAAACCGATTGAAAATATTACTAAGTCAGAAATACCATGAAATATTTCTAAGTACGAAAATCTTCTGAATTTTTCAAAGTCAAAACCGTTTGAAAATATTACTAAGTTTGAAATACCATGAAATATTTCTAAGTACGAAAATCTTCTGAATTTTTCAAAGTCAAAACCGTTTGAAAATATTACTAAGTTTGACATACCATGAAATATTTCTAAGTACAAAAATCTTCTGAATTTTTCAAAGTCAAAACCGTTTGAAAATATTACTAAGTTTGACATACCATGAAATATTTCTAAGTACGAAAATCTTCTGAATTTTTCAAAGTCAATACCGCTTGAAAATATTACTAAGTTTGACATACCATGAAATATTTCTAAGTATGAAAATCTTCTGAATTATTCAAAGTCAAAACCGATTGAAAATATTACTAAGTTTGAAATACCATGAAATATTTCTAAGTACGAAAATCTTCTGAATTTTTCAAAGTCAAAACCGTTTGAAAATATTACTAAGTTCGAAATACCTTGAAATATTTCTAAGTACGAAAATCTTCTGAACTTTTCAAAGTCAAAACCGTTTGAAAATATTGCTAAGTTTGAAATACCATGAAATATTTCTAAGTGCGAAAATCTTCTGAATTCCCGCACAAAGTTCATTTTCCAAGCGAAGAATTTTTCTCCCGGGCTGTGGCCGACGACGTCCGCATCCCCGGCCTCTCGCCGAGGAAATTTAAATTTGAACGGCAAACGCATATTGGCCTTTCCGGCCTCGCTCGGGCTCCGTCTCAGACTTCCCGTCGCCGGACTTAGAAGAATTTCCACAATTTTCGAGACTTAGAAAAATTTCGGAAAAAATTGGACTTTGACAAAAAAACACTCTAAAACTAATTTAAAAAAAATGTAACTAAAAATTATTATTACATAATTATATTTAAAAATATTATTTATATACATTTATCATATTATATAAATTTCATATTAAAATAATTTAAAATAATTAAAAAAAAGAACGTAAAATTATTATTATATAATTATATTATCAAATTTATATTATATAACTATTATTAAAAATTATATTTTTATACATTATATTACATACATTTTTTATTAAAATATTTTAAAATTTAACTATTATTATACATCTTTTAAAACCAATTTTGATAATAAACACATTGTTGCGAACAACATTATATTTATATTATATTATAAAGTTTCTTCATTAGTACAATGTCAATAACTAATGTTTTTAGGCAACAATGTTACGATATTTGAAGTGTTTACGTCTGGTCTAACAGATCTTTCGAGTTTCTTTGCATAAGTGCTTTTAATTGCTTAATTTGCCTTTTTTTTATTTCTAAGTACGAAAATCGTCTGAATTTTTCAAAGTCAAAACCGTTTGAAAATATTTCTAAGTTTGAAATACCATGAAATATTTCTAAGTACGAAAATCTTCTGAATTTTTCAAAGTCAAATCCGTTTGAAAATATTACTAAGTTTAAAATACCATAAAATATTTCTAAGTACGAAAATCTTCTGAATTTTTCAAAGTCAAAACCGTTTGAAAATATTACTAAGTTTGAAATACCATGAAATATTTCTAAGTACAAAAATCTTCTGAATTTTTCAAAGTCAAAACCGTTTGAAAATATTACTAAGCTCGAAATGCCATGAAATATTTTTAAGTACGAAAAGCTTCTGAATTTTTCAAAGTCAAAACCGTTTGAAAATATTACTAAGTTTGAAATGCCATGAAATATTTCTAAGTACGAAAATCTTCTGAATTATTCAAAGTCAAAACCGATTGAAAATATTACTAAGTCAGAAATACCATGAAATATTTCTAAGTACGAAAATCTTCTGAATTTTTCAAAGTCAAAACCGTTTGAAAATATTACTAAGTTTGAAATACCATGAAATATTTCTAAGTACGAAAATCTTCTGAATTTTTCAAAGTCAAAACCGTTTGAAAATATTACTAAGTTTGACATACCATGAAATATTTCTAAGTACAAAAATCTTCTGAATTTTTCAAAGTCAAAACCGTTTGAAAATATTACTAAGTTTGACATACCATGAAATATTTCTAAGTACGAAAATCTTCTGAATTATTCAAAGTCAAAACCGATTGAAAATATTACTAAGTCAGAAATACCATGAAATATTTCTAAGTACGAAAATCTTCTGAATTTTTCAAAGTCAAAACCGTTTGAAAATAATACTAAGTTTGAAATACCATGAAATATTTCTAAGTACGAAAATCTTCTGAATTTTTCAAAGTCAATACCGCTTGAAAATATTTCTAAGTTTGACGTACCATGAAATATTTCTAAGTACGAAAATCTTCTGAATTTTTCAAAGTCAATACCGCTTGAAAATATTTCTAAGTTTGACATACCATGAAATATTTCTAAGTACGAAAATCTTCTGAATTTTTCAAAGTCAAAACCGTTTGAAAATATTGCTAAGTTTGAAATACCATGAAATATTTCTAAGTGCGAAAATCTTCTGAATTCCCGCACAAAGTTCATTTTCCAAGCGAAGAATTTTTCTCCCGGGCTGTGGCCGACGACGTCCGCATCCCCGGCCTCTCGTCGAGGAAATTTAAATTTGAACGGCAAACGCATATTGGCCATTCCGGCCTCGCTCGGGCTTCGTCTCAGAATTCCCGTCGCCGGACTTAGAAGAATTTCCACAATTTTCGACACTTAGAAAAATTTCGGAAAAAATTGGACTTTGACAAAAAAACACTCTAAAACTAATTTAAAAAAAATGTAACTAAAAATTATTATTACATAATTATATTTAAAAATATTATTTATATACATTTATCATATTATATAAATTTCATATTAAAATAATTTAAAATAATTAAAAAAAAGAACGTAAAATTATTATTATATAATTATATTATCAAATTTATATTATATAACTATTATTAAAAATTATATTTTTATACATTATATTACATACATTTTTTATTAAAATATTTTAAAATTTAACTATTATTATACATCTTTTAAAACCAATTTTGATAATAAACACATTGTTGCGAACAACATTATATTTATATTATATTATAAAGTTTCTTCATTAGTACAATGTCAATAACTAATGTTTTTAGGCAACAATGTTACGATATTTGAAGTGTTTACGTCTGGTCTAACAGATCTTTCGAGTTTCTTTGCATAAGTGCTTTTAATTGCTTAATTTGCCTTTTTTTTATTTCTAAGTACGAAAATCGTCTGAATTTTTCAAAGTCAAAACCGTTTGAAAATATTTCTAAGTTTGAAATACCATGAAATATTTCTAAGTACAAAAATCTTCGGAATTTTTCAAAGTCAAAACCGTTTGAAAATATTTCTAAGTTCGAAAAACCGTGAAATATTTCTAAGTACGAAAATCTTCTGAATTTTTCAAAGTCAAATCCGTTTGAAAATATTACTAAGTTTAAAATACCATAAAATATTTCTAAGTACGAAAATCTTCTGAATTTTTCAAAGTCAAAACCGTTTGAAAATATTACTAAGCTCGAAATGCCATGAAATATTTCTAAGTACGAAAAGCTTCTGAATTTTTCAAAGTCAAAACCGTTTGAAAATATTACTAAGTCAGAAATACCATGAAATATTTCTAAGTACGAAAATCTTCTGAATTTTTCAAAGTCAAAACCGTTTGAAAATATTACTAAGTTTGAAATACCATGAAATATTTCTAAGTACGAAAATCTTCTGAATTTTTCAAAGTCAAAACCGTTTGAAAATATTACTAAGTTTGAAATACCATGAAATATTTCTAAGTACGAAAATCTTCTGAATTTTTCAAAGTCAAAACCGTTTGAAAATATTACTAAGTTTGACATACCATGAAATATTTCTAAGTACGAAAATCTTCTGAATTATTCAAAGTCAAAACCGATTGAAAATATTACTAAGTCAGAAATACCATGAAATATTTCTAAGTACGAAAATCTTCTGAATTTTTCAAAGTCAAAACCGTTTGAAAATATTACTAAGTTTGAAATACCATGAAATATTTCTAAGTACGAAAATCTTCTGAATTTTTCAAAGTCAAAACCGTTTGAAAATATTACTAAGTTTGAAATACCATGAAATATTTCTAAGTACGAAAATCTTCTGAATTTTTCAAAGTCAAAACCGTTTGAAAATATTACTAAGTTTGACATACCATGAAATATTTCTAAGTACGAAAATCTTCTGAATTTTTCAAAGTCAATACCGCTTGAAAATATTTCTAAGTTTGACATACCAGGAAATATTTCTAAGTACGAAAATCTTCTGAATTTTTCAAAGTCAATACCGCTTGAAAATATTTCTAAGTTTGACATACCATGAAATATTTCTAAGTACGAAAATCTTCTGAATTTTTCAAAGTCAAAACCGTTTGAAAATATAACTAAGTTTAAAATACCATAAAATATTTCTAAGTACGAAAATCTTCTGAATTTTTCAAAGTCAATACCGCTTGAAAATATTACTAAGTTTGACATACCATGAAATATTTCTAAGTATGAAAATCTTCTGAATTATTCAAAGTCAAAACCGATTGAAAATATTACTAAGTTTGAAATACCATGAAATATTTCTAAGTACGAAAATCTTCTGAATTTTTCAAAGTCAAAACCGTTTGAAAATATTACTAAGTTCGAAATACCTTGAAATATTTCTAAGTACGAAAATCTTCTGAACTTTTCAAAGTCAAAACCGTTTGAAAATATTGCTAAGTTTGAAATACCATGAAATATTTCTAAGTGCGAAAATCTTCTGAATTCCCGCACAAAGTTCATTTTCCAAGCGAAGAATTTTTCTCCCGGGCTGTGGCCGACGACGTCCGCATCCCCGGCCTCTCGCCGAGTAAATTTAAATTTGAACGGCAAACGCATATTGGCCTTTCCGGCCTCGCTCGGGCTTCGTCTCAGACTTCCCGTCGCCGGACTTAGAAGAATTTCCACAATTTTCGAGACTTAGAAAAATTTCGGAAAAAATTGGACTTTGACAAAAAAACACTCTAAAACTAATTTAAAAAAAATGTAACTAAAAATTATTATTACATAATTATATTTAAAAATATTATTTATATACATTTATCATATTATATAAATTTCATATTAAAATAATTTAAAATAATTAAAAAAAAGAACGTAAAATTATTATTATATAATTATATTATCAAATTTATATTATATAACTATTATTAAAAATTATATTTTTATACATTATATTACATACATTTTTTATTAAAATATTTTAAAATTTAACTATTATTATACATCTTTTAAAACCAATTTTGATAATAAACACATTGTTGCGAACAACATTATATTTATATTATATTATAAAGTTTCTTCATTAGTACAATGTCAATAACTAATGTTTTTAGGCAACAATATTACGATATTTGAAGTGTTTACGTCTGGTCTAACAGATCTTTCGAGTTTCTTTGCATAAGTGCTTTTAATTGCTTAATTTGCCTTTTTTTTATTTCTAAGTACGAAAATCGTCTGAATTTTTCAAAGTCAAAACCGTTTGAAAATATTTCTAAGTTTGAAATACCATGAAATATTTCTAAGTACAAAAATCTTCGGAATTTTTCAAAGTCAAAACCGTTTGAAAATATTTCTAAGTTCGAAAAACCGTGAAATATTTCTAAGTACGAAAATCTTCTGAATTTTTCAAAGTCAAATCCGTTTGAAAATATTACTAAGTTTAAAATACCATAAAATATTTCTAAGTACGAAAATCTTCTGAATTTTTCAAAGTCAAAACCGTTTGAAAATATTACTAAGTTTGAAATACCATGAAATATTTCTAAGTACGAAAATCTTCTGAATTTTTCAAAGTCAAAACCGTTTGAAAATATTACTAAGCTCGAAATGCCATGAAATATTTCTAAGTACGAAAAGCTTCTGAATTTTTCAAAGTCAAAACCGTTTGAAAATATTACTAAGTTTGAAATGCCATGAAATATTTCTAAGTACGAAAATCTTCTGAATTATTCAAAGTCAAAACCGATTGAAAATATTACTAAGTCAGAAATACCATGAAATATTTCTAAGTACGAAAATCTTCTGAATTTTTCAAAGTCAAAACCGTTTGAAAATATTACTAAGTTTGAAATACCATGAAATATTTCTAAGTACGAAAATCTTCTGAATTTTTCAAAGTCAAAACCGTTTGAAAATATTACTAAGTTTGAAATACCATGAAATATTTCTAAGTACGAAAATCTTCTGAATTTTTCAAAGTCAAAACCGTTTGAAAATATTACTAAGTTTGACATACCATGAAATATTTCTAAGTACGAAAATCTTCTGAATTATTCAAAGTCAAAACCGATTGAAAATATTACTAAGTCAGAAATACCATGAAATATTTCTAAGTACGAAAATCTTCTGAATTTTTCAAAGTCAAAACCGTTTGAAAATATTACTAAGTTTGAAATACCATGAAATATTTCTAAGTACGAAAATCTTCTGAATTTTTCAAAGTCAAAACCGTTTGAAAATATTACTAAGTTTGAAATACCATGAAATATTTCTAAGTACGAAAATCTTCTGAATTTTTCAAAGTCAAAACCGTTTGAAAATATTACTAAGTTTGACATACCATGAAATATTTCTAAGTACGAAAATCTTCTGAATTTTTCAAAGTCAATACCGCTTGAAAATATTTCTAAGTTTGACATACCATGAAATATTTCTAAGTACGAAAATCTTCTGAATTTTTCAAAGTCAATACCGCTTGAAAATATTTCTAAGTTTGACATACCATGAAATATTTCTAAGTACGAAAATCTTCTGAATTTTTCAAAGTCAAAACCGTTTGAAAATATAACTAAGTTTAAAATACCATAAAATATTTCTAAGTACGAAAATCTTCTGAATTTTTCAAAGTCAATACCGTTTGAAAATATTTCTAAGTTTGACATACCATGAAATATTTCTAAGTACGAAAATCTTCTGAATTTTTCAAAGTCAATACCGCTTGAAAATATTACTAAGTTTGACATACCATGAAATATTTCTAAGTATGAAAATCTTCTGAATTATTCAAAGTCAAAACCGATTGAAAATATTACTAAGTTTGAAATACCATGAAATATTTCTAAGTACGAAAATCTTCTGAATTTTTCAAAGTCAAAACCGTTTGAAAATATTACTAAGTTCGAAATACCTTGAAATATTTCTAAGTACGAAAATCTTCTGAACTTTTCAAAGTCAAAACCGTTTGAAAATATTGCTAAGTTTGAAATACCATGAAATATTTCTAAGTGCGAAAATCTTCTGAATTCCCGCACAAAGTTCATTTTCCAAGCGAAGAATTTTTCTCCCGGGCTGTGGCCGACGACGTCCGCATCCCCGGCCTCTCGCCGAGTAAATTTAAATTTGAACGGCAAACGCATATTGGCCTTTCCGGCCTCGCTCGGGCTTCGTCTCAGACTTCCCGTCGCCGGACTTAGAAGAATTTCCACAATTTTCGACACTTAGAAAAATTTCGGAAAAAATTGGACTTTGACAAAAAAACACTCTAAAACTAATTTAAAAAAAATGTAACTAAAAATTATTATTACATAATTATATTTAAAAATATTATTTATATACATTTATCATATTATATAAATTTCATATTAAAATAATTTAAAATAATTAAAAAAAAGAACGTAAAATTATTATTATATAATTATATTATCAAATTTATATTATATAACTATTATTAAAAATTATATTTTTATACATTATATTACATACATTTTTTATTAAAATATTTTAAAATTTAACTATTATTATACATCTTTTAAAACCAATTTTGATAATAAACACATTGTTGCGAACAACATTATATTTATATTATATTATAAAGTTTCTTCATTAGTACAATGTCAATAACTAATGTTTTTAGGCAACAATGTTACGATATTTGAAGTGTTTACGTCTGGTCTAACAGATCTTTCGAGTTTCTTTGCATAAGTGCTTTTAATTGCTTAATTTGCCTTTTTTTTATTTCTAAGTACGAAAATCGTCTGAATTTTTCAAAGTCAAAACCGTTTGAAAATATTTCTAAGTTTGAAATACCATGAAATATTTCTAAGTACAAAAATCTTCGGAATTTTTCAAAGTCAAAACCGTTTGAAAATATTTCTAAGTTCGAAAAACCGTGAAATATTTCTAAGTACGAAAATCTTCTGAATTTTTCAAAGTCAAATCCGTTTGAAAATATTACTAAGTTTAAAATACCATAAAATATTTCTAAGTACGAAAATCTTCTGAATTTTTCAAAGTCAAAACCGTTTGAAAATATTACTAAGCTCGAAATGCCATGAAATATTTCTAAGTACGAAAAGCTTCTGAATTTTTCAAAGTCAAAACCGTTTGAAAATATTACTAAGTCAGAAATACCATGAAATATTTCTAAGTACGAAAATCTTCTGAATTTTTCAAAGTCAAAACCGTTTGAAAATATTACTAAGTTTGAAATACCATGAAATATTTCTAAGTACGAAAATCTTCTGAATTTTTCAAAGTCAAAACCGTTTGAAAATATTACTAAGTTTGAAATACCATGAAATATTTCTAAGTACGAAAATCTTCTGAATTTTTCAAAGTCAAAACCGTTTGAAAATATTACTAAGTTTGACATACCATGAAATATTTCTAAGTACGAAAATCTTCTGAATTATTCAAAGTCAAAACCGATTGAAAATATTACTAAGTCAGAAATACCATGAAATATTTCTAAGTACGAAAATCTTCTGAATTTTTCAAAGTCAAAACCGTTTGAAAATATTACTAAGTTTGAAATACCATGAAATATTTCTAAGTACGAAAATCTTCTGAATTTTTCAAAGTCAAAACCGTTTGAAAATATTACTAAGTTTGAAATACCATGAAATATTTCTAAGTACGAAAATCTTCTGAATTTTTCAAAGTCAAAACCGTTTGAAAATATTACTAAGTTTGACATACCATGAAATATTTCTAAGTACGAAAATCTTCTGAATTTTTCAAAGTCAATACCGCTTGAAAATATTTCTAAGTTTGACATACCAGGAAATATTTCTAAGTACGAAAATCTTCTGAATTTTTCAAAGTCAATACCGCTTGAAAATATTTCTAAGTTTGACATACCATGAAATATTTCTAAGTACGAAAATCTTCTGAATTTTTCAAAGTCAAAACCGTTTGAAAATATAACTAAGTTTAAAATACCATAAAATATTTCTAAGTACGAAAATCTTCTGAATTTTTCAAAGTCAATACCGCTTGAAAATATTACTAAGTTTGACATACCATGAAATATTTCTAAGTATGAAAATCTTCTGAATTATTCAAAGTCAAAACCGATTGAAAATATTACTAAGTTTGAAATACCATGAAATATTTCTAAGTACGAAAATCTTCTGAATTTTTCAAAGTCAAAACCGTTTGAAAATATTACTAAGTTCGAAATACCTTGAAATATTTCTAAGTACGAAAATCTTCTGAACTTTTCAAAGTCAAAACCGTTTGAAAATATTGCTAAGTTTGAAATACCATGAAATATTTCTAAGTGCGAAAATCTTCTGAATTCCCGCACAAAGTTCATTTTCCAAGCGAAGAATTTTTCTCCCGGGCTGTGGCCGACGATGTCCGCATCCCCGGCCTCTCGCCGAGGAAATTTAAATTTGAACGGCAAACGCATATTGGCCTTTCCGGCCTCGCTCGGGCTTCGTCTCAGACTTCCCGTCGCCGGACTTAGAAGAATTTCCACAATTTTCGAGACTTAGAAAAATTTCGGAAAAAATTGGACTTTGACAAAAAAACACTCTAAAACTAATTTAAAAAAAATGTAACTAAAAATTATTATTACATAATTATATTTAAAAATATTATTTATATACATTTATCATATTATATAAATTTCATATTAAAATAATTTAAAATAATTAAAAAAAAGAACGTAAAATTATTATTATATAATTATATTATCAAATTTATATTATATAACTATTATTAAAAATTATATTTTTATACATTATATTACATACATTTTTTATTAAAATATTTTAAAATTTAACTATTATTATACATCTTTTAAAACCAATTTTGATAATAAACACATTGTTGCGAACAACATTATATTTATATTATATTATAAAGTTTCTTCATTAGTACAATGTCAATAACTAATGTTTTTAGGCAACAATATTACGATATTTGAAGTGTTTACGTCTGGTCTAACAGATCTTTCGAGTTTCTTTGCATAAGTGCTTTTAATTGCTTAATTTGCCTTTTTTTTATTTCTAAGTACGAAAATCGTCTGAATTTTTCAAAGTCAAAACCGTTTGAAAATATTTCTAAGTTTGAAATACCATGAAATATTTCTAAGTACAAAAATCTTCGGAATTTTTCAAAGTCAAAACCGTTTGAAAATATTTCTAAGTTCGAAAAACCGTGAAATATTTCTAAGTACGAAAATCTTCTGAATTTTTCAAAGTCAAATCCGTTTGAAAATATTACTAAGTTTAAAATACCATAAAATATTTCTAAGTACGAAAATCTTCTGAATTTTTCAAAGTCAAAACCGTTTGAAAATATTACTAAGTTTGAAATACCATGAAATATTTCTAAGTACGAAAATCTTCTGAATTTTTCAAAGTCAAAACCGTTTGAAAATATTACTAAGCTCGAAATGCCATGAAATATTTCTAAGTACGAAAAGCTTCTGAATTTTTCAAAGTCAAAACCGTTTGAAAATATTACTAAGTTTGAAATGCCATGAAATATTTCTAAGTACGAAAATCTTCTGAATTATTCAAAGTCAAAACCGATTGAAAATATTACTAAGTCAGAAATACCATGAAATATTTCTAAGTACGAAAATCTTCTGAATTTTTCAAAGTCAAAACCGTTTGAAAATATTACTAAGTTTGAAATACCATGAAATATTTCTAAGTACGAAAATCTTCTGAATTTTTCAAAGTCAAAACCGTTTGAAAATATTACTAAGTTTGAAATACCATGAAATATTTCTAAGTACGAAAATCTTCTGAATTTTTCAAAGTCAAAACCGTTTGAAAATATTACTAAGTTTGACATACCATGAAATATTTCTAAGTACGAAAATCTTCTGAATTATTCAAAGTCAAAACCGATTGAAAATATTACTAAGTCAGAAATACCATGAAATATTTCTAAGTACGAAAATCTTCTGAATTTTTCAAAGTCAAAACCGTTTGAAAATATTACTAAGTTTGAAATACAATGAAATATTTCTAAGTACGAAAATCTTCTGAATTTTTCAAAGTCAAAACCGTTTGAAAATATTACTAAGTTTGAAATACCATGAAATATTTCTAAGTACGAAAATCTTCTGAATTTTTCAAAGTCAAAACCGTTTGAAAATATTACTAAGTTTGACATACCATGAAATATTTCTAAGTACGAAAATCTTCTGAATTTTTCAAAGTCAATACCGCTTGAAAATATTTCTAAGTTTGACATACCATGAAATATTTCTAAGTACGAAAATCTTCTGAATTTTTCAAAGTCAATACCGCTTGAAAATATTTCTAAGTTTGACATACTATGAAATATTTCTAAGTACGAAAATCTTCTGAATTTTTCAAAGTCAAAACCGTTAGAAAATATAACTAAGTTTAAAATACCATAAAATATTTCTAAGTACGAAAATCTTCTGAATTTTTCAAAGTCAATACCGCTTGAAAATATTTCTAAGTTTGAAATACCATGAAATATTTCTAAGTACGAAAATCTTCTGAATTTTTCAAAGTCAAAACCGTTTGAAAATATTACTAAGTTTGACATACCATGAAATATTTCTAAGTATGAAAATCTTCTGAATTATTCAAAGTCAAAACCGTTTGAAAATATTGCTAAGTTTGAAATACCATGAAATATTTCTAAGTGCGAAAATCTTTTGAATTCCCGCACAAAGTTCATTTTCCAAGCGAAGAATTTTTCTCCCGGGCTGTGGCCGACGACGTCCGCATCCCCGGCCTCTCGCCGAGGAAATTTAAATTTGAACGGCAAACGCATATTGGCCTTTCCGGCCTCGCTCGGGCTTCGTCTCAGACTTCCCGTCGCCGGACTTAGAAGAATTTCCACAATTTTCGAGAATTAGAAAAAATTCGGAAAAAATTGGACTTTGACAAAAAAACACTCTAAAACTAATTTAAAAAAAATGTAACTAAAAATTATTATTACATAATTATATTTAAAAATATTATTTATATACATTTATCATATTATATAAATTTCATATTAAAATAATTTAAAATAATTAAAAAAAAGAACGTAAAATTATTATTATATAATTATATTATCAAATTTATATTATATAACTATTATTAAAAATTATATTTTTATACATTATATTACATACATTTTTTATTAAAATATTTTAAAATTTAACTATTTTTATACATCTTTTAAAACCAATTTTGATAATAAACACATTGTTGCGAACAACATTATATTTATATTATATTATAAAGTTTCTTCATTAGTACAATGTCAATAACTAATGTTTTTAGGCAACAATGTTACGATATTTGAAGTGTTTACGTCTGGTCTAACAGATCTTTCGAGTTTCTTTGCATAAGTGCTTTTAATTGCTTAATTTGCCTTTTTTTTATTTCTAAGTTCGAAAATCGTCTGAATTTTTCAAAGTCAAAACCGTTTGAAAATATTTCTAAGTTTGAAATACCATGAAATATTTCTAAGTACAAAAATCTTCGGAATTTTTCAAAGTCAAAACCGTTTGAAAATATTTCTAAGTTCGAAAAACCGTGAAATATTTCTAAGTACGAAAATCTTCTGAATTTTTCAAAGTCAAATCCGTTTGAAAATATTACTAAGTTTAAAATACCATAAAATATTTCTAAGTACGAAAATCTTCTGAATTTTTCAAAGTCAAAACCGTTTGAAAATATTACTAAGTTTGAAATACCATGAAATATTTCTAAGTACGAAAATCTTCTGAATTTTTCAAAGTCAAAACCGTTTGAAAATATTACTAAGCTCGAAATGCCATGAAATATTTCTAAGTACGAAAAGCTTCTGAATTTTTCAAAGTCAAAACCGTTTGAAAATATTACTAAGTTTGAAATGCCATGAAATATTTCTAAGTACGAAAATCTTCTGAATTATTCAAAGTCAAAACCGATTGAAAATATTACTAAGTCAGAAATACCATGAAATATTTCTAAGTACGAAAATCTTCTGAATTTTTCAAAGTCAAAACCGTTTGAAAATATTACTAAGTTTGAAATACCATGAAATATTTCTAAGTACGAAAATCTTCTGAATTTTTCAAAGTCAAAACCGTTTGAAAATATTACTAAGTTTGAAATACCATGAAATATTTCTAAGTACGAAAATCTTCTGAATTTTTCAAAGTCAAAACCGTTTGAAAATATTACTAAGTTTGACATACCATGAAATATTTCTAAGTACGAAAATCTTCTGAATTATTCAAAGTCAAAACCGATTGAAAATATTACTAAGTCAGAAATACCATGAAATATTTCTAAGTACGAAAATCTTCTGAATTTTTCAAAGTCAAAACCGTTTGAAAATATTACTAAGTTTGAAATACCATGAAATATTTCTAAGTACGAAAATCTTCTGAATTTTTCAAAGTCAAAACCGTTTGAAAATATTACTAAGTTTGAAATACCATGAAATATTTCTAAGTACGAAAATCTTCTGAATTTTTCAAAGTCAAAACCGTTTGAAAATATTACTAAGTTTGACATACCATGAAATATTTCTAAGTACGAAAATCTTCTGAATTTTTCAAAGTCAATACCGCTTGAAAATATTTCTAAGTTTGACATACCATGAAATATTTCTAAGTACGAAAATCTTCTGAATTTTTCTAAGTCAAAACCGTTTGAAAATATTACTAAGTTTGACATACCATGAAATATTTCTAAGTACGAAAATCTTCTGAATTTTTCAAAGTCAAAACCGTTTGAAAATATTACTAAGTTTGAAATACCATGAAATATTTCTAAGTACGAAAATCTTCTGAATTTTTCAAAGTCAAAACCGTTTGAAAATATTACTAAGTTTGAAATACCATGAAATATTTCTAAGTACGAAAATCTTCTGAATTTTTCAAAGTCAAAACCGTTTGAAAATATTACTAAGTTTGACATACCATGAAATATTTCTAAGTACGAAAATCTTCTGAATTATTCAAAGTCAAAACCGATTGAAAATATTACTAAGTCAGAAATACCATGAAATATTTCTAAGTACGAAAATCTTCTGAATTTTTCAAAGTCAAAACCGTTTGAAAATATTACTAAGTTTGAAATACCATGAAATATTTCTAAGTACGAAAATCTTCTGAATTTTTCAAAGTCAAAACCGTTTGAAAATATTACTAAGTTTGAAATACCATGAAATATTTCTAAGTACGAAAATCTTCTGAATTTTTCAAAGTCAAAACCGTTTGAAAATATTACTAAGTTTGACATACCATGAAATATTTCTAAGTACGAAAATCTTCTGAATTTTTCAAAGTCAATACCGCTTGAAAATATTTCTAAGTTTGACATACCATGAAATATTTCTAAGTACGAAAATCTTCTGAATTTTTCAAAGTCAAAACCGTTTGAAAATATTACTAAGTTTGACATACCATGAAATATTTCTAAGTATGAAAATCTTCTGAATTATTCAAAGTCAAAACCGATTGAAAATATTACTAAGTTTGAAATACCATGAAATATTTCTAAGTATGAAAATCTTCTGAATTTTTCAAAGTCAAAACCGTTTGAAAATATTACTAAGTTCGAAATACCTTGAAATATTTCTAAGTACGAAAATCTTCTGAACTTTTCAAAGTCAAAACCGTTTGAAAATATTGCTAAGTTTGAAATACCATGAAATATTTCTAAGTGCGAAAATCTTCTGAATTCCCGCACAAAGTTCATTTTCCAAGCGAAGAATTTTTCTCCCGGGCTGTGGCCGACGACGTCCGCATCCCCGGCCTCTCGCCGAGGAAATTTAAATTTGAACGGCAAACGCATATTGGCCTTTCCGGCCTCGCTCGGGCTTCGTCTCAGACTTCCCGTCGCCGGACTTAGAAGAATTTCCACAATTTTCGAGAATTAGAAAAAATTCGGAAAAAATTGGACTTTGACAAAAAAACACTCTAAAACTAATTTAAAAAAAATGTAACTAAAAATTATTATTACATAATTATATTTAAAAATATTATTTATATACATTTATCATATTATATAAATTTCATATTAAAATAATTTAAAATAATTAAAAAAAAGAACGTAAAATTATTATTATATAATTATATTATCAAATTTATATTATATAACTATTATTAAAAATTATATTTTTATACATTATATTACATACATTTTTTATTAAAATATTTTAAAATTTAACTATTTTTATACATCTTTTAAAACCAATTTTGATAATAAACACATTGTTGCGAACAACATTATATTTATATTATATTATAAAGTTTCTTCATTAGTACAATGTCAATAACTAATGTTTTTAGGCAACAATGTTACGATATTTGAAGTGTTTACGTCTGGTCTAACAGATCTTTCGAGTTTCTTTGCATAAGTGCTTTTAATTGCTTAATTTGCCTTTTTTTTATTTCTAAGTACGAAAATCGTCTGAATTTTTCAAAGTCAAAACCGTTTGAAAATATTTCTAAGTTTGAAATACCATGAAATATTTCTAAGTACAAAAATCTTCGGAATTTTTCAAAGTCAAAACCGTTTGAAAATATTTCTAAGTTCGAAAAACCGTGAAATATTTCTAAGTACGAAAATCTTCTGAATTTTTCAAAGTCAAATCCGTTTGAAAATATTACTAAGTTTAAAATACCATAAAATATTTCTAAGTACGAAAATCTTCTGAATTTTTCAAAGTCAAAACCGTTTGAAAATATTACTAAGTTTGAAATACCATGAAATATTTCTAAGTACGAAAATCTTCTGAATTTTTCAAAGTCAAAACCGTTTGAAAATATTACTAAGCTCGAAATGCCATGAAATATTTCTAAGTACGAAAAGCTTCTGAATTTTTCAAAGTCAAAACCGTTTGAAAATATTACTAAGTTTGAAATGCCATGAAATATTTCTAAGTACGAAAATCTTCTGAATTATTCAAAGTCAAAACCGATTGAAAATATTACTAAGTCAGAAATACCATGAAATATTTCTAAGTACGAAAATCTTCTGAATTTTTCAAAGTCAAAACCGTTTGAAAATATTACTAAGTTTGAAATACCATGAAATATTTCTAAGTACGAAAATCTTCTGAATTTTTCAAAGTCAAAACCGTTTGAAAATATTACTAAGTTTGAAATACCATGAAATATTTCTAAGTACGAAAATCTTCTGAATTTTTCAAAGTCAAAACCGTTTGAAAATATTACTAAGTTTGACATACCATGAAATATTTCTAAGTACGAAAATCTTCTGAATTATTCAAAGTCAAAACCGATTGAAAATATTACTAAGTCAGAAATACCATGAAATATTTCTAAGTACGAAAATCTTCTGAATTTTTCAAAGTCAAAACCGTTTGAAAATATTACTAAGTTTGAAATACCATGAAATATTTCTAAGTACGAAAATCTTCTGAATTTTTCAAAGTCAAAACCGTTTGAAAATATTACTAAGTTTGAAATACCATGAAATATTTCTAAGTACGAAAATCTTCTGAATTTTTCAAAGTCAAAACCGTTTGAAAATATTACTAAGTTTGACATACCATGAAATATTTCTAAGTACGAAAATCTTCTGAATTTTTCAAAGTCAATACCGCTTGAAAATATTTCTAAGTTTGACATACCATGAAATATTTCTAAGTACGAAAATCTTCTGAATTTTTCAAAGTCAAAACCGTTTGAAAATATTACTAAGTTTGACATACCATGAAATATTTCTAAGTATGAAAATCTTCTGAATTATTCAAAGTCAAAACCGATTGAAAATATTACTAAGTTTGAAATACCATGAAATATTTCTAAGTATGAAAATCTTCTGAATTTTTCAAAGTCAAAACCGTTTGAAAATATTACTAAGTTCGAAATACCTTGAAATATTTCTAAGTACGAAAATCTTCTGAACTTTTCAAAGTCAAAACCGTTTGAAAATATTGCTAAGTTTGAAATACCATGAAATATTTCTAAGTGCGAAAATCTTCTGAATTCCCGCACAAAGTTCATTTTCCAAGCGAAGAATTTTTCTCCCGGGCTGTGGCCGACGACGTCCGCATCCCCGGCCTCTCGCCGAGGAAATTTAAATTTGAACGGCAAATGCATATTGGCCTTTCCGGCCTCGCTCGGGCTTCGTCTCAGACTTCCCGTCGCCGGACTTAGAAGAATTTCCACAATTTTCGAGACTTAGAAAAATTTCGGAAAAAATTGGACTTTGACAAAAAAACACTCTAAAACTAATTTAAAAAAAATGTAACTAAAAATTATTATTACATAATTATATTTAAAAATATTATTTATATACATTTATCATATTATATAAATTTCATATTAAAATAATTTAAAAAATTAAAAAAAAGAACGTAAAATTATTATTATATAATTATATTATCAAATTTATATTATATAACTATTATTAAAAATTATATTTTTATACATTATATTACATACATTTTTTATTAAAATATTTAAAAATTTAACTATTATTATACATCTTTTAAAACCAATTTTGATAATAAACACATTGTTGCGAACAACATTATATTTATATTATATCATAAAGTTTCTTCATTAGTACAATGTCAATAACTAATGTTTTTAGGCAACAATGTTACGATATTTGAAGTGTTTACGTCTGGTCTAACAGATCTTTCGAGTTTCTTTGCATAAGTGCTTTTAATTGCTTAATTTGCCTTTTTTTTATTTCTAAGTACGAAAATCGTCTGAATTTTTCAAAGTCAAAACCGTTTGAAAATATTTCTAAGTTTGAAATACCATGAAATATTTCTAAGTACAAAAATCTTCGGAATTTTTCAAAGTCAAAACCGTTTGAAACTATTACTAAGTTTGAAATACCATGAAATATTTCTAAGTGGAAAAAGCTTCAGAATTTTTCGAAGTCCAAAACATTTTGAAAATATTTCAAAGTCAAAAAAAAAAATATCTTTTTTGAAATTCGAACACACGATCATCAAAAGACATGAAGAAAAAAACCAATTGTGAAATTCGCACACACGATCAACGGAAGACAAAGAAAA